>NW_008824004.1:211046-236679 GCF_000699105.1 Pygoscelis adeliae
CCCCCCCCCCCCCCCCCCCCAGGAGAAGACATAGTGGAATGCTGAAAGATTATCATGTAATTCACTGACGGTTAAGTGAGGGAATTTCTATTCTACTTGGCATGCACAGCAACTGACACAAACCACAGGGAGGTTTGTTCTTTCTTGCTTTTTTTTTGTTAAATTTCACCTGGTACGTGTTAAGCTACCAAACATTTATATACATGCACATATACTTACAGAAATTCTTCTCAAGTGTGTGGAAGCAGTACTGTGCCATTGATCTGCTGTATGCAGACTAGACATTTATCTGGCCACAGGTGGGATTGACTGTAACACTGTTCAAATTTAATATTCCAAATGGTATTGAAGTGAAATGTGAACTAACCCTTAAGACCAGGTTCTAATGTATTTGATAAACTTGATTATTACTAACAGATTTTTCAATATGTTGGTTTTTAAAAGTATAGGTTTGACCATCCTTTAAAGTATTCCTGTTCTGATATCACAGGCTATGGATCCCCTATTGATGAAATGATAATAACTGACTGTGTACAATCACCTCACTGAATGTTATCCAGAACAAAATTCTGTTATACAGAAAATCACCAGCCCCCACAGATGAAGCTACAGGTGTCAGATGAATTTTAGAAGAAAAGGCTCAGACTTTATGTGAACCGTAAAGTCTACCCCATACATGATCTTGTTTGATCTTCCACAA
Source organism: Pygoscelis adeliae (assembly GCF_000699105.1). NCBI lineage: Eukaryota > Metazoa > Chordata > Aves > Sphenisciformes > Spheniscidae > Pygoscelis > Pygoscelis adeliae. Next base: position 211,747 of record NW_008824004.1, read on the forward strand.
ATATTCCTTTCTTTTCCCATGATCAAACAATACATCTGAGCACCGAAAACATGTTGCTGCTCTCAAACAACAAATTATTTTTACACATTTACAACAATTTTCTGTATTTCCATATCATGTTACAATTTGACATATTATCAGCTCCAAAACAGATTATTCTGTTATAGAATACTACCTCTGTCCTTATATCTTCATTTTATTTAAAATTACATTATGTGATTATTATAAATATGAACTCAAGTAGGTTAATCAGAGGGCTTCAGAAGCGGAGGCCGGCACTTTAGAGATGTTCAGTGCATTATTGTTTTTAACAAGCAAAGTAATATATTAAGTTTAATTTAGCATATCAATATCATACTTTTAAAATATGATATTTTCCCGTGTATTTATTTTATAAGAGCCCAGTCCAAGGTATTACAAAACAAAATAAAGACCTGAGAATAACTTGCCAACTTTTTCTTTTTTTTTCTTTTTGAGTAAAATAATTGTCAGATACTTAGTAAAACAAACTTCAGCCAGACTTTAAAGTGGAAAACAATCTGATACTTCCACTTCATTTCTGTTTGGTGTCACTAATTTTGCTGTTTCTAGCTCTACTCCTCTTACCTTTCCTTACCCTTTGGGGAGCAAGAGTGAGAACAACCTGGCCTGCTGCTATGTGACCTACCACTTTCCTTTAGAGGAGGTGATGAATAGCTGATGGGAAAGCTCATGTTGCACAGATAAAGAAACATCTCCATGAGGCTTATACATTAGCAGACATTTAATACCTGAGCTGCCACCACGGCCACAGAGGAGGCAAAGTAATGCCAGAAGCACACAGACATGGCAAAGTATGTGGAAACTGGGATCCTCCTACCGTGGCCCACCCTAAGAAATCATCCATGAGGTTTTCAGGATCTACTACTGTTTCCAGGGACAATTCCACACTGTGTAACAGATTCTCAGGTTGTCTTGGGGATTAGTAGAGCATCAAGCACCTGTGGCGTTCTAAAGCACACTTTGGCAAAAATAAGATACTTGTCTGCAACAAACTTGCTTCTCAGAAGACAGCACAACAGTAACAGATGCACGTGCAATAGCATCAGGGTGCCCCATTTTTTATACAAATATGCATTCATCACACTTAAATGAGATGTCATCCATGTCGATGATAGATGAATCTTTTTCTAACCAATAATTTTTTGGCTTTTGCGACACGTTTCAGTGGCTTTCTAAATGTGCAATGCATTTTCCTGTGAGAAATGTAAATAGATGTCTGACAGGGGAGATTAAGTCAGCTGTCACTTCAATTTGCAGGACTAAAGCATACCAAAGATCATTTTGCTACATTTCTGAGTGAAGTATGAATATAACTTCATTTTCAGCAATATGCATCTGCAGAGCAAATACATTTAATGGAGGTGAGTTTTGCCATCAGTTTTCTGGTGGTGTCTATCAGCAGCAATGACGTAGTTGACTAAAGGCCAACATCTTTGACTCAGAAAAGAAACTATGGGTTTGAGCGTATTACGTAACATATACCAAAACGCTATGCTGTTTCTATGTTTGGCCTTCTTTTGAAAAAAGTTTACTAGAAAGGAGTAATAAAAGTTTGAGGGTTTTATGATACTTAAAACACAGAATAGGAAGAATCTCAAACAGGCACCTTCCTTCCTTCCATAGCTAGGTATAAGACAGGCTTAAAGGATACACAGCTTTTACACAACTCCTACACAACTCAAAATGTGAACAGATACATATTCAGTCTAGCTGTTATTGCATTTCTGTTGGTCAGAGCATTTACCTCAGGAGTAAAGTTTATAAACCTGCCAAGCAGTTTTCAGAACTCCTATGAAGTGAAATGAAGTCATATTCAAAGCATTCGCATTACATGCTTTCTAGCCTCTTCAGTTTATTGTATTACTGTTTACCAATGATATTGGTAAATATATCATTGCTTCAGCCTCATCCAGCAAATCCATTCACAAGAAGCTTTTTTAGGACTGAATCTTCACTTCACTGAAATCAGAAGGGGCAGCATAGCTTCAAGAAAGATTTATTCTAAGTCATATGACCAAAACAGACAGATACCTAACAGATTAAATGTCTGCCTGAAAGAGAGTATAGGCTGTACCAGCACTATCACTAAGTCACTCAGAATAAGGTTAGTTAGAGATCTTAGTCCTTTTCAGTCAGCATTCTTTTCACATTGTCTTGTCAAGTTACACAAGATTTCAGCCTACTAAAAAAAAAAATCTTACAAATTTGCAATTTTAGTCCTACCTGGAGAAGGAAGTATAGAATATATTTAATTATATTACTATTATTCAATGAAATCTATGTAAATGACATACTTGATGAAATGTAAGAGTACTGAACCACTTCAAAATTTCAGGTGGATAGCTCCAAAGACTATTAATAGGTACCAATGGCTTCAAAGTTGGCACTTTGAAACTGGTGTCAGTAAAGGGCACTAAACATCACTGACGGTGATCTTTTTTACAGTTTGAAGAACAATCTTTGCAGATAAGCAGGGACATTTAAATCATTTACTACTTCTTCCATACAAATTAATCATACCTTGGTAAAAAATAAAACTCGGGAGAAGTAGATTCACAAACATTGCTGCTGATGAAGATCAATAAAGCAGGATACAAAAGAGTAAGAGTCACCAGTAAAAATGCACAGTAAAAAAAGCAAGTATTCATTTTAACTTGCATACCTTCAGGTGCTTCATACTACATGCTTAAAAAGAAAAAAGAAAAAGAAAATCTCTTAGCCACTGTCTTCTTGATGGAAATAACTTACAAGCAACCAATCTGCAAATAGACTTTAAGCTCCCTTACCCACTTTCTACATGTAAGAGTGTGCAGCAGCACAGCAGATGGCTATCAAGGAAATGAAGCTGAGTGCTAACTGGTTGGAGATGTTTGTGAAGTTTGAGGAGTCACTTATATCTTCCACAAAATGTATTCAAGTTTTTCCACACTGAAACCCTCGGAAGTTGGTCATATAAATAACCTCAAGAGTCTGGGCTTTAATGGGTAACCCACGCATGACTTGTAGATAACGCTAATTGGTAACAGGTGCAGCAAATGATCAGGGAAGTAATTTCTGAACTCTTGAAAAAATCCTCACTACCAGCTGTCTTCACTGAGTGCTGGTAGAGAAGCCCACCTTGCCACCCTTGGCACCCTCAGAGAGCCCAGCACTTGCCAGGCGACGTGAAGGTCCCCAAGCACCCTCCCAAGCCATGAGCAGAGATGCTCTTCTAGAGGGAAATCTGGGGGAGGAGAAGCCTAGAGATAGCTACAAAAGATGACCAAAGTCGTAGTCTGTTTACGCAAACATTTCTCTCTCTAAACACCTTCTAAGTCAGTGTCCTATTACCTTAAAAAAAAAATACTCAGTTCAACAAGTAAACCAAATCCTGAAAGAAGGAGGGAAAGAAAAGTCAAGGTTGTTTTATAGGACACACTGCAATAGATGACAAGAATAAACATCCTAATAAAAGGAGATGCGCTTTCTGAGCTTTGGACAGTCTTCAGCTAAGGAAGTTTTGTTAGATTTAAAACACACTTGTATGTACCAGTTCATTCTCTACCATGTTAATATGATTTAAAAAAACCCAATACTTACACATCTTCCATGACCAGCAAAACCCATAGAAAATCAAGTATGCTCACACAAAGTGCTAGAGGTAGATAGATACAGTTTAGCTAAGAGGAGTCTAGTCACTGGGGACAGATAAAAACATGGTGGGAGGGGACGGGAGACTTACATGAAAACTATTATACCTGAAAGTGAGGCTCAGGCTGGCAGGTGGGTCGCCGAGAAGTTTGACAGAGGCTTCCCTCATTCCTCAAGCCCACAGCTACGCTTCCCTCACAAAGTGGCTTCTCTCACACTAATGAGTTTGTAAAAGTATTTCTAGATCACTCAAGAAATTCAACCAGAAAACTGGAAAAAGCCTAGGACTGATGAGCCAGCATTTTATCTCTATGTAGAAGCAACAAGAATTGAAGCGTTAGCAGCTGGTTGCCTCCATTTGATCCGATTAACATCCCACACTGCGTTGAGGCAAACAGCATTTCAAGATAGCAAAAAGTACCTACAAGATTCCAAACCTGAAACTCTGAACTCCTAAAGAAAGAAAAAAATATTCCCCTTAATGTTCCAAACTATTATTCAGCAACAGAAATTACAGACCACAGAAGTAGAGAGGCAGACTCAGAAGTTTTGCTTCTCGCTCTTCAGTAAACTGCAGGTTGAATCAAGGATGCAGAACTGTTTGTAAGTAAACAAGTTGACAGAGGAAAGGTCAGATCGCTAAAGAATAAACCTTCCGAGACTTTTCCTTGTCATTGAGATTCAGCAGAGAGCTTTACACCTTGGGAATGCAGGAATATATAATCACAGACAGGAAATCTGCCAAGAACAAAGTCAAGAGGAAGGGAAAAAGAAGAGACAGTCACCAATTTTGCTTGCTGCTTTGTTTATTGCTTTATTTTAGTTAAATATAAATAGAATATTTACTTCTGTCACAATAGAACATCTATATATGGGGAGATTAGTCAAAGGCAGTTTACATTATTTTGGCTAATGTTAATATCTTTTTTTCTATGTGCCATTCTTGTTTTGAATTTGTTCTCGATTCAGAAAATAATTATTAAAAAAACTGTCCTGAGCATGAAAGTGTTTATTCACTATTAAGAACTTCCTAGTTTTCACATCAAAGAAATATAAGCAGAATTCTCCAGAGACCTACTTACTCTTCTAATGTCTTTCAAGTCCTGATATTTTACATATCAAGAATCAAGTGACCTGAGGTAAGCACCATTAACTAGGCAAAAAGACACGTATACACCCCATCACGTTATTTATTTTATGTTGAGATTGCATGAAAAACATATATTAAATAAGTATATAAAGAAACTTATAAATACTTAAAGATTGCTTTAAAGACTAAAGCCAGGAATGTTCTTCCTCCTTGTCAGATCTTCCTAAAACCTACCCGCAGAAGAAGGGCTGGGGAGGGGGAGAGAGGAAGCACGATGAGACCAGGGCAGTCTTGTTTTGCCCTTCACCCCATATGAATAATGGTCAGATTCTCCACTCTTAATTCCTCTGCTTCCTACAGCAACGCTTCTAGAAGTGAAGCTGAGAAGGAAGAATGGACATGGAAGGAGTTAACCTGTTTAGGGCTGGATTAAATTGTATAGAGGGAAGATGGGAAAATACGAGGTGATGGCCACCTACCTACTTTTTCACATCACTTCATGTGCTTAAGGACCTGTAACTTGTCATTAAGATGGACACTGACAGGTTTGAGGCAATGCACTGTCGTCAGAACTGTTGCTCCACCTAATTTCAAAAGGCAAATAAGGCAGCTGGGTAACGATCTTAGCAGTTATTCACAAAGCTGAATAATAGAATCACGTAGTCTTCTGGTGAGTGTGCTACAGATTAAAGATGATGATAATTTCTTTGAAGAAAGATAGCAGAGGGGTGGTGGTGTTTCTTTTAGTGGAAGTGTTTGGATAATTGGTCATTTCCAGCAATTAACCCAGAAATGTCCTGTTTTTCAATTAGACAAGAATGTCATTTGCGCATTCTCAAAGACAACAGGATATTCTGCTTCCTGTGGCTTTTAAATGGTGTAAAGTTAACCTTATTTGTCCCTGCAAAAATATTTCACTCCCATTTTCAAACAAGTTGCCGGATCTTCCCTGCAATGGAACAAGGTAAGAATGTGTCAGATACAGGAGGAGAGATGATTGCAATCTCCAGTCCTGCACTGAATTTAATTTCCTGCCACAGCTGCACAAGAGTATTGGGACTCAGGGGGTGTGTGGGGGAGGTTTAGAGTTTAGAGGAAAGAAAATCTATCCAGTATGCAGGTTTTGCTTATAAATATGTGCATATCAAGCTTTATATTTTATGCCTAATGTTCAGGAACGCGATAGCTTCCTCTGACAAAAAGAAATTCTGTGTATGTTACTCAAGTAGTATTTTCAGATCACAGAACCTTTAAATTATGTTTAGCCCTCCCAAAGCCTAGGGCAGCTCTCACTCTGTAATCATGCTCCTTCTTGTGCTCGCAGTAAACCAAATCACGTGCCTCAAAATTTCCCTCCTCTAAATAGCATATTTGAAATACACATGGCAGAGGGATGAATCAACAGGGAATTCCCCTCGCCCCCCTTTGCTAAGACTTAGGGGGGAAAAAAAAAAAAAAATCACTTTCCCAGGGAGATCCAGAAACCGCTTGAACTTACCTCATTGCAGCATTCAAGATGTCCTTGTATTCTATTCTAAAGATCACGTGAATCAGAGACCCGGAGCTATGCAAGAATTTCTCCTCTCTTTCTTTTTTCATCTCATTAGCGTTGCCTTCACCATCTCTCAGAGGTGCTACCCTACTTCTCTCAGGTCTGCTTCAACTCTTCTCTTTCTTACAGTGTTCCGCATTGAGTGGAAGCATTAACGATAGTAGTTATTCATTGCATTATGAAATACATGGTTATGTCACGTTTAAATATGCTGTTTGATTCTCCCATTATGCAAAATTACTAGGTAAATGGGAGGGAAAGGGGGGGGCATCACTGCTGAATTGTCATGTACGTGCTGAAAAAACCCATGATTGTAAGGCCCAACAGGTTTTCGTTATGCTGAACAGGGACCTATTTAAAACAAAATGATACATTTAAAATGATTTCCTAGTGGATTCGATTAGAGAAATAAATTAATGACTGCTATTAAATAAAACATTTTGGCACTGAATATTATGGTAACTTGATTTGCATAATTTAACAGTTGCAGGGACTTCGGGAAATAACAATGTAAATGAGTGCTGAAACTGTGCAGTAATGAAAAAGCACATTTTACCATGCATAAGACAATCCCTCATGATTTTATTTTAAGTTTATCTTTTCAGTTTTTAATTACATTTGTAAATAAAGATTAAAACAATTTGTTGTCAACTCCTGTGCTGTCACTCTATTCTGGTGTTGTTAGAGATATTTACAAGTTCCTCTTCCCACCCCTTTTCCATAAAGGAAAAATTAAGATCTGAATATAGAAGAATGAGAGAGAAATCCTCACAGCTGGCAAAATATATTAAAAAAAATAAAAATAAAACAAGCCATTACTAACAAGCTATAAAATAGCATTTTACTGTTTCCTGTCAGGCAAACCCAGAGGAAAACAGATATTTCATATAATTAGGAAAGCACTCATTCAAATAATAATCGCAAAATAACAAATGTTTCACTTAGATATTTCATAAATCATTTTCAAAAAAGGATATGGATTTCAGTTGCAGTTCATAAATTCCACTTTGTTTCAAAAAAAAATATTCATGGTAGTAAAATGCATGGATCAATACTTATGTGACAATTCACGATATGACTGTGAATTTTTACATGTTCACAGCAATTAAATACTCCAGAGCTGTTCTGCTCCATAAGTTTTTTTAACATCCGATTTTGATACACAACACCAGATAATTTGACTTTCAATTTGTCCTCACTAGCTGATAGAAAAAGCACAAAAATATCAAGATATTTTCAAGGCTTCATAAAATGTTTAAGGCCAGCCGACTGCCTCAGTAACGTGAACTAGAAGATGCTTAGTTTCAATGTCCTGCTTTGACTGGCATAAATAAGGGCAGGTAAACATTGAGCTAAGTGCTCTCAACAGGATCTCAGTCAAATCTGAGAGCTCCAATTTAACAAGACAACATGTCACCTCTAACTTACTGCACAGTAGGTTTGTACAAGGGATATTGAGCAAGCCAAATAAAACAAATAATCTGAAACCATATCGCATAGAAGCTCACTATTATTGCTGCTCATAGTGGTTCTACTCACTCTAGCATAAAGAAACAAATCCTGCTATGGAGGATCGTATGGGTTATTTCCATACAAATTCATCCCTCACTTTCAAAATTAAGAAACCAAAGACAAAAAAACCCTGCAGCTCCACGCTTATTATTAAGCCTTTTGAATTAAATTTAATAGACTAAAAAGTACGATGATAAGCTTCTGACCACAATCCCTCCGGACCGGACTTCTGAATTAAGGCAACTAATGCGCTTTTTGCTTTATGGAATGTGATTCAGACTAATCCTACAGAAAACGTGGTAAGTGAAGGTGAGGTCATGGACTACAAGAGATCACAATGCAATACAAAATGTCTGCATACAAAATCAGAAAAGCAATGTAGCTCTGATCATCCAAACACCAAATTGGAAAGTATAATCTGGCTAGGTTGGTATTATAAATCTGCTTTGTTACATACATGCATACATATATTCACATGTATACAGTTTCAAAGCATTTAGATTATTATTTTAGTGGTTTAGTTCAATGAAAGACACTGGGCCTTTCCCAGTGGAGGCTGAAGTTTCTTTGACAGATAACCTTAACCAGCCCGCTGTAGAAATAAGGCTACTTAGGAAAATCTCAATAGTATAATCATGAAAAGCAAAGTTAGATGTTAATTAACAGATTAATGCAGTGGAAATAAATTTATTAGAAGCAATCTGTCATTGCAAATTTTACATCTGTTCCAAAGACAAGACAGGGTGGGGTTTTTTGGCTTTTTTTTTTTTTGCACCACGTACTGTCAGCAGACTGATATCTTATTTGCTTCATTCTTGTTCATGAAACATCTTGAAATGCAATGATTTATCCTGTAAGAGAAAAGCTTAAAAAAGCACTTTCTAGAATCAAATATTTAAAAAATCAAGTTTGTTAATAAATATACAAACAGTCTAGCAAAAAAGTTTTTAAAAAATATTTTGAGAAATGTAGCAAGTGGAAAAACCCCACACCCCAAAAAACAACACACTACCACAAAAATCCCCCAACACTCCCCACCCCTAAGAGGTCATCAATCCAGGATTCTTTCTGGAAGGAAAGTTATCCCATTAGCCAGATGGAGAAACTTTATGATAGCCTTCATCCACCTAGGAATGCACGCACTCCAGGCACGGCTCAAAATCACGTTCAGCTGAAGTAACCTCTTGAGCTGTTCAGAAATGCTTTCCCCTCCCATACATACACAGCAAACTTCACAGGTCTAAAGTAATTATTATGAATACCAAATCCAACATTTATTACTTGAACTGTTACTCTGAATAGCTATTTTAAACCGTAAGATTTTTAACGTTTACAAGTTTTTGACAGTGTAATGTTACATTTGGTGTCTCCTTTCAGCAGCAGCAAAAGGCGCAGCTGTTTCTTTTGATGTTTTAATGTATTTATCATAGCCTTTGACTATTAATGCAAGAGAACAAGCACCACGGTAATAGAAGCTGGAAGCTAAAGGTTTAAAAAAAAAGTTTATTGATTTCTGAAAAATAAAACTAAACTTGATCAGTAAGAATGTAACAAGGGATTGAATATGGAAAAGTGACACTAGAAACGTTTACAATCTAAAATAATGATCACCAAGAATGCCTGCAAAGCCAGACTAATTAAAATGTTTGCTGTGCATAAAGGATTCAAGACTTAATTTTCCAAGTTTCTACAATACTGTTCTGTTTTATTACAGTTTCTCTACAGAAATTTGAAAGCAACTTGAGCTGCAACATGAATTGGAAAATTTTGAGTATGTGCATTAATCCCAAATTCAGTTCCTAACATTTTGAAGATTGCTGAAGTACAATGCAAACTAAGAATATCTATCACCACTAAAAAAAGAAAGCTTCGTATATAATGATGTTGAGTACAAATGAAGATCACTGGGGGTAAGCAGTATTAAAAAAAAAAAACTGTGACAAATTGTTAACTGCGGCTTTTACAATGAACAACTTCAGGTGTCAAGAACCAGCACCCTCAAATCAAATGCAAAAGAAATGGCAGGCATATCAGTATACCATTAACACTTGAAATGGGGTGCAGCTGTCAAGCTGTTGGACTGTATATGGTCATAAAAAGCCACAGCACAGGTTTGCTGTGACACTGGTGTGATTTGCTCTGACAAACCTCCTTTGAGGTAGCTCTTCAAACAACATCTGGATTTGCGTGCTTTGAACCCTTTTTAAGAATGACAGTGGCACAAGTATGAAAAAGACTACACAAGCACAAAACCTGACCTTCTTCACCTTCCCATTTTTCCATTTTCTGGTCTTTCTAGTTCTGCTTCTTTAATAGAAAAGAAAACTGTAACAGGCTTGGAAACAGCATGGGGCATGGACCTCAATGTAGTATCTAAAAATCTGCTGTCTTTAGTATATTTCAAGAAAAAATTATTTTTCCGCCAGGAATTCATTTTTAAGTGTTTTTACCCAACAAGGAGATAAAATTTAAAACCTGAAAAATAAAGGTAACTGGGCTTGACACTGATACAACTATGTTCCCAAGCACAGAGTTTTCTTCATGCATAGAGTACTGGCAACTCATCAGCAGATAGTTTGTATATAACGTTACACATGCACACGGCTTCCTTCCCCCATTACGACGGGTATCACTAGCAGGATAGTTTCTGATCTTTCTAACCACACAGCCAATGCTCAACTAAAGCAACCGGGATGACAATTTCCATGAGTTTGTTTAGTCACTTTATTAAATGTTCTTCCATTTGGACATTTTCTACTTCTTAGAGTTGTCAGTTTTCCACGCTAAATTAGCAGGCAATAAAATATTATTTGTGTTGGTAAGGGGTGATTGGAATTTTTTTAGTTATTTTGAATTTTTCTGTCTCTTTGGACAACAAACCTAATCTTTTTTTGGTAAGACCTCAAAAAAAAAAAAAATCATCAAACGTTTTAGCAAGACCTCAGTGAAAAAAGTAGCTGCAGGGAAAGGACATTTGAAACAAATAAGTACTTTCCCATTCTAAATTCCAAATTTTTGAAACAAGAAGTAAACATATATTGTACCCCTACCTATATGTTATGGTTTCTTTATCAGCTCATTGAATCCTATAAAAAATTCATTTGAATACAACCTACTTAAGATGTATATGTTATCGAAAGGTTTGGTTTTTTGGTTTGTTTTTTGTTTTGGTTTTTTTTTTAAAGTTACTTTAAGCACTGGAAGACTTTTGAATCATTGGACATAATCTTTAAATAAAAAGTTCATATATTTATATATGTACATAATCACACACGTGTTATGATTTTGTCTGCTGTACTAGCTTCTCCTTCACATCAGTATTAACTCTGCAGTTGCAATAATCTATAGCCTTTAAAAAAATATATATCCACTTTTGATTTAGGTATAGTATTGAGTAAATGCAAAAAAAAAAAAAAAAAAAGGCAAAAAAAAGTGCAACTGGGTATCCTCCAGCTAATTGACAAATACCTTTAGTAACATCTGAATTTTACAAGTACAGGCTTAACTATACAATGATCTTTTTCCACAGAAAATAGCCACACCAGTGTAGATGGACTGTGCCAAGCCTTCATATGATCATTCTAAAGCAGGACGTATTACACCTTCATCACTTTCATAGTTAATAACCTATTATTTAAAATGTACGATAAGTATCACCATTGTTATCTTTTTGATAAAGCAACAAAAGATAATCACAATACAAATATATCAACCTCATTTGGTTAAAAAGGTGAACTGTACTTTTCTGTTACAGTGTGCAAACTGCATATGTCTTAAAAAAAAAAAACTACTGAAAAAAAGCCATTTTAATGAAGTGAGGAGCTATTCTACACTAGCATAACCTTCTTTACCTCCATCCAAAAATACCATCAATATAAATAACGTTGTTGGCAAAGGCTAAGTGTGCTGGATATACTTAAAATACTACCACCACAAGCAATGCATTCTTTAATCCAATATACAAATGAAAAACACATAGGATAAAGATTTATGGTCACAAAACCCCCAAACCCCACCAAGAGAAACCAAAAATCAAGCAGGGTCATAAAATTTCATTTCAAAGCCACGACCAAATAGGTGATGCTAGAATGCGAGATCACAGCCCTTTCAACAGGAGGATTACACACATATTGCCATTGCCAGGACTATGCCAGAAACACAAAAGGAGGTTTCTCTCTCCTGCAGTCCACTGCCTCATTCATCATACACCTGCTTAGATTAAAAAAAACTGTGAAATTTGCATGCCCTAAATAGAAAATTGCCCCCTTACCATCTAAAAACCAAGTTCCTAAAAAATAGTCCTTCCTTCCCTTTCACCCAGATACGGTATATCAGGAATGGTGTATTGGGTTTGTGTGGCAAGGTTTTGGTAGCGGGGGGACTACAGGGGTGGCTTCTCTGAGAAGCTGCTAGAAGCTTCCCTTATGTCCAATAGAGCCAATGCCAGCCGGCTCCACGACAAACCCACCGCTAGCCAAGGCCAAGCCCATCAGCAATGGTGGTAGTGCCTCTGGGAAAACGTATTCAAGAAGAGGAAAAAAAAACTGCGCAACTGCAATTGGAAAAAGGAGTGAGAATTTCAGAGAAACAACTCTGCAGACACCAAGGTCAGTGAAGAAGGAGGGGGAGGAGGTGCTCCAGGCAATGGAGCAGAGATTCCCCTGCAGCCTGTGGTGAAGACCATGGTGAGGTAGGCTGTCCCCTTCTGTCCACGGAGGTTTATGGTGGAGCAGATATCCATCTGCACCCCATGGAAGACCCCACACCGGAGCAGGTGGATGCCCAAAGAAGGCTGTGACCCCATGGGAAGCCCATGCTGGAGCAGGCTCCTGGCAGGACCTGTGGACCCGTGGAAAGAGAAGACCCCATGGTGGAGCAGGTTTGCTGGCAGGACTTGTGACCCCGTGGGGGACCCACGCTGGAGCAGTTCATGAAGAACTGCAGCCCATGGGAAGGACTCATGTTGGAGAAGTTCATGGAGGACTGTCTCTCATGGGAGGGACCCTACACTGGAGCAGGGGAAGAGTGTGAGGAGTCCTCCCCCTGAGAGGCAGAGACAACATGTGATGAACTGACTGCAACCCCCATTCCATGTCCCTCTGCGCTGCTGGGGGGGGGAGGAGGTAGAGAATTCAGGAGTAAATTTGAGCCCAGGAAGAAGGGAGGGGTGGGGGGAAGGTGTTTTTAAGATTCAGTTTTATTTCTCATTATCCTACTCTGATTTAATCGGTAGTAAATTGAACTAGTTTTTTCCTCAAGTTGAGCCTGTTTTGCCTGTAATGGTAGTTGCTGAGTGATCTCTCCCTGTTCTTTTCTTGACCCACGAGCGTTTCATTATATTTTTTCTCTCCCCTGTCCAGCTGAGAAGGGGAATAACAGAGCAGCTTTGGTGGGCACCTGGTGTCCAGCTAGGGTCAACCCACCACACAGGAACAGTTAGTGCACAAAAGCAAATTCAAGCATTCATTTTTATTCTGAAAGAACTCATAGCTAGGTGTTCACTTTTTTTTAGCTTTCATACACAGATGCAATTTATAAAGTAATTTGCATTTTAAAAAAATGCATACAGCAATAAGTCCAAGCCACTAATGACCAGAACCATACTAGTTGCAAAGCAGTGTGAAATAATGCTACAGGAGGTGAGGAAAACAACATTTATTACTATAACTGAACACATGAAATTTGGAGGACAAGTAGTCAAAACAGAAACACAGGTAAACCACTTCAGCTAACAAGCTTCTGTATTGTAAGACCAAACACAACATAACAAGCTAATACTAAACCACAGTTACATGAATAAAAAATGAGTGAGGATACCTGCAAGCTGTACAGCTGAGCAGATCTGCAGAGGACAGATCATCTTCTGTATTCAAAAATACCAACAACTCGTGTAGGAGAAGCAGCATGTATATATATATGCAACCTTCCAGAAACCATCTGCTGCCACTTGTGAAGCCAACTTATGGTGTTAACTTACACACAGCTGATCCCTGTATTCATGTGATGGAGAACACTTACCACTGCAATTAAATACGTCCCCAAGTCATGAAAAGAAAGCTTCCACTTACCTAAAATTAAAGAAAAAGAAAGAAAATAAAAATAATATATCAGGAAATCTATGTTACACATCTGACATTTAGGGGAGGGAAAGAAGTTTTACTTCATTCAGTTTTGACTCTCCCTTCTTCCCCCTCCTCTCACAAAAAAAAAAAGGTAAGAAATGTTTTGCAGAGGATAAGAAACTATGGTAGTCTGCATGTGTACTACAACCAACACACACATTTAATCAATATGCCTCTTATCCAAAATGGTGCAGAAATTCAGAACACTGGGAAAGGGATATATAATTTAGGGTGATGGGGAGAATTGAGATGGGAGACAAACCCTGTCTGGCAGGGATGGACAGAATGGCTGCTCTGGGCAATTCCCTGACCGGGGGACCAGCCTCCCAGCTCACCTGCCCACTCCCTCCTGGGGCTGCGTTGGGACTAATCCTTCAGCCTGGAGTAAGAGGCAAAGGGCCACTCAGTCAAGGCACACCTGAGGCAGCTCCACCCCTTCTGAATGGTTTGATTGATTTCAGTGGCTTTACTCAAGAGCAAGTGAAAACTAAATTCATACATTATTATAAACCCAACAGCTATACAGTTGGCATAGTATTTAATCCAGTACGCATAAAATAGTTCTTAATAAATGGAGTGGTGTTAGATCAGAAGTCCTCCATAGTTCATTAGCTTTGTAAGCAACAATTGTGATAACAAATATGAATTTAGTGAAATCTGAAATGAGGTAGCGTCTGAAAGTTACTGGAACATGGGCTTTTTAAAAATACAACATATTGTCTCCACTGTAAATGTGTATACAGACATTCAAAACCTTTCTAATTACTAGCGTGTATTATCAAAGAAGGGCTAGTTTGAGAATACACCACTGTTCAACCACATGAAATGCCTAATGCGTAAGGACACTTAAAAGAGCGGTCAGGAGAGAAAAAGGTAAAGAACAAAGCCCCTCATTTACAATTGATACCACCTTTGAACTGCACTGCTCCTTTTCTAAGTTTGCCATCAGAGGAAGTGTCTGAATCATTTAAAACATGATGTTGTGCATTTAAATAAGGAACTTTGAAAGCCTGTTAAGGAGAAACAAAGGATTTCCTACAGAGTATAGTTGACTATATAATAAACCTCTAATCCTCAGAAGATTTTAAATAGTTTGTATGCAGTTGTGTCCTTCCAACATATATTTAAAGTGCATCCTTTTTTTTTTTTTAACACAGCAAGAACGTTCCTATTATTTTGGAGACAGAGAATAGACGGAGATGTGCTAACAGATCTAGTTAGCACAAGGCTGTGTCATGCAGCATTGTCACAGAGCCCCTTTCATCATAAAGCTACAGAGAAAAATAGATGATGTGCCACCCCCTGATGCAGAGGGACTGAGCTCCCCCTTGCCGGACCCTTGGCAAACTGGGGTACTCATTCAGCAGCTCCATAGCTGACTGCTCCTCCACCGGGACCTCCTGGCTGGGCATGGGAGTACAGATCAATGCTGGCACACTGTAGATGTTTTCTACTCAAAACTAGCATTCAGCAGATTCCACCTCTTACCCCCATCCTTTATCCAAAGGGACAGAGGGGAGGATGGCGGGGGATGACACAACACCAAAAAACCCTCTGTCAATCTAGGTAAAACTCTTCGTTAACTCTCATTTTTTCTAAATCTCGTAGCAACTCTAACTAAACTAAGACCTGTTGAGAAATGCATTTCCCTTCAGCCTTTCACTTAATGTTTGCATATTACTCACAGCTAAGACATTGCTTTTCCGTGTCCTTTCACCCAAACAGACACTCTGCAGGGAAGGACTCAAAATGGGCCCTAAACAAATGCTCCTATTTGGACAAGAAAATTCATATTCACGCTACATTTGACAAACCAGGATTGGGGACATTGAGCACATGTCAGATACTGTTTCTAAGGTACCTCTTATTTCTAACACTATACTTACCACTACAGACAGTTAGAAACACAGAACAACAGTTGACTTTTAACAAACGTATATAAGCATCAAGAGTTACTAAACTGTAAGCAGCAATCCTGGAAAGAGTTACCAAAACGTTTAACTTGGGTGGCTGTCAAAATGATGGGATGGCATCTGATACAGTTAGGAATTATCTCGCAATTCTGCTGCTGCTGCTCTTCCTGGGCAGCACTGCACAGCGAGCTGCGCTTTCCCCCTCCACGTCACCCCGCTATTGGGTCACCTAACGTGCTGTTAGAAAAAAACCATATTTCACTTTTAATTAAAATAAGAAAATTAACAAAAGCAAAAAAGCAAAAGCATCTACTTTCTACACATTTTAGTTCTCATAGTTCATTACGAAGCTTATTAAGACTCTGTCCTTCCTCCAAACTATGACACACTGTGCATATTACTCATATGCGAAATGTCCTATTACTGCATATATTTAATATATAGACTACACTTTATCAGACCTTGTATCATCATCGTATTCATTTATTTAAAAAAACCCACAAACCAAACCCACAGCACATAGGTACTGAAGGTGCTACCACCAAATTCATTAATACAACAGGTATAGCTGTTGTATTAGCAGAATATACAACAGGTATAGCTGTTGTATAGCAGAAGAGAGAAGCTGTGCTACAAGGTAAGCCTTTGGCACGAATGGCTTTGTGCCAAGTTTCCAGACTTCAGTCTCAGAGGAAGATAAGGACACCTTGAAATCCCAGATCAGAAAAACCTGTGTGTAAAAGTTAACCTTGCTTCAGAGTCACTTCAGCTTCAAGTCTACATGCTTTACCAAACTGAGATTTTAGAAAATAAAAGCTTAGTGTGCTATGCAATGAAAGCTATCTTTTATTCAATTCCCATTAAAAAGAAAGCTAAATGACAGAAAGTTATGGCTATTGCACATATGCAAACACAGTTTGTTTTAGTCCATACACAGTAGCAGGACCAAAACAGTGCAAGCAATGAACAGGAAAGTTTTTCTCGCCTTAAAATTGTTTCTGTTTTACTGCCTGTAACATCGCTAAACCTGTCAGCATCTACACATATTTCATTTTAAATAAAATCTTAAGTATCCTGATGTTAGACTATTCATCTCCTACCACTTCAATCCCAAGCAGTCTAGGCATCAACACATAGGACACTGCCTTGCTGCTAAGTACTGCACATAAGGAAAACAACACAAACAACTTTCTTCTTTCAAGCAAGCGTACTCAAGAATATCTATAAACCCTTAGTCTGTATTCTAGCCATCCATTTTTATTCTTCTTCATTAGATTCAGTTTAAAGGGATTTGTTTCTGCACCAACTGTGGTGAACTCACAAAAACTGCCTGTAAGATGGAGATAAGCTATGACCACAGTTGCTGCTCTATTAGTTTGCTTGCATGGTGGATGTTTTTGTGATTATATTTACTCCGTGATTTAACGGTAGGAGGCTAATGGAAATGTTAACTTGCTACGGTAGCAAACTAAATCAGTTGGGGAAAGGAAAAGAAATGTGTTTACTCTTGAAGATGTCACATAAAACAGTGGGAAGCTCCCACCCCTGACACCAGAACTGGCATGCTCATTCAAGGACTCATCTACATTATTACATGCTCCTTCACACTTAGAAATCTATTAATTTACAATTAGTTGTATTGATTTTATAGCAGATTTGTAAATTCTGTAATAATTTACGGACTACTGAAGAAATTAACTATGCCCCTACCAAAGATAAGCATTATTGATAAAGAGGTGTTGGCACGAGTTACTGAACACAACACCAACAGTCTGGAATTTGTGCTTTAAATTCTACATTAATTACAGCGGAACTGATTGGTAGATTCTATCTGTCCCACCAAGAGTTTCTTCCCTCACTCCTGACAGTAATCCACCAGCAGGAAACGTAATCAGCCACTGCAGATGTCAGTCCAGCCTCCGATGCCTTGTTAAGTTAGAGAGATTTAAAATAATGTAGTTATTGCATATACCATCTCACTGGCAAGGGCATTGTGTTCTCAAAAAAACCCAAACCAACCAAAACCCAAAAAAGAAAATCTGAAAAGAAATGCTGCATAAAATACAATTTCATCATCTTTTGAGAGCTATATCTACTGTGGCACTGAAAAAATTGACAGAGGCCCAGTGGTTGAGAATGAACTACTTCTAGAACATATACTGTATAGAACATGAGAATATGTTTCCCAGAACAATGTCTGTTACTTATTATTTCATAAAATATTTTCTAAAGTTGGAGGGGGAATCTGTATTATTTTAATAAAATAGTAAGCCATTTTATAAAACAGGCCTGTGCATATTAGTTCTGGCATCTTTTTGCAATTCCTCCATACAAATAGGAAAAAATTTACTTCTGATAAAAATCAAATATCTGATTTTTCTACTTTGCTCAGTACTTCACTCAGTGCCCATGTGAACAGAATTAATTTCAGTGTTGCATGAATCCCCTTCAATATAAAGTCAGTCACTACATAAAACAATTGATGCCTCATTCATAAAACCATGCTACAGAAACACCGTATCAGTGCTAATCATAAAATCTCTGCCAAACATTGCCCTTCTTTGAGAGATCTTTCGGTTCTATGTATATCTTCTTTAAAATAAAAATTCTCCTTTTCACTGACAGGCCTTCAGTAAGTTACTGAACATAACTTTGTAAACTCTCTGCATCTGGTATCTTGGCACCTAAATGACCTATTAACCTAAAATGCATACAAATATAAAGCCAAAAATAAATACCAAGCAGATAAAACTTGCATACATAAACATATTTCACAATGGTAAAAGCATTGGTTGTGCAATGTCAGTACCAAAACTTTTACCTCCGTGCAGCACCTGCTCAGCGGACAGTCGGACTTTATCTTTGTAAAATTGTGTGTTAGCCCAAGTTGTATTTACAGCACTCCACCAAAATCCTGGCAGAATTGTTAAATTGTGCATGGTTAGTTATACACTGTTCAATCACGGCAGAATGTGAGCGGTGTACAAACTCTGATGAACTTATCTTTGAACACTTCTAAGGGGATATACATACACACACATATCCAAGGTAGTTGTGCAATTGGAGGCATTAAAATTGTGCATATGGGGTGTCAAACTTCTAAATACAAGAACAAACAAGGCAAATGATCTACAGTCAATGGCATTAGTTCTCCATACAGCACTCATCAAGATCTTGAGTACTAGATGAGGCGGTGGCTTTCGGGGAGTAGCAAAAATAGGGAACACCATAATTCTCACAGACCAAGGAGTTGGCTGTAAGCTGCATGGGCAGCCTGGGCAGCTGCACTCTAACCAGAGTTAGCAATGCCCCTGACTTTGCAATGTCACTATGTTCTTTTGAATAGACTTTATAAACTTCTTGTTAAAATGTAGTAATGTATTAGCTCAGTGGGGCCTTGGAAATACCGTACAATGCCATTAGTAAACAAAACTAACTTTTCCAATTATCTTAATATTCCTTAAGGTAAGTATCATAAGAAGTCCTTTGCTGTAAAACTGAGAGCTGCTTGAAGATGAGAAAATGAAGGTCCTAGAGTTACAAAATGATTTTTCCTGCAATATTTAGAAGCTTACCAATCAGCAATGTATCCCAGATCTTGACTGTCACTTGTGTTTCAAATGCAGTCCCACCTGTCCCCATGTGCCTTCTTTTAGCATATCTTTACCATAAGCAGGTGAGCAAACTAATAAAATAAATATGATAGACGGGTGGAGAGAAGACATCACTTGCTTTTGATAGACCACGATGTGCTAGATAGAACATCAGAATTTGTACAATCCCAAGATGATGACACCAAGAGTGGGAAGAGAAATCAAAGGAGATGTTACAGACAAGCAAAATTAACATCTAACTGGACATTAGATACTATTTCCACTTGATGAAGCAGCCAATTTTAACACAGATGTTCTTTTGACATACTCTAACCTGAGTGCACCTATAGGCAGTTTGTAAATGCCTTTTACTGAAAGCATTTTCAATTTTCTCTAATTTTTATTAGAGGCATTGCCTAAAAGATTTATTTGAATAGCGTAGGCACAGACACTCAGTTACCCAGTACTAACACATTCCAAGTGCTACCAGATAACGCCAGGCACTTGCTATACACCAGCCTTGTAAACCCTCATACTATATTTCGTGTCCGAAAATTTATGAAGTGTAACATTATTTGACTGTCTCATTTCTTAGCAGCACGCAGCCCTGCTTTCCTCCATCATTGCCTGTTGCCAGACTCTCACCTACCTCAGTAACAAATGAGCCCTCGGTGTTTACTCTGATCAAAATTCATAGCTACAGCTAACTGCTGCGGTTCTGCACACATCTACAGGAATAAAACAGGCTGTGGGTCTGATTAGCGATCAGCTGGGCTATACATTGCTACTAAAAAACTTCCAGACAGTCACAGTTCATTTATGCCTCATTGTGATAGATGCACAGTCATGAAGAGAAGGTCGGGAGCCACATACACATACTTAGACTATTAAAATGGGCAGTGTAAACCTCTTTTGGTAAATCACAAAAAAACACAGTGGACAAGCAATAACTTGTCCACTTGTCACAAAACACTGGGTTTACTATGTGGTAAAACATTACTATATGTCAAGGCCATCACACTTAAGGCAGAGACTCCTAAAGACTCACTAGATCAGGACAGAGACAGACAAACACATGGTCAAGGTGTTTGTTCTGTACAGGGGAGCTAGAAGTGACCTAATAGCCATAATCTACACAAGAGCCAAGGCAGGAGACGTTTGCTTGGCAGGGGAGCTCAGAGATGTACTTTCTGCTGTTGCAGTTCCTCCTGACCGCTCTACCAGGAGCTACTTAAAATTTTGGCCATCTTGTGCAATTTCATCCATTGCTGTTAAAGGACATGTCCCCTTACTGTCCTTGTGATATAGGTCGTAGAGTTTATTTAACTATCTGCACTGGTTTTAGAATCATAGAATAGTTTGGGTTGGAAGGGACCTCGAAAGGTCATCTAGTCCAACCCCCCTGCCCTGGGCAGGGACATCTTCAACTACATCAGGTTGCTCAGAGCCTCGGCCAACCTGACCTTGAATGTTTCCAGGGATGGGGCATCCACCACCCCTCTGGGCAACCTGTGCCAGTGCTTCACCACCCTCAGCGCAAAAAATTTCTTCCTTATATCTAGTCTAAATCTACCCCCCCTTAGTTTAAATCCATTCCCCCTTGTCCTGTCACAACAGGCCCTGCTAAGAAGTTTGCCCCCATCTTTTTTATAAGCCCCCTTTAAGTACTGAGAGGCTGCAATAAGGTCTCCCCGGAGCCTTCTCTTCTCGAGGCTGAACAGCCCCAACTCTCTCAGCCTTTCTTCAGAGGAGAGCTGTTCCATCCCCCTGATCATTTTCGTGACCCTCTTCTGGACCTGCTCCAACAGGTCCGTGTCTTTGTTATGCTGAGGGCTCCAGAGCTGGATGCAGTACTCCAGGTGGGGTTAATTAATTAAATTAATTAATTAAATTAAATTAATTAATTTAACTGCCTTTATCTCAACCCACAAGTGTTCTTTTGGTTCTTTCCCCCATCCCACTGGGGGGGGGGCGGGGAGTGAGCAAGTGGCTGTGTGGGGCTGAGCTGCTAGCCAGTGCTAAACCATAACACTATCCTAATTTAAAACTCAATCATGGGGGTCTTCTAAGGGAAACCAGAGCTATCCTGTGGTCAGAAAGGTGTCTAGAAGTGATACAGGGTGTTGCAGAAACAGATAAGGAGGTGGATGAGAAGTCTGTATCTCTCAGAAATATAATGTATTACCATGATATGTTGGGTTTGGAGGGAGGAACAAAAAGCAGAGCTTTAGGAAGGAAGGAATGCAAGTGCTCCTTGCATATAGTAAGTGTTCCTTGCATATAAATAAGGACAGAAAATTGAAGAACATAAGCAGTTACATAAGGAAGAAAGTTCAACCTCTAGGAGAAAAACCACACGGCACAGCAGTTAGGATCAGGAAAGAGCAGGAAGGCTGCATCAGTAGAATATTGTTTTCAGTGCAGGGAGCTGTTTACACACATTGCATCAGACTGTGATGTTATCTGTGAAACAGCAGATAGCCACGGCGGCAGTGACCACACAGTGCTGCATTAATATAAACGCCTGTTCAGCTCTGCATGGGCCCAGATGTAACAGCTCTGCCCGGAGGGAACAGACCAATTTATGGAACCAATGCTTAATGTGTATCTAAGG
Source organism: Pygoscelis adeliae (assembly GCF_000699105.1). Classification (NCBI taxonomy): domain Eukaryota; kingdom Metazoa; phylum Chordata; class Aves; order Sphenisciformes; family Spheniscidae; genus Pygoscelis; species Pygoscelis adeliae. The sequence goes on from NW_008824004.1 coordinate 233,815, forward strand.
AGGGCAATATTGAGCTTCACTGTAAATATCACAAAGATTACTTAAATGGTTTTTTGCAGTGTGACTGGAAAGAAGATCACAAAAAAGGAGGAAGAGCTGACTGACAGTAAGAAAACTTAAGATCATCAAGTTGCTTAGCATTGTGGACAAACAAACAAACAAACAAAAGATACCTAACCCACCTCTAAGAAGCTATCACAAATTTCCTTTTCCCACAGCTCAAGCCTGTCACCTATCACCTGCCCAATTTAAAATTACGGACCAGCTCATTAATTGCCTCAGCTCTACTCTCAGAACAATAAACCTGCATGTAAATGGAAAGCACCTATAAGACGTTATAAATTACAGAAACCCTTAGAGGTATTGCAGCTTCTTTCGTCTAACTTCTGTGTAGTATTAATATGCTCCAAACACTGTTAGTTGAACCCAAAACGCAGCTTGTGGAATGGCAAAGGGCAGATGTCTACAGAAGAAAATCTGCACAGCTCTAAGGTTTTATTGTCAGGAGCCTCCACTGAAGCTATCTTCTGTAAATGTAAGAGCATTATATATCTTGAAGCTCACTATTTATAAAGTTAGTCCGTGCATGCCTATACGCACACCCCCCCACCCCCCACCCCCCCACCCAGTTATTTCATTTCCTTGCTTTGTTTTTTGGTGGGTTTTTTTAAAGAATTATACCAAATTTCTACAAATTGTACCTAAATGCTTACTTGATTCATGAAAGAGTACAACTATTGAAAGATCAAGAGAGCACACAGTAAAGAAAATGTCCTTCTTTTATAGAGAATCACACTATGTTTCTGTATATTCACAGTTGCAATTGGTGTTTCTTTCAAAAGCATTCTAGATTAAATAAATGAAGCCACATGAGTCCTGTATGTCAAAATGCACAGAGCTGAGGTAAACAGCTTCTCACTGAAGATTGTTAAAGCCATAAATTTGGAATAAAGGAAAGCGATATATAGGGATTCATGATATTTTTTTCCCATAAACTTCAGTTTAGAGAAAACTAAACACATAAAACAAGAATACAATTTTACAACCGTAGTATACACTATAAATTAAATCCTTGGAGCTCCTTCTGTTTTCCCTTATTCTGTCAGCATATGCATGCAGACTGTAATACCCAACAATGGATGCATATGAATTCTCTATCAGTCAGTACAGTAGCAGCATGTTTTGGAAATACTATTTTCCAAAAGCAGATGTTTTGAACCTGCCATGGCTGGTTAATACTACAGAGTAAACAGCCTCCCTAAATATTCTTTTACAGCTGATAAAGACTTTAACCCACCAGTTATCATCTATGCACCTGGAGTATCACTTTGGAAATGGTACAAGAACCTTGGTGGCAGGAGGGATAAGAAAACAGTGTACTGAGTAACTTGCAGATGTAGAAATAGTGAGGGCTACAGACAAGAAAATAGGGAACCAAAAAAATGGGGCTGATAAAATGCTGGGTGAGAGAACTACAAAAACCCCCTAAAGCCCTACCCCCACCACTCCCCATAATCAAGGTTCAAATGTTGAAAGTTGTTATTCAGCAGTTTACTCAATCATCAGCCCGCTTTTGGGATTTAGTGTTCCTTAAGCATGATTTTGGTTTGCATCGTCCCACTTGTGAGCCAAAAACTGCTATAAAGGAAACAGCTGGGTTTGTTCTGCAGTTTCCTTGTTAATGACAGCAAGGTTTACCTAAGGAAACACAAGAGGAACTGTGCAGTGTCGCAGTCATATTTCACACTGAAGAATCTTCAAACATCAAAGGAAAAGTCCCAGCACCAACCAAAAAATAGTATTTCGGTACCTGCAATGCACAGGCAACACTATTCCTATTCTTTGTGCAGCTCATCTTCTTTAAAATCCATTTGGCGCAGATAAACGCATCAAAACTCAAATTACTCATCCTCTTCTTATTCTCGTTTTAATTTTCCTTTCCCCTCCTCTCCCTTGATTCAGATCTCCCAGGGGCTCTGGGGGAACAGGCCCACCTGGTAGGTTAATAAACCATGAACGCCTTTTCACAGATACCGTCTGGAAGTACCTGTTGCTCTTAGGGCATATTTATGAGCTTCTAGGCATGGGGGATTTTTTTTTTTCTGCTCTTTAAATAGAACTTGACTTTGCTATATCTTATACAATTTATAAGGGTAAAACAGGAAGATAATACATGATGTAAACGTGGAAGTTTCAACTATGCGTGATCACTAAAGACCTTTTGTTCAAGAAACAGCTCCAAGAGCAAGAAAAACTCAACCCAGTGATTAGATTACAGTAATTATATTCTAGCTAACTGAATTCTCTTGCAGTTTACTTTGAATAAAGTATTCCCAGCTTTATATCATAATACAGAGCAAATGTTTAAAAACAACTTTGTTTTATTAATACTTGATGCATGTAAAGAATGTGTCTTTTACATGATACCTCACAGATGTGTCATAAGTTTTTTTTTTTTAAATGTTTATACACCATTTGGACAAAAGATGACACAAAATTAGAAATGTTGTTCATTTTAATCAAATATATTGTCCTTTTATATAAATAATGAAAAACTGCTTTGCCACTACAGTTCTAAGTGGATAGAGACAACACAACCTAGCTCTATTTTTGAAAAGCCAAGGCAGTGAAGTACACATTCTTTCCTGCACAGGCAGATGATGTTAGCACATAACGTCACATCGCTTACAAAGCAATTTATGCCAGGAACTCAGTTCAGGCTTCTAACGTGCCACTTGATGACTAATTTAAGGTATCTACATAGAATCATAGAATCATAGAATCATTAAGGTTGGAAAAGACCTCTAAGATCATCGAGTCCAACCGTCAACCCAACAACACCATGCCCACTAAACCATGTCCCTA
>NW_008824004.1:238012-246164 GCF_000699105.1 Pygoscelis adeliae
AATCTTCCCCGGCACCGAGGTCAGGCTGACAGGCCTGTAGTTCCCCGGATCCTCCTTCCAGCCCTTCTTGTAGATGGGCATCACATTGGCAAGCCTCCAGTCATCCGGGACCTCCCCCATTAACCAGGACTGCTGATAAATGATGGAGAGTGGCTTGGCGAGCTCCTCCACCAGCTCCCTCAGCACTCTCGGGTGGATCTCATCCGGCCCCATAGACTTGTGAGCGTCCAGGTGGCGTAGCTCACCACATGGAGTGGGGTGAGCAGGGAGAAGGTTTATTCAAGGAACTTCAAAGCAAAGAGGAGGCAAATAAGTTGCTAAAGGCTATACAAAGCTGAGAATGGCACTGCAAATCCCTCAAATTCTCATGGTGCATTGTCTGCAAAATTCTACACCAAAGGCTATATCAGGGAGTCATGATTTCGGGGCTGTGTTTCTCGGAAGCAGAGCTCTCATGATGGGTATTAGCAAGTGCTGGCACAATGAATTAAGGTATCAGTTTATATCAGAACATGATTATTTCCCACATGAGTAGGCTTAGAAAAGGTGTGATTTTAAAACCTGATTATATAGAGAATTTTGTAGGGCATATCAGCAACAAGATTTAAACCTTTACAGAATGGACTCTACAGGAGCATTTTCCAATTGAGATGCCCACTGTAATTCAAATAAGAACTTCTAAACTTGCACTTAGAATTTTCTGTGTTACACCTTTAAATATAGTAAATAAATGCCAAACAAAACAGCTCATTGAAGAACAAAAAGCCACATCTTCCTAAACTGTTTATCTAAGAACCAACAGGCATAGTTTTATGAATTATCATGGAGCCCTATAAACTATAACATTATGAGAGTTTAAAATTGCCAAAAAACAAGATTTGAATTGACAAGCCAAGTCATATTAAAGTATAAGTGGCAATATTCCTGAGGCACGATATTAAAATTGATAAACACTGCTGACTCATATAGTAGAAGCCAGTATCTTCAACAAAACCCACTGGAGCAGCAAGTATAAGAATTTGTACTGGATGGTTAGACCCTATCTAGTCAAGGGCATATTGGCCGCTAAGGCAAAATAAAGCAACCGTAAAGCTGGCTTCATGCTTTTCATCTAAATTTTGTTAGTCTGTCTTGCCTTGGTGGCTTGGATTTGTTGTTTTTGAACTATCTGGCTTAATCATCTTCTAGAAACCACCTCAGAAACATTAATGTGCAAGGAATTATCAGGAAAAAATAATAGCATGCTTTACATATCTGCTCATTAAAACACAACGTTTAGGATGCTGGGGAAGTATCCCTTCAGTAGAGCACTCCAGAATGATGCAGCAATTTGGAACAGAGGGCAGCAGTAGTAAACAATTACTCTTCTACAGTAATGAAAAAAATCACTGTAGTAATTTATAAGGAGGTCGCAAGCACTTCAAACAATGGCATTCCAGCTCACGTCTGTTCTCCAGTCAAGAGCACTCATAATTGGTTACTCCTACAGTCATTTCCACATTTTCCTGTCTAAAATCTTGTCCTCAGTGGTTCCTAAGTTTTCCAGGAACTTAGTCAAATGAATACACAAGGACAGAAAATATGCAAAGGTGATGAGTACATGACTTCCTCCAGCCTCACCCAGTTTTCTGATAGCTTGGCTTGATCTGAGTAGAGCCAAGTCTTTAGCAATTTGTATTCCTTCAGAGAAAGGAAACCGGATAAACTCTTCCTAATTTGCTACTTATTTGTTAAACATTTAATTATATATATTCACAATATATAGAAAATACACAAAAATATGTGCTATATTGTTTCACTTTGATATTGATGTTATGGGAACAGAATTGGGATGTATTTCAGAAATCTCATGTCAGATCTTCCATGAGGGGAAAACAAGGTAAAAATACCATCATTAAAATAACCTAGCTGAAAGAGATACTAGGAAGGAGAGGGAAAACAGGGAGCCACTTGTCACCCCTACCAACTTTAAAGATCAGTATTTCTTATGGAAAATCTCATTGCCAAATCTGTAACGTGGCATTCATGTACACTGAAATGCACTCTTTAGGTCCACTGCATTAGACCTCTTCCACAAGCTCTAATTTAGAGCTTAAATTGTTTGGGTTCTCTGGCATTGAAATGCTATCCCCAAGTATATGTTACTCAAGGCCTTCTTTGAGTTTTTTTTTTTCCCCCTGCATTTTCCTATTTACATTTTTTCCCCTCCTTTCTGAAACACTGTCACTTCTAAAAGGTATTTTACAGAACTTGACTAGGTTAAAAAATTATAGAGGTTAACCTTTATATCAATTGTAGAAAATGTTGTTTGTATGCAATTTCTAGCATGCCTGTTGCAAATTGAGGCCTTTCAACAATTTTTCTCTTTCTTCATATGATTTGCAGTTACTTAAGGAGCAATTCACTGTGTTCTCTGGTTTGATTCAATAGTTTGTGGTATGTCCCAGCAGTACTCCCTCCTGAGCTTTAGTAGCCAGCACATTGATACATTTGCATTCAAAAACCTATGCTTCCAAGTTATCAAAACTTGTAGTTACAACATCTGATGTAGAGCGTGTAAATGATGCCTAAAACATTGTTTTTAAGGTCAGGAATAATTCTCTTATGTCAGGAGTGATTTCTCTTTGTTTAAAAAAAAAAAAAGAAATGTAAAGAGGGAAGGGGCAATTATTAAGATCTGTTTTCATCAACTTTTCAAGAACAGAAAGAATTTTGTTGGTTTATTTACATTTGTCAAACCTTTTGTCCTTCAAGTAGAAGCATAGCAACTAGTACTAAGTTGATTTAACATTTTCAGAGTGCTTTCACCCATTAAGTACAAAACATCTATTTCTTACTTTCAAATATCCCTTCAACCGGTGGGTTCTTATCTACAAGGATAACCAGCATACAGCATCATGTTGTAATGGTCTTGCATTCAGCTTGATTTCCTAATGTTTCCAGGTCAAATCAATCATAACCTTTTCTCCAGTTCCTCAGTCCTCAGTGCACAGGTCATCAGATTTTTCCCTCCTCTTACTTTTTATCAGTTATTGGAGTCAAGCCTAGGGGTAAAATCATTCCCTTTATTATTTCCATTTGTACAGCTTTATAGCATCAGTGCATGTTTAGAGGACATGCACAAAATCCTGTCGTGGTCTACCCTCTTATTTTCTTGTTTATTGCTAAGGACACCTCTTTCAGTGCTTTTAGCAAACACGTGCTGGCCTCAAATTCTATTTTCCTTTCTGTATTTCACTCCGTGGTGCTGATATATGTCACCAGCACTGACGGGAATATACTTATAAGGAACTAAAAAAGACCCCAACAACCTGCAGCCCCGAATAGGATGAATACATCCTAGTTAGAATTCCTAAGGGATGACAAAAGAAATACTGCCTAACTTGGTGCTTAAATGGGGACGACTTTCAGGTGAAAAAAACCTGCATAAATTCAGCTGTAACAGTCACATTTTAATGTCTTTTGCTGATGGATCCAAACTACAAAAGCACACATTCTAAAAAATGACTTTTTTTCTGACCGCAACATAAATAGGTGGGATTGATGTGAATGAAAAAAATCAGTTAGTATTTTGACCTTGTTCCTGCTTTCCTGCTAATTATGATTAATTATTCTGAATGGTGATTCTCTTTGAGAAATAATACACATACACATACACAATGCAGCATGATACAGCCCTTTCACAGGATCGGTGGTTGTGATACAATAAAGGAGGCTGCTGCAGTTTAGACTGTCCTTCCCATGGCTCACATTGTACAGGAGGAAACTACAAACTCAAGTATAACCATACGATTTTCAAAAGGAAATTTAGAACAATTCATAGCTGCACACATGTGTAGTCCTTAATACAGCTATACAAAACACAGGCAATTATGAATGAATGAGGAAGGAAGTGCATGAAAGAAAGAAGATGCTCAAATATTTTCAAATTAAGTATGTGCAAAGTATTACAGTTTTCTACAATACATACATTGTATGGTGTAACATTTCGTTGTTGAAAATGTAGCCAACCTTTACTCATCATCTCATATACTGAAAAACATCTGATGGTGTTTTGCTAATTAGGAATAATGTAATGGTACTAACACTTTACATGTAAGTCATAAGCCAAAGATCTAAACAATTGCACAGCGCAAGGAAAGAATTTTATTATCAGCTCAAATGTATTTGGGTATTTTCCTCCACAAATGGATTTTTGATGTAACTGTCTAGCTTCCCTCATATTTTATTCTTTTCTGTTGGTTCTATGGACATAAAGGGGTTTCACAGAAGTTATGAACATTTCAACATCACTTTAAAACAAGGATTTAACTGAAAAGGTGTTTTTAACCAGGGCTTTTCTGGGTGCTTTACTGTAATACTTGCAACGAATTACCAGTATCTTATTACTGAAGGTAACTTAATGAACGTTACTTCAGAACATTGCCACTAGCAGCTGTGTACAGTTTCTTTGCACACAGTGAACTGAATTAAATCCTGTAGGACGCATCCCCTGATAGCCCTGGGCAAAGATTCAGTCAGGCCATCAGAATCTCCTACTAGTAGATGCGCTAGCTTCCATTCTATGTCTTTTCCAGTTCAAACTTGCTTATAGCTCTTACTCAGTACTCAGTGGTGAAAGGAGAGGCTTTCAAAGTATGAAGAGCTGTTTTCACACAATAGCATGGAAGAACTAAAAGAGCATATGCAACTCACACTGATGTTGCTGGCTTTAATCCCCCAAATTAGCTGCCTGGATACTCACGAGTATGCACAAGAGTAACAAGAAACTTTCTCATGCCAACTTAAGAAACAATAAATAATTACTTCAGTGGTCATAAAAGTGAACTACTAATACAGGAGACCACTAAATCCTATGAGATCAGTGAGGCTGATGTGTTGAATAAATTAGTAGCAACAACCCCCTTTCCTCCCTCCCCAAGCATGTTTAGAGAGGATTCTTGTCTTCAAAAGCATTGCTGTGGAATTCTGCATGGGGAAGGAGCAAAAGATTCATGGGGAGGAAAATTCTTCTTTGAGCTCTTCACACAAATGTACTTAGAAAAAAAGTGATGAGAGAACATTGTGCAGTGAGGATGTATCCAGCTATTGTATGGAATGCAGCATTCAACAGCAAGAAATTACCTTATGGGCTAAATCCTAACAGCTGCTTTTGTGGCTACCGATTTTGCAGCTGAATTCTGCACTCTCTTTTCAGATTTAAAACCTTATTAAACTAAACTAAATTTGCAATAATACCATCTACTGTGGCATCCCTTCTCTTTTCCCTGGCAGGGAGAGTTCACTTCATAGGGTATTTGTAGCTCTCTTTTTATCCAGATTTTCCTCTCTGCCATCATCTGCCACCAAATCTTACATAAAGGTGCAAAACAATTTTCAGTCTATGAGACAATGAGAAAATTTTTCTAAGTTACAGAAATGGCTTAAAAGCTGCAAGTTTCCATCACTTTCAGAGTGCCTAAGGTTACAGTATGGTCAAACTGTTAGGTAGCTGCATCTTTACGTAGACTCTTCCCTCCACATTGAGTTTCAGGAGCTACCCCACAAATCATTAACATTCAGATGCATGTGACTCCAAAATCCTGCCAGGCGTTCACTGCATCTTTAGGCACCCCACACATTTAGAAATCTTGTCCTAATTGCTTAAGCTAGTCTTTAAGAAGGGACATGGAAATGCTAAGTATCAAAGGATGACCTTTAAAATACACAATCCTTCTGGATGTAATTTTCAATCAAGTAACGTTGACTTAAATTTCACCCATTGTAGTCACCATCCTGTTTTTAGAAGTTACTTATAATTCAGCAGTAAAACAGTTTCTTCTACAATGCACTTAAAAACATTGTCAGTTCTCATATACAACAAATTAACTTCAGTTATAGTATAGCAGCACGTCTAAAGCTACTGAATGTGAAACCCACCTAAAGTTAACCAAGGACACATTTATAGCTCTCTAAATCAGCAAGCCTTAATTCTGATGGTTTATATTTCCATTTTTTCTCTAACTCCAGCCTATTCTCAGTAACAAGTAAGAAGATGTAAGTACCTTAAGAATACCTTGCTTCTCTGGCTAAATCTTTTTTCTGTAAGTGATATACATTTTTTGTACATTACATTGACAAAGATTGCCACCTGCTTTGAAGGTACACACGGATTGTCTACTTAGAGGACAAATAGATATTTGCATTTCAAAATTGATATACATTTTCCTAAGCACAGATTTATGCACTTTCTACAGCATATGCAAATTAATGCAGGAATGTCATGAAGACATCAGACCATCTCTAAAGAAGTGTGATTCCCTACTGTTTCATCTGTGTAAGAGAACACAGTTTTTCTTGGCACATATTTCTTCGAAGTTCTAAACATCAGCGTGAGAAACTGGCTACAACAAGCACAATTAAGAAAGCTGCTTTGGCTCTGCTGGACCACCACCTAAAGCCACTCAGTCAGTGTGGGGGCAAGCCTAAAAATTTTATTCCATCAGACAAAACAGGAGGCTTACATCCATCTCTCCCCATCCCTCTTTCAAATGAAGTATCCCTTCACTCACATTTTCTTCCCAAGGTCAAATGGAATTTAATGAAAAAAGTTACATTAACCAGAAAACAAACAAACAAACAAAATTTGAGGAACTCCTGTTGAAAATAAAGGAGCACAAAAATCAAGAGACAAAAAGATTTCTTCCAGCAGCAGCTCCCTTATGCCGTAAGCTTATCACTGCAAACCTCAGTAACAAAACCCTACATATCTATACAGAATAGGAAAAGTGACAGAGATCACAAGGACCCTGCTTTTTATTTTCCTGACCTCTGTGGATTTACATTTTTATCCATACCCTAATGTTTGTTTTGCATCATATTTAATGTAGCTTTCATAAAATGAATCAGAAAGAGAGAGGGAAAAATATTGAGTAATTCAATCAGCATAGAACAAAAAAGAATCCTGCTTTGACTCATGTTAGCAGATCTTTGTGCACCAGTTAATAATTGAATAGGTTTTGCAACACTGAAACAAAGGTACTTATGTCATACAATTAGAGAGAAGGAGCTGTATTCCATACGTTTTTAGGGCATGAATATTCAGATAACCAGTTTAGATCACTTAAGATTTGTCAATTCCCCAATTGTTAGCATTCATTCTCCATAAATGGTCTCCTTACATAACCTCAGCTCAAGCATTAGAAAATGCAATTCCCCAAAGCATTAGTCACTACCGAAAATTTAGGTCAGAGATTTCTACACTTCAACATCAAAATGATATTTCCCTGAAAACTCACAGGGATTTGATTCTATTTCCTTGAAAAGTTCTACTGAATGCAACAGAAAGCAAAGCGCAATCATCAAACCTTTACCGGGCCTTCATTCCTGCACGTCAGAGAAAAAGCTCAAAGAGAGAATGCTGGAAGGGTGAGACCTCTCAGGTGATGTGTGTGAAGTGAGGAAAAGTATCGTACCGATTTTCATCAACTAGACTCCACGAGTATTTTCTTTAATCGCAAAGCATCTCCTCTCCACTTACCACCTTAGAAAAGCTACAGCAGATTTGATAGTTGGCTGAAGCATGGTTTCTAAGAGAGAAGTATTAGAAATGCATATGAATAGAAACAAAAATACCGCTCCCAGCCCTCTGGGTCATGGAAATTATTATCTTATGGATTACATACATTATAAGCAAGTGACCCTTGTCTGTTAAACCTCCCTTCTAACTTAAATGGAAGTTAGATACAGAAGCATAGAGGGGGAAAAGCTAATTTTTTTATTTTTTTTTAAAATACATAAGTAACAGGTAAAGGTTCATAGGACTCAATGATAAGTGATATCACTGCCATGTTCCTCCTAGTCATGAACAACCGGTAAACCACAGCATTAAAGAAGAAAAACCAAAAACAAACAAAAAAAACCACCCAGTAGGCTGGTACTAATTTCACAACCTAGTGTTGTGGCTGTATGGAACTCTGCCTTTATATCCTTTCTCCCTCTACCAAGTAAAGCAATACTACCTACATAGAATCATAGAATCATAGAATCATTAAGGTTGGAAGAGACCTCTAAGATCATCGAGTCCAACCGTCAACCCAACAACACCATGCCCACTAAAACATGTCCCTAAGCGCCTCATCTACACGTCTTTTAAATACTTCCAGGGATGGTG
>NW_008824004.1:246731-247274 GCF_000699105.1 Pygoscelis adeliae
AAGTGCAGGACCCGGCACTTGGCCTTGTTGAATCTCATACAGTTGGCCTGGGCCCATCGATCCAGCCTGTCCAGGTCCCTCTGCAGAGCCTTCCCACCCTCAAGCAGATCAACGCTCCCGCCCAACTTGGAGTTGTCTGCAACCTTACTGAGGCTGCACTCGATCCCCTCCTCCAGATCATTGATAAAGATATTGAACAAGACCGGCCCCAAAACTGAGCCCTGGGGAACCCCGCTCATGACTGGCCGCCAACTGGATTTGACTCCATTCACCACAACTCTCTGGGCCCGGCCGTCCAGCTAGTTTTTTACCCAGCGCAGAGTCCACCTGTCTAAGCCGTGAGCAGCCAGCTTCTCGAGGAGAATGCTGTGGGAGACGGTGTCAAAGGCCTTACTGAAGTCCCGGTAGCCCACATCCACAGCCTTTCCCTCGACTAGGCGGGTCACCTGGTCAGAGAAGGAGATCAGGTTGGTCAAGCAGGACCTGCCTTCCATGAACCCGTGCTGGCTGGGCCTGATCCCCCGGTTGTCCTGCACATGCCTT
>NW_008824004.1:247453-297263 GCF_000699105.1 Pygoscelis adeliae
GCCAGCTCTCTCAGCACTCTCGGGTGGATCCCATCCGGCCCCATAGACTTGTGAGCATCCAGATGACGTAGCAGGTCGTTGACCGCTTCCTTGACTTGAATTTCACCCATCGTAGTCAACATCTACATGTTGATTACATGTGCTCCTTGCTCTAGCAATACATGGAATGGGGCTAGTCAGGCATTTTTCTCCCAGCCAGTTGTACTCCTCTTCCCAACATGGGCTGGAGCAGAGCAGGAAAACCAAGATGACTACAGGTCCCATGAGGAGAGAAGCTGAAGGGAGGAACTGTTATGGAACAGCACTACTTGATACCGTAACTCTCACCATCAGTGTGAGTTCCCCATGAACATGTCTGGCTTCAAAAGCAAAACCAGACTGATGAAGAAGCAGGGGAATGATGATGGCATATAAGCCCCCCTTGAACCCTCTCAAAACTGTCTCACAGAAAGGAGAAATAGTACGGCACACCATAGATTGCAGTGCGCTAATTAGCGTTATCAACATCCTGAAAGATAAATTAAGTTTCCCCCTAACTGCAGAACATGAGGACTGTGTCCATCATGGAGCCACAGGGAGAACACAGAGCTCTCCTGGCCACTTGCAACTGCAAAGGTAGGAAGGAAGTATGTTCCTTCTAAAGCTGTGAGTTTAAAACGTATCCATTATGTTCCGGGGGGAGATCTTGTTTTTGTATGTGATACTAGAGATGGTTACCATTGTGTTTTGAAATCAGCAACACTCATTTTAAGCACAGAAAAAGAGCTGGCTCTTCATCATGTCTTTTGGCAAAAACATTCACCCCAAAATAAAAATAGATATATTGTGGAAACTCTTCAGTAGAAGACAGTTTTTATTTATGCCAGTTGCAACTGTATACCTGAAGTTATAACAGAAGTCTGTCTATATTTTTTTCAAATGAATGCTCTAACTCGTTTTTAAATATGGATGCATTACTTCAGCATTAGCTACAAACCAAACCTGAAACAAACCAACAAACAAAAAACCCTCCTTCGAATCCTGTACCCTTCAACTTTATTTCTAACTCTACAATCTAGAAAGTGCTAATTTAAAGAGGTGAGGGGAAGTGTAGAAGTGTCATGATTGCCACCTTTAAAAATCTATTCTCTCACTTAGTGGTTTGCTAGCTTCACTACTAAGAAATAAGGCCCAGAAAAAAAATTTCGAAGTCTAGGTTTTAGTGCAGATTCTAGAATCCTTTGTTAGGACTTCAACTGAGACTTTCGCTGTCAGACAGAAATTTCACTATCCATCTATGACTGTTTCTAGCTTGAGAAAGATCAGCAAACTAATGAAGGTTAGTTTGCTCAGTTATATAATTAGTTAAGGGAAATCATATTATAAAGAGAACTGAGAAAAAAGAAGTCTATCGAAAAGTGAGCAAAAAGCCCAAGTAATTGTTCATTTTAAAGCCCCTCTCTGGAGATGCACTTACATGGTCACAGAATGTATAAATTAAAAAAATAGTGTCAGTAGATCAGAACTGAGTTTTAAAAAGCATTTGCACACTAGAGATACTGGAAGTATTTAACTATGACTTCAGTGCTTCTGCTGCAACAACTGTGTAAGAAAGATGTGCTTCCTCACATGGCTTGTAATGCCCACAGAATGCAACTGTGGAGATTACAACTTGTCCTCGGAAACCTTAGAAGAGCCAGGAATGTAATATTAATAACCTTTTTGTTGAGAACTACCGAAGGATCAAAAAAAGGATTGCAGATTAATATGCCATTTGAAAATGAGTGTGCTTTAAAAAAAAAAAAAAGATGTTACATGTAAAGTATACATGATAATATTTATATTTTTTATATATATTGTTTTATATATATATAATGTAGTTGCAAGTCTGAGAGAAACTCCTGATGAAGTTCACACAGTTTGCAAATTCATCCTTCTTTGTCTGATAACAGCACCCTTGCTCATTATTTCCTGAACCCGATTAATTTTTCTCCCACCCTTGTGTTACTTGAACTGAGGCATCTTATCAGTGGGTCACTAAATTCCAGGCTTGCTTTTAATTTCCACTTGTTCCAATCAGTTAACTGTGAGTAAAGAGAACAGCCTCTATTTAGCGTGGAGTTTCCATTTTCTGCCTCATTGAATTTACTTCTGCATAAAGTCGGAAATTCACCTAAATAACCAAATTATCCCACCCATTCACAGAATCACATATGAGAATATGTTAAAAGCAAATTGAAGTATTTTTCTATTCTTATTCTCCTTTGGTCTTTGCATTTGAAGGAGGAAAACAACTCGCTTCTGAGTGTTGTATTTGTTTCCTCAGAGTTAAATTACCCTACTGTCAGACTCCTCTTCCTTCACACAATTCATTGATACTATAATCCGGACTATATAACTTCTATATGCACGTGGTGATGTTCAAGTTGAGAGTCACCCTAGAATCTTCAAATGATGCCCTAGGAGGTTACAAATGCCACTAATAAGTACTGGTCCCAGTAGCTCTCATGTAGTTTATAACACGACACTGCATACTAACATTTATAGCTCCCTCTTGTACACTGGAATTACCTTGATGAAACCTCTTCTTTGTTATTTTTCCTTTCTAAGGCATAACTAAAAAGTGCAATCGTTTTTACTCTAAAGCTTGCACAACATTAATTACCTGAAGTAAAGAAATGCTTGAACTTCTGTCATGTCTCTGTCAAAACTTTCCTAAATGAAGTCTTTGGGATTTCAGTAGTATCTGTAATGGTAACATGGGTTAACTTCAATGTTTTATGCGAGAGGTAATCTGGTTAAAAGCCATATCACAAGTACCACAAAACACATCAGCCTCTCAGACAAAAAGTTCTCTTTTAATTTTAGGATACTGTGGCTAATTATACAGCATTGAAAACTATTTCCTCATGTAAAAATATTGAGATGTACAGTCTGAATTCCAGTCTTCTTTCATATTTATATATTATATGGGAGAAAAGTATAGATAGTTCATAGTTTATGCTCCATTTACCCCTCAAATGATTTAAAACATTTACCTGTGAAGGTGTTATGCCTGTTTGTCTGATACATACATATCAGAATTCTTTATTAAAAAGATTTTCTCTGTCTTCTAGCAGATTTTTATCTGCACACACCCCAATTTAAACAGGCTTTAAAAAAAAAAACCAAAACAAAACCAAGCAGTTTTTTTCATTTGATACTTTGTAATGTTAAACAAACACAGAAGCTTGTCTTTTATAATTCCAAGAAGCTTGTATACCATTAACATTAGCAGAAAGATCACATTCTTCTGTCAGGTCACCAAGCAATTAGGGCATAAAAGATAAGCTTTCTCGAAATCTATTGTAATTCTTTGAAACTGCAGACAAAAGTATTCCACAAAATCTTAGGTAAAGTGTGATACAGATCAGAGCCTCCACAAAGCCTCACGAGAAGCAGTGTGGAAAATTATGAGCCTCTGCTAGTCTTCTGCACGGGAACAGAACAGAAGTCACTCTCTACTTTGTGCCCCCTGCAGTGGCATGATAGAGGCACAGCTTATGATGAATCACAGCAAAAAATGTTATGTGGTAACTACCTACAGAATAAATTGCATTTTTTGTGCAGTAAAACCACTGATAAATTGCTTTTACAGTGCACCTCTGGCCATCTTCACCTGCCCTCTGCCCACAAATCCATCTCTCTCGCTCTCTTGTATTTCTGACATCCCTAGGTATTAAGCCATAAGGCACAGCTATTATTTAAAAATTATCACCCATCTAAAAGCAAATCCTTGTTTTCTCAAAACCCACAATTTTTCTTCCTAAATAACTTAAAAAACACACAGCGATTACCTTGAACACATGGAGGCGCTACTGACTCCCAGTAAGCAATGCTCTCAAACTCTGTCTCTCTGTGCACTTTCCACAGTTGAGGAAACAGTTGATAGAAATGTCACTTTACCTGTCTGGAGAATGACAACTTCTAGATGAATTTTACTGTCAGCGGAGAGAAACAGACATTTCTGTTGTATTTTTGGCCCTAACCTTAGGATGGTCTTGACTACATCCTAGAAAGGTCTTTTTCTCTTCACTGACTACGTAAGGGGGTCTACACCACCAGTTCACTTGTGGATGCCTATGTTGGGAATGTTTTAAGCTAAGCAAGATGTACCATACCCCCAGTGTAAAACAAAGAGGCAGCTCTGTCCTGCTTGACATTGCTATAGGTTACATAATACAGAAGAGTATATGGAAAAAATATAGTGAATGCTTTGCTTGGCAACAGGTAGAGGAACATAATTCACATACCATGGCTGTGACATGCAAAAAACTCGGTGTATCTGGAAGCAAGTCTTGCAATAACCTATTATCAAAAAACTACAGCTTGAAAAAAAACAAAACTAACATCTTCAACAAGAGTGTTATTTCCACTTTCACACATAAAGGAGAAACTGATCTACAGAAAAAACAGATGCTTAAGTACTTTTGAATGCTGCAGGAAAATACGAAATATTAAATGGTTTGTAGCAAAAGCCAATATTCCGAGGTAATGACTCCTTACCATGATCATTAACCAAAAAACCCACAAAAAGCAATGTTGAACAAGCTTAAAAATTCTGCTCTGAAAAACGTATCACTAAGCAGACAAAAGAAACGTAAAAGACATCAGGTGAAAGCATTGCTCTGTCAAATAGCACCCAATTCCTATAATTTCTTTCTCCCTCTTTCAAAAGCCAACATAAGTTAGAACCTTGTTTGTACTCCCCATGTTGTTTAGCAGGATGAGAAAGGCTCAGAAAGGAGCCGGAAGTTTATTTACTATAAAAATGCCATTACTAGAAAACAACTAGTAATAGAACTAGAATGGAGATAAGAATCAAACTTGAAAATAGCAAGTTTACGTTCTCTAAAATAACTAAATTCAAACAAAACCATCTTATTCAACATCTAAAGATAACATTAATGCAGTACCCCATGTAATAAGGCTGCTGCATAATCTTCAGGGGACAATCTTCTACCTAAAAAAACCCACTTAATCATCCTTCTTTACACCCAGAATTTAAGCAGAGCAAAGGCTTTATAAAGCTGCCTTAATAACATGCAGCACAGACTGAAAGACCAGGAAGACTGAGCCAAAATATAAGAACACTCCCCACCCCAAATCTTATCAAGCAGACAGCTATCTGTAATAAGGGTTGTAGCGAGCAAACAAACCAAAGATCATCTTTGTGGAACAGCAAGCTTTTCAGTGCCAACACAAAAGCTTCAGTTTAATGTGTTGTAAAGCTAGCTTCCCAATAAATGTAAGAAAAAGTAATTTTTGATTGAAAGCAACATTTTTATAATAAGAATTATCTAATCAACTTGTGAACATGCTTTTCTTTTATTACCAAGATGTAATGAGCAAAGGACCATTTATGGAAAGGAGGTTTCTGTTGAATAGATTTTTCATAAGTTATATTAAAGGAAGTGGTCCAGCATGGTTTTTCCTGCCTCCTGTTATGGAGGATATGGCAGAGCTTTGACTGACAAGTAGTCAAACCTAAGGAAACATTTTCATTTTACATGTGTTTACTGTCTGCAGTACCTGAAAGTGATATATTATGTAATGCATCTCAGCGGTTCTCTTCCCTTTCCCCCAATTTTTCACTGTTTACCCATGTTTAAAATAGCACAGCGTAGTACGTAATACAAGTGTTCACATTCACCCAGAAAAGTCTGTAATACATAAAAAGAACCATTAAAAGGGAAAAACTACCACACCAAATCCAGCGTATTCTTAAGGGTTTGACAGCTGGTTCCAGCAGACACCACAGCCAGTTTTCCAAGTCACCTGCTAAAGACTGTCTTTTGCAAACCTAGCTCCTCGCCCATGCTCCTTTCTTTCTCCCACACAGATTTCATGGCTGTTTCTCCTTGAGACTTCTGTGGAAAAGTCGCTGTGCTACTCATGTGTGAGGGATCCCAGACCATACTGGGCTTCTGCCTTTTGGCTCTGACCACACAAACATCTGCTATTTCTCCAATACCATTGAATTAATATCACAGCGGCATAAAAATAAATACATCAGTATAAGAAAGATCTACATACATAGCCTTGTAGCCTAAACAATAACATTTTAAACAGAAGGATCGAGTACTTGAATATTACAATAGAATATACTATTAAAGTATTAGCAGTCACAGAATTAGCAGTTTCTCTCAATAGTAATGTTATCAGGGACAAATTCAACCTCCATTTCGTATAGTTATGCTTATACCAGGGACAAGTAGAGCTTTCTGCACCAAAACTAGGTACAGACCATTCACACGGAGGAAGCCCAAGCAATGGAGGCCTGAATAGAGTTGCAGAATGTATTTCAAACCAGAGGCAGCTGAATGTTTTATATATTCTTGTTCATAGACATTTCGAAGTAATTTTTTTAATTGCATTTTGATTAAAAAGTTAGTTTTACAAGCCAGTCAAAGGAGGTTGTTCTGTGGACCAAGGCAAACTTCATCTCCCTCTCCCCTCATTTCCAACTAATAATTTCATGGAGCTTCCTCCCCCAGCACCTCCCAGTGTATTTAAGGACAGAAGTCAAAGAGGGAGAGAAGATCCCCATGCAAAATTATAAACAAATACTGTGGAGAGAAACATTACTGGCTGAAGAATTATAGTGTCAGAATATCTGGGGTAAGGTCATATCAAACAAAGGGGAGGTAAATGGCTTTCCTGGTGGGCAGAGGACATGAACCACACAGAAGACCTCCCGTTAAGTCTTTTCTGTACATTTTTCCAATACTCCTTCTCCTGGGAATTCTCATGAAGGTCTGTATGGATGACACTATCTCAGAGAGATGCAGTTTGAGCCCACTGAAAGGCACTGAAGAAAAACTCTCAGTACGTAGAAGGCGGTCTAAGATAGTGGCACTTGGGCAAAGGGGAAAGAGGGCATTAGTTGTTTGGTTTTTACACCTGAATTTTTTAAACAAAGTTCAGGAAGCTTCGTAAAGGTTAAAGTCACTACTGGATGACTGCCATCATGTATCAGAGACCAGGCATGTAACTGTGCCTAATTACAGACCAAATTTAATACACCAGATGATCTGGCTGTGCAGAAGTCTGGCTGGAGCCGTCAATAAACATCACCTTGAGGGGCACAGTATAGGCAGGCTTCAAAAGCTTTATTTCACTTTTGAAACATTTTTGCAAGTGCACCAGAAGGCAGTTTAAAAATTAGTTCTGTTTTCCACTCTAATGAAGCTTTTAAAACACTGAATATTGGTGAGCAAATTCAGCACATACCCAGAGCCAAGGAGCTACAATATGCTACCTAATGATGTGAACACAGAGTACCCTAAATGTGTCTTCTGAATATGGCCATTAGTTTTCCAGATTACTTTATTATGCAGGTATTTTACACCATATCTCTTGTCTTTGACAATCAGCAGTAAATGAAGGCATAGTCAAGAGTTTCTGGAACAGAGTGAATTATTTCCTTAACTACCAGTAATCACAGATACTGTATTTCCACAAAAGCAGCATTAGCACTTGATTTATTTCTATCCAAAAGTTAATGCAGTGTTATAGCAAGGAAGTATAAGAGACAACCTTTCAAACTGCTCTGCACACTACAATCAGAATGAAGTGAAAACACCACAGATAATAGCAACGGCTGTCTATCTGCTAATTCAGTGTTTTTCAGCCTTTTCTGATTCATAGATACGGAAGACTTTTCCATGGAAGATACAGCTCCTTTTAGAAGATTAACATACATGTATCTCTGAATGCCGTATCTTCATTTGACTTTTGTATTTCCCAATGCACACACCTCAAAAGCAGCACAGGGACCCCCATGAGGCTGCGGACGCCAGGTGGGGACAGCAGTGTGGGCAGGGCAGCCACTGCGCTCCTAGGGAGGTGAGCCTGCCGCCTGCCCAGCTGCCCACTCTCCATTGCGCACCTTCCCTCCCGACCCCATCTTTGGAAAACGAGCTTCCACAAATCCCTATGCCCAGGAGGTGTTTGTACACATTTATTCAACATAACAAACTTTGAGCAGTGACTCCCTAAGAACCAAGCAAGCTACAGCGCATGAGCAAAAGATGCACGTCACGTCAACACCCCACATGGCGGTCGTGCCACAAGAGGAGCGCAGCACCGCCCAGGGCACGCATCCCACGCCCCCCTCAACTTTTTGGGGCCACCCTTCCTGGTCATCGTGGGAAACATGACCTGCCTGGCCAGCAAGGTCGCACTGACCACCCGACACAGGGCCGCATGCCCGCCCCAGGCCAGGCCAGGCCATCCTTCTCCCAGGAACAGGCCAGGCCCGTTACCATAACCCGCACCCACTCAGCCCAAAAGCACGTTTTAAATCCTTTCTACTTAACCAGCTCTCCCAAGGACACAGCTGCGGCCTCTCCCCACCCCAAAAGTATGGGGGCTTCGCTCCAGCCTCTCTCCTCTGCATGTGGGCCCCAGTGGCAGAGGTGGGCACAGCACCAGCCGTTCCTGAGGACACCGGAGATGGGTGACATGTAGTAGGAGAAAGGCATGTACCTCTGCTTGAACGAGCCCCTGGGACGGCTGAGGGAAAGCTGCGTGTGCAGGGGCATTCAAGGAGCCTGTCTGTGCTGCCTCTTCACCGGGGAGAAGGTGCAGCCACAAATATGGCCAGTTCGGGTGTGACCTGAGCCCTCCTTCCTGCTGGGCAGGAGCAGCTCTCAGGGTCCCGAGGGATCAGCTCTTCAGGAGAAAAGTCCTGCATTTCATCCACCTCACCATGGGAAAGAAAGATTTTACTATTACCAAACACTAACAAAGACATAAACAGCACAAACACCACCCCCCCCCCTGAAATGCCACACCTGAGAGGTGGCACACTACGCACACTTCAGCACAGCGTGACTGCTCCTGCATGTTACAGCCTCTCTCTTTTTTTTTTTAACCTCTCATTGCAGATTGTACATTTCTTGCAACTCCCAGCATTTAATAGCTGTTTTTGCAAACAGTCAAATATGGAAACCCTGCTTGAGTTATACAATATCTCCTTGTTTTAAGATCCATCTCACGACTGCAGTGTACACTTAGGATGGTTGTATGCATCTGAGTAATGATTTGAAAAATATGAGAAATGCAAAATATTAAGTAGCTTGAGAAATGGTCAGTATTCTTCATTTTAGTAACATTCTTAGTGAGAATGACTAAGAAATATATGACAACACAGAGTAATGTTTTGAAGATGGCTCTTGTGTTTTTGGTTTGGGTATTGTTTTTTTTGTTTTTCCAAACACAAAGTAAAATAACTGAATGGTATCTATTTTATCCAGTTGTATCCAGAGATTAACCTCTTTGAGCGGCATCAGCACAGGACTTTACCATTAGCTGTCTTGGTAGCTTCTCCAGCCAGGCAAACCAACCACCTGTTCTGCCCCTGAAAAATCTGTGCAGCAAACTGAGATGCATTAACACTAGACTAACACACAATGAGCTTTATAATGAAAAGCTCTTCAGAAAATGACGGAGGCAACCTAGCCCTGGAAGGACACCTATCTCAGGTTTTATGGACTCTATTGTAGGGAAGGAAGCTTGGGCTGTGTCTATCGCTGCCTGACGCTGGCTCTCAGCAGCCAGGCTCCAGTGAGATAGATCATGCTGACTTCTACTGGCAGCACTGCCTCTGCCCTGCATCCTTCACATGGAATGGGTCACGTTGGCAGAGGATGCCATTCTGCTAGACTCCATATTCGAACCCCTCCACTGACCTTTCAATTTGTTTTGAGAGACTCACTTTACCTTTTTTTTTTCTTGTTTATTTTGATTTTAAGACTTTAGGCAGAGACTATTTTGGTGCCGTCTTGGCATGTGTGCTTAAATGCCACAGCCACTGGTGCTGCTCCTACTGCCAGAGGCACAGGAGCAACCATCAGTTCTATGAATCAGTCCTTTCAGAACAAACTCAAAACAGCAGAGCAGACTGCAGCAGGGTCGCAAAGCTTCACACAGAGAGTAGAGCAGCCCCTGCAAGGCCAACAGCTCATGTTTTGTTCAGGTGGACTAGGAGAAACCACGCTGGCAGCATCAGCTAATTTGAAACCCAGGCTCAGCTTCAGGCAGGCACCGGGGCTGTGGATGCTGGAGGGAGAGAGCATGCTCCTGTGATTCCTTCCAGCGCTGCTGCTGGAGCTGCTCAGGGCGCTGACCTCTCACGCTGAGGAGGGCAGCAGCCAACTAAAGCCTGTCTGCAGGGCTTTGCCTCAGCGGCATATGACAGCTACTGACAGCTAAGCTGTTTTCTGACATCTTTCTCACTCAGCTGCACTTTCTTACTTCTCTTTATGTAGGCTGCTTAGTTTTTTCTACAATATTGAATATTTTAGCTGGGCTCCTTAAATAAACTTTCATCACATGGATGCAAAGAGGGGAAATGGAATGAAACTTAAAAGAAACACAAAATTTTGCAAGTAGCTTTGATGTTCTCTAGCTTTTTATTTATAGAATACAGATTAACTTCCTTTTGTTAACATCTATTGTTGTTTTATAATGGGCGCTGCGAATGCTTTGATAAATGAATTGAAAGAGTTTGCTGCAGCTCCTGCTAAGTGCCCTGACTTGCTAAAAAGTGGGTTCTGTAAAAATGGGTTTCTGACTGAAAAATGGAACAAGAAAATTTCATCTGATTTTGGATGGTTATGAAATAAAGCAATTGCTTTGAAGCTGTGAAATGCGATTTCTTTACTCCCATGTAACCCATAAAATTCAGCCTCAACCTAACCCACATATCTGCATTGGCCACACACAATCAGTAAGTCTACTCTTTAGCTATTTACCCTTCTTTATGCAACTACATTGTTTTGCTAGGACCCTTCACTTCTGCCTCTTGCACCTCTATTATCAGTACCTCTTTATAATACATTGGGATATTTTGCTTCTGAGGTGGATGTAGGACTCTTTCTTCATTAAATATGGACCCATTTGAAATTTACTACAGATGTCTAGAATCATCCCAAAGGTGGCAAATATTCTGAGGCTTCCTAGGATCACTAGAAAGAATTAGTAGTAAAGTCTATTATGAATGAGGCTAGGTATGTGCCCTCTAGTGGTAGTGGCTACTGGGTGGCTACTGCTATTTCTCTTATTTCCATTGAACCACCTCATGTTGTTTTCATACCTGCTGCTGTCCTCAGTGTCACTGTTCCTAATACCAGTGCTTTGGTCAGAGGAGGTTTTCAATGCTGTACTTTCACAAACAGATAACCTGAAACTCAGGTGACAAAGGTCTAAAACAGCACAAGCGCTGAAGCACCTAACGTGCAGTTTAAGTGGAAGATAGTGGCCCGGATCCACGGAGGATGTTTCACAAACTTCCAGCTGTCCCCACAAGCCATACCTGTAACAATAAATTAAACAGGCATAACCTCAAGGTCTGCTGGAAGGTACATAGTAGTTATTTATAGCAAAAAGTCAGAAAGCAGTCGTAGATAAAATACCCTTTTTCAGTCTGTATGGTGTTCAAACTGCCATTGCCCATCACATAGTCTGCAAATGACTTATCTTTTCCATCACCCTCCCTTTTGATTGCTCATCTTCTGGTCTCTCACAGCTGCATTCAGCACAACGGTGTAGTTCCTTTTACCAAACCCAGATGTCCTCTTGCAAGGTAGCATGTGCATTTGAGTCTTCTCAGGCCAAAGAGGAAACTGAAGTCAGAACTCAAGAGCACTGGATGAATGCTCAAACTGCGAGGCTACACGTAAAGGTAAGCAACTTGACTGTGTAAAAGAAAAAATTAGGTATTTGTCCATATTCAAAAGGACCATTTTCAGGGATTAATTCCAGATTTGGGGTTATGAATTTCAATCTTTTAGAGTTCCCAACTCAAGTGTTCAAGGAGGTGTCTAATTTGTAAAAAATACCCTCCTCCACAGCATAAATTGGCAAATATTCTTATCAAAATGAATTTTTTCTCAGATTTATATGATCATATGACTATAACCCTTTGCTATTTGCTCTTCCCACTAGCTGTAAGTGCAACAGAAATGTGATTCACCACTTCATCATCTGAAGACACCACTTAATGACATATACTAAACCTTGTGTTACTACAACATGCAGCTTATTTCTCTTGGTTTTTTTTGAAAAAAAGAATCTCTCCTTCCAGTCTACTAAATTATTCTCATTTATTTGATTTCATCGGCAAGATGATTTCACAACAGGACAACATCTTGCCTTATTTTCATTTGTTTGTAGGCTCTTTAAACTATTCAGGGTTCCTTTCTCAGCCACCTGTTCCATCTAATTGGCCAGGTGAGTAAAAGGCGCTCAAGTAATTAGCACATTCCTTTTATTCAAATTTTAAACCATGTCATTTTCAGTATTTAATGATTTCCAGCTCAGTTTTGCAAAAATAATATTTGGGGAATTAGACACGCTAGTTAGCTGCCATTCCTCTCCTTTCAGCTGCTTCCTGCTCTTTTCTGCAAGCCGAATGCTCTCTTGTCATCTCATTTTTTTAACCCCAAGGACTTGAACTCTATTTTTAGCCTTTGTATGAATTTCCAATCTAATACATTTAAAGAACCTATCACAGATGTCTAAAACCTTGGAAGTAATTAATTAAGTCCCACTATTTCCAGACTACACCAAAACAATTTGTCATTGCATGTAAAATGGTATAATTGAGTAGTATAAATGTTTTCAGGCCAAGTCTTGCTATGAATTATTTAGTTCATCTCTCCTAATTAAAGACCTATTGGAGGATTAATGTCTCATAACCTGACAAACTACTACTTTACTAAGCAACAAATTATCCATATAATGACCTCAAACTAAATTTATATAACTCAAGTCGTAATTTACATAAGTATACAAAATCCATTGAAATAAAGAGTATTCTTCCTTGATACTCAAAACATAGATTTTCAATCTGCATTCAAGATTTGGACCAATGTAAATCTATACTGGAAAAAATAATTCACTGGATGTCTGTTTCTTTCAGCATTTACATACATATCAGTTTATAAGGACTGCTTCTATGAATACAGCAAGATAACATAGTTATACTGTAACTATGTACTATTATGTAGTATTAGCTGTAACTATGTAGTATTATTATGTGTATTTAGCCTGGAGAAAAGGAGGCTGAGGGGAGACCTCATCGCTCTCTACAACTACCTGAAAGGAGGCTGTAGCGAGGTGGGTGTCGGTCTCTTCTCCCAAGTAACTGGCGATAGGACGAGAGGAAATGGCCTCAAGTTGCGCCAGGGGAGGTTTAGATTGGACGTGAGGAAAAATTTCTTTACTGAAAGAGTGGTTAAACATTGGAAGAGGCTGCCCAGGGAAGTGGTTGAGTCACCATCCCTGGAGGTATTTAAAAGACGAGTAGATGAGGCGCTTAGGGACATGGTTTAGTGGGCATGGTGGTGTTGGGTTGACGGTGGGACTCGATGATCTTAGAGGTCTTCTCCAACCTTAATGGTTTAATGATTCTATGATTCTAAAGGGAAAGCACAGATGCCTTCATGGAAATATGACTTATTTTTCTCTGTAATGCATGCAACACGTACATTTTCTGGTTATAGAATTTGTATTATAAACCTACAGCATATGCTATGCACCTGAAAGTGGGTGTGAAAAGAAAACAATGTCAATGGTTCAAAAAGGGAGTGAAAGATTAAATAGGTCAATATAGAAATATAGGTCAATGTAGAAAGATGAAATATTGAGTCAATATAGAACTGCCTATATTGATGTAAGGAGGAAAGCAGGATGCAATGCTATGCTTCCACAAACAAAATGTTCAGAATTGTTTAGTTGCCAAAAAATTGATAAAGCTAAATAGTAACAGTGAAAAAAAAATAGGCTATAGTAAAAACAGACAGCGATGCTTTATAAGCTCTGTCTCCTAGGGCCCTGGCCGTCTGTATTTCCAGGACTGGAGGCCCAGCTCTGATCCAGCCCAACCATGTAACTGTGCCTCTGGTTTCTGAGAAAATTACTAAGTTGGAAGAAAGAGCTGTGTGAAAGAGTAGAAAGATGACAAAAGAAAAATTACAAATGGGGTACAGTTGTTGAGATGGGGCTTGTTAGTAGCTCAAGGATTCAAGAGGGAAAGCTAAGGCAACTTTCAAGAGGGAAAGGTAAGCCAACATGGAAGGATATAAAATCCTAAAGGGAAAAGCTACGGATGCTGGTCAAGCAAGTTGGGAATCATCGGGTCACGGGTCTGAGCTGCCAGCGACAGCAGTGATGACAGAGCTGATGGCAGACGGCAGCTCAGCAGCGCTGTGGAGCCAGTGCCGGGGGCTGCAGAGGCTGACCCTTCCCCGCGGGGCTCATGCTGGCCGGAGGTGCCGCATGCTTAGCCTAATAGCTAATGCTAATGCTTCTGGGCTGACGCTTAGCCTGAAAGCTCATTAAATCCTACCTATCTTCTGTGCGCTAGTTAGACAATAATTGCTTTATACTTCATGTTATATATATCCTGTATCCTACATCTTTTTGTACCGGCTAACAACACCTGAACAAACTGATCCAGACTGGCAAAAATGCCTGCTACTTTTATATTTCTTCCCCCGAATACATGACCTATTTCTGTTAAGCACAGCAGATCAGGCTATGACTGGACAACTTCCGATTCCCAGATTTGCAGACTCCAAGCCCAATTACACCTTACTTCTGGTTTCTTTTGGTCCTGCTTTTACCAGGTCACAGTTCTCTCTCAAGATTTTTAGTAAAATGAAAAACAAATGTCAACTCTTCTTGTCTCCTTTTAGCATCTCCAGAAGAAACTGCAATCAACATACATATTCCAGTCTGACTGGAGACAAATAAGTGCTTGGAGTACATAAAGAAGAGAATTTATTAGGTCTCTCTGTCTTTGATCCCGCAAACTCTACTATAATATACAAAATTACAACAGACAATGCTGAGAAAAAACCCTGCACTCTTATATACACCAAATGCCTGCAAGAAAGATGAAAAATAGCCAGTCAGAACATCTTACTTGGTTCGTAAATAGAAAGGGACAAATGAATTTAGAGCTGACTTCTGTAGTTTTGGGAAGAGCACATGAAGAAACTTGTTTTACTGAAGAACCCATAGCAGGGAAGGCTAGCAAATTCCCCAAATCAATAACAAACATGATTTTAGTACTCATAAGTAAAACAGAGAAAAAATACAAAACAGAGTGAAATTTAAAACAGACATACAGTCCTCCCTGACCAGGGGTTTAACAAGCCTCTGAATTACCTAACCTTACAAAATTGCTTCTTAGGAGGAAAAAGCCCTTCAGGTAGTAGAACAGATGCCTCTGAAAATCGGGCAATAGTTAAAATGCAGAAATGTTAGCAAACCTAACGGAATGGTCTTTAGGGTTTGGCTTGTTGTACTCTTGGAATAGAACATGGCGTAACTTCCAATACATAATAAAGGATTTTCAAAATTCCTGTATGAAAAATGGCAGAGAAGAAAAATAAAACACCTATACCATATTCTAGACATATGAAAAAAATATTACAGGCTGTTAAAACTACTGGAGAATTCTATTTTTAAAAGTCAGAATAATCACAATGCAAAATACGCTGCAATTTCTCTTTGAGTTAATGCTCCATAAAATGTAGAGAATAACATGGAAAACACAGTGCCTTCAAATCAATTATAGCTGTCTTCGTATTATCCATTCCCTATTTAGGAATGTCTACGCTTCTATAAAAATATCCCTCCATCTTTAGAATTCAGGAAGCATCAGCTTCACTGTAGGTCTATATTCTGGGTTTTGTATAAGCTACATATGCGCACAAGCCCTTCTGCGGAGTTGAAGGAAAAAAAAATCAGTTTTGCAGGGTTCACTTTTCTCAGGGTCCCAGTCTTTATATACCTCCTATACAGCTTGTCCTCTATACCGACTAGTTGTTATAAGACCCAGTGGCTGACCTGCGTGTCGTTCAGTTTGGCTGAGCCCAATGATAAAATGCACACCTGCTTCCTCAACTGGCAGTTACAACCTACTTGTGATATGCCCTGCTCTATCTATACTGCTTCTGCCTTACCCCAATAATCTCCACTACCAAGTTCAGCTTGGCATGTGGCACAGCACCTTCCTAGGCAGCAATTTAGGGAGACCTGAGGTTAGCAAATGGTGCAAATGAGGACTGAAGAATTAATTTTGATGGACTTCTGTATTATTTTAACTATTTCCAGAAGGAGCACGTTGAGTTGTGTAATTGGTTACCTTTAATATAGAGATTACATTTGAAATACTTCCATGGTGTGTTTTGGATATATTTTTGAAGGTTTGGTCCTACAGTTCTGGAGGGCACAACAACTTCTTGAAAACAGCAGGGGAAAAAAGTGACAAGACGAACTCTTGTGTTTTCTACTGGGAGTTGCAAAGTCAATGCTGATTTAATTGAGATCTGGGGAGCATCGCTTTACCCAGAGATATAAAAGAGAAAGATGCTACAAGGAGATTTCTTGTCATGAAAATTTCAATTCAATCAATATGAAAGCTACACATTTGGATCAAAAATGGCAGGGAATCCTCAAGGACTCCTCTTACAAAGAGCTCACATAATCTTAAAGCAGCCTTTGATAGCCTGAGAGAGGTAACTTTGTGGCTTTGAAAATGTTGAAACATCTGAAAAAAATCAATGTTGCTGGGATCCTTACTTTAAAATTAATGTCAGGCAGTGACATTTCTAACTATTTTGAGTGCTTCCATGCTAATTCCTTTCTTCACCAATAAGGCTATTCCTAGGAATGCTACGAGTTCTCTAAGTCCTAATGAGGGTACTTGAAACACGAGGCAAAGGTGGAGGGCAACCCTAGGACAAGCCAATATATTACCTTGATTGAGAGTTTGTGCTAGAAAAATGTTTAACATCCCAGTATGTTTAGTGTCTCTGTTTCTCTGCATGTCTGTGTGTGTGTCTCTCTCTCTTTTTTATTTTGCAATATGTATTTTAAAGAAAGTCCTGACTGATTTTTCTCCTTCAAAGGCTAAATTAAAAAAAAAAAAAAAACCAAGCAAACATTACTTAGGTACCCTATTATAGTTGCTGTATTGACATATTTCCACCTATAGCATCACCTCAGTTGGATGTGTTTTCATATAAACTTATACTAACACCAAAACTGTTTCCTCCTAAACCCATTTTAGACCAAAGTATACACGTCTGGATCAAAGCAGGCCTTGTATTAGTAGGTGAGCTGGTCTGAATATTGGGAATTTTATTTGAATTTGACTTGCAGTTTTTTGAATCAGCTTACAGTAAGTGAAAATATGTATATAGTGTATGCAATATTTTATTACATTTTCATTACATGCACTGTATATATTTACATTTGTAGTTTATGTTCTACTTATTTATTGTATTTTTAAATATGAAAAAGTGAAGAAAACACCTAGAAAATAAAGGAATGGTCTTTAAAATTATTTGAGATTTGTGAACTACAACATTAAGTACATTTAAATCTTGTACTGAAACATTTTTACTTTGCTTTATTTATATCACAGTTTATTTTGGAATGCAGCAGCACTGATAATCTCTTTGAAGAGATTTGTGCTCAAAATCTATGACACAAAACCCAAACCATTTCAAATTAAATAACTATCAGGGTGCAAGTGTAAGAAAGTGAACATTAAAAAAATTCTAAGCTGATTCTAAGCTTATTTATGCTTTATTTATTTATTTATTCTTCCCTTGTGTGGAATAAATGGATATGCAATTTGCTTTGGATTTATGTTTAGATTTAGTCTACATCTGAAAAAAGGTTGCTCAATGGATTTCTGGGATAACTAGAAAACCGGACCAAATTAAACCACTCATTGGTCTTACCAGATTTGTCTACTCTAATAGAGATATATATGCACGCACAGACACAGTTATATATAAACCTTCCAACTTGTCATTCACTCTGCTTTCTTCCCTCATGATGATACTATCATCTCTGGGTCCCACAAAATGGGGCTATTGCATATTCCCTACTGGACTGCAATGAAGTCATATGAAAAAGCTGTGTCACCATTGGCCAGGTCACCATAACCAGTTACAAAATTTAAATGTTTTTTTAAAAGGCCTGTATTTTGCCACAAAAAAGCATCTCATAAGTGGTAAATAAGTCATACAGCATAGCAGTATTTCCAGATACTGTGCGTGTTTGAGTCTGGATGCAAAAGACCGAGAAATAATGGAGCTCCATTGTTTGGCAGCAGTGCCACCAATTACCACTTTTTTAAACCATGGCATTTACTACCAGGAAAACTCTATGTACTTATAGCTGAGTCAAAATAATTGCTCGCATTCCAGGGGAGAATAAAACAGGAAGTACATGGAAGATCTGGGAAGCTGTTACTTTAAATACAAATATTTGTGACTTCATGATTTTTCCAGGCTCTAACATTTCTGACTGCTGTTGATTCAGTGGTAACTAGTAGGGCTGGAACGTGCATGGCAGGCTTGAATCTGAGAGCATACACGGCACCAAAACTTATGAATCTGACTGAAGTAAAGTAGATACTGTGATGGGACACACACTTAATATACTTAATTAAATAATAAAGAAGAAAACCCCCAAATAACCCTTTGGATTTAAACTTTGGTCAAGGTTTAAGAGTCATTGACCATTAGAGATCAAAAGTATTATTGAAAGACAGTAGGACAAGACATATAAACAATATAGATGGTGTGAGATTTTAATTTGACCGACTGGCTGCTTGAATAAAATCGTTAACACTTTGTCACTGCGACAGGAGACACGAAAGCTCAAGACTTGACTATGAGAGAAAATATAGCTACAACCTGAAATGCCAATTAAAAGGGGGAAAAGTATCACCAGATTTAAAATATGACTAGCAGTAAGTGACCTACCTTTTATTTTAAGTATGAACTGAACCTTTTAACAGCCCCAGAGGCTAAGCGTGAACTTTCATGCAACCAGAACCGAGTGCATCGCACACACTTCCTAAAAGGCAATTGTATAAAAAGATAAGTAATGACCACAGTAAAAACCACCACAGAAAACCTCTCCCTCCCCAAGCAAAAAAATGAACCTTGTTCCGCACTGTAATCTTTACATGAGACCAATTTTTGCTACCAATCAGTCAGATCCAGGCCTTTCTCATCCTTTCTCCTGTCCTTCCAGATTTATCAATTTAGTAATTTGAAAGGTTTATGAATCAAGTGGTTTCTTCAGTCAATCACAGTCTCAAATAACCTTCTTGTAGAGGCTGAGACCAGTAAGTGTCATGTGAAGAAACTCTATCTGTTCTGCAGATGCAACAGAAATAACTGAGGTTCTGAAAAATTAATCTCCTCCCTTTACTTCTCTGTAGGCATGAAGTCACGCACAATGCGTGTCAGCCAGAAAGCCAGGTCACTTGGGTCAATTTGATGTCTCAACATCTCATTTTGGGGAATATTTACTTTAACATTAACATGGGACAATGGGGTGGTAGAAGGATTAAGAAACAGGGAAGACTGAGGCAGATACCCCTTGTAATGACTTCTGAGAGTCAACCAGGAGTCATGAAATCATATATATCATTTCAACAGCCATATTAAGAGTAAAGTATTCATTGTCCACTACAGAACTGGTTAAGATTTAAACTTTTGTAACTGAAATCTAGTGGAGGAGCTGAAACAGCTCCAGATCTCATGTTTTTGATGCTGGATAAGATGAATAGCAAAAGTTTAGAGGAATATTCTCCTTCCTACTAAGATAATTTTAAGTTTCTTATATTGGACAAAGACCCCCTGGACACCTCTGATGTTTCATTGCCTCTGCTGGCTCTGCCAGCCTGCACCTCCTTTTCAGAATTGTGCCCATCCATGTTGGTGGTGCAGCGGGGAGAAGGGTAAATGCCTCCAGTCATTCAAGTGTGCCTCCTCTCCTGGTCCTGCACCAGTAGAATAAGCTAAAGCACAAAAGAACTGAGAATTGGTGATTGGTGCTCTCTCTGTCTCATACATCCATCTTTTTTGTGCCCAAGCTCTGCTAAATGAAATGGAGAAATGTCCCTTCCTGACCTGTCATATATCTTTTCAGTCTGCAAAGAGTCAAGATTTTCTTTTTGCATTTAATAGTATGTGAAATTACACAAAAGCTATCGTAAGAGAACATCAAACACAGAGAAGAATTGGAAGTGAAACACATAGAAATAGGGAGCAGGTCATCATCTTGATCCTTATCTCTAATTGAACCTTACTACTACCCCTAAAATAATGTTAAGTCATGTAGAATATTATAGAAATGTCACCTAATAAAAAATAAAATCCCTTTAAGAATTTAAATCGCAACAGCCTTGAGCAGTTGACAATAGGTTTCTCCCAGAGAAACAACTCATCTAGACAGAGGAGTCAGGATTACTGGAGCTAGCTGTCATGCAGCTCTGTGAACTTTCTACGTTTCTGTTAGCTGAGGGTATTGGCCCGTGCTGACCTTCTGTACTCTGCTTGAGGCAATCACATCAAAATCCCTTTCTGATGAGCCAATGTGAATGGCACTCTGCTAATGACTCTTTCTGCCACATTTCAAGATTCATGACAGTTACATCCAAAGGAATTATGGACTCCATATCTTTTGCCTGCAATTAATGAAATCCTTTCAGTTCAAAGACCCTTAACTTTAATGCTAATTCAAAGGATATCACAGTAATTGATAGTCTGCATGAATAAATCTGTGTGCTTTAAAATACTTAAACTTCAAAAAAAACCATCAATTTATAATCGTGGTGCCTTAAAATGGTGAAATCACTAATCAGAAGAAATTCCTGAGCATTACCCATACAGTTGGTTAACCTATATTAGGAAAAGGAGTTAATTTCCTTATCAACTGATTTCATACAGGAAACTCAAACAGCAAGTAACTACATCCTGCTTCTTCTATACGGGAGCTCTTACTTGACCTCTGCTCCGAAAATTTCTGCTCAATGCCAGTTCCATAGCTTGCATTTCCAGTGCTACTCCTGATTATCAAAATCCAAACTAATTAGCATGTAACAACCAACATGAACAACATATGCTGGGACTTAAATGAACTCCCAATTTATAAAATGTTCTCAAGGAGGCTGTATTATTGATTAAAAATTAACATTTTCTCTTGCTCTAGAGCAATTAGTGAAAATGTAAGATAATGAATATTTATAAAGCTAAGGTAAAAACTTGATCATACCCTAAGACATCGATGTTGTGCTTAATAGCAGCCACCAAACTGCTGGCAAGCAGATCTTATATATTAGGTTTTCAGGGCAGAGGTTTGTTCATTGCAGTCTGCTTTACAGCTAGAGCTGAGAATGCAAGAAAAGGGCAATTCCCCTCACAAAAGCCAAAAGGCAGCAGCAGCAACAGCACCAAATAAAGCACAAAAAGTCAAGTCAAGCTAACTTCTAGTGCATATTCCCAAGTGTTTGTCATCAGAAGAGAAAGGTCAAACTGTCAAGTTAGCTAACACCTTCGACAAAGTCAACAGCGATGCTCGTTACAGCTTTGCCGTTTCAGTTCAGAAAAACAATATGCGCATGCTGCACTGCACGCTTTTGTAAGGACTCCTTTGATGGAGTACAAGGCCATAGCTAGACATCTTTACTGCACTGGCAAAGGTAAGATTTGGCCTGTCCTTCAGTCTTAGGAACAGCAGCTTATTTTTATGAGCTGTTCAGCTAGCTATGTACTTCACTCTACACTCATCACAACGATTACAGCTATTAGCACTTTGTCTTAATATCAACTTTCCTTCCCTACAAGATTTAATCCTTCCATAGCCCAGTCTGCATTGCCAACAAAACCTGATTTTGTATTTTCTGATTTTGAAAATCACATGTAGTAAAACTCTTTTATACTTATTAAAGAGATTGCCCCTGGACTTGCCGTACCCGAGATGATAAAACAAAGGTGTAAAACCTTGAAGGTATATATATTTCAGATATATTCAGCACTCAGAAACGAGTTACGTTGGAAGAAACACTTCAAAGTAGTTGCTAATGCTAGAGGTACTAACTTCTGGGAATTACAACAGAAGAAAATACAAACGAACAGCTGTCATTGCGGCTTTTCCTCAAGATCAAGAAAAACATCATGGTCTTCAAAAACACAGAGATATATTAGATGGTCACCAGGCAGGGAGAAATCTGCCTGTAAAGGACGCCATACCCCTTCGAAATATAAACATATCCCTAGCAACCCTCATCTCCAGCCTGAATGGAAACCCTGGTGTACAGGCAGACAGGTGAGTATTAAATGTGTTGCTGACTTCTTTTTCTGGACCAGACGGGAATTCAAACTCTTTTTGAGAGTTGCCATCTCAATCTTTCCATAGGCAACTGGGACTTCAGGTGTCATGCTGAGAGCTCAAGGTATAAGTTCTTCCTCAAAAAAGATGCTTTTCTCTTTGAAGATGAGTCTTACTTACATAATAGCCATGGCAGCAGAATCTGCTGATCACAGCTGTGGCTGCAATACTTGTCTAGCTGCAGCCTTCACAGAAACGCTTCTGACAGTGAGGGAAAGGTGGTTAACAGCTGTGTCTGTCACAAACTGAAGCACCATGGAAAGGGGGGGGGGTGTTATAGCTTGAACCTTTCTGGAGCCATTAGAGGTGTTTTGGGTTTTTGGGGGTTGTTGAGGTTTTTTTCTATAATGAATAGGTTATATCTATAAAAATAGAATGAAAAGAATCCTAAATTAAGCTGCACTGTTATCTCTCCTCCTTAGTTGCTAACTCTACAGCCCTGCTTCTCTCAGGTGAAGCCACAGGTTCATAGTAATTAAAATATTGACACCCATTTCTGACAAAAAGGAAAGATTCAATGCTTTTATAATGTAACTCAGAAAAAACCTTTTATCAGCACTTTATTTTTGCTAGTTAACTTTTTGAAGTATTAGTAATGTAAGTTAATATGAAGGTTTTAAATTAAGTCCTTGACTGCAGAAGGTCTGACTGTAGCATTACCAATCACAAATGAAATGCTGAACGACAAAAGCTCGCTACATCATATGCATTTCCTCTTGTGAACTTCAGTAGATATGACCTATTAAAGGATATTGTTTCATATTTCCTCATTTTCAAGGAAACATCCAAATCTCTTCTTCACAGACGATCGTTTTAGCAGGTAAGATTTCTTGCTTTCTTATTTTTTTTTTAATCACAAACCTAGTGAACTCAAAATTAGGAAGCAATGTCTCATCCTTTACTTGATTTGGCTAGAGGAAATCTGAGAAGTTGTAAAGCAAGGCTGAGCATTCATGTGCTCCAGAATGAGAAAGAGTGAAACCTCCTGTTAAATCCACTGGAGACCTCACCTGTGAATTCTGTGTCTGTTGAAATTCCGAGCGGGTCAGAGATGATACTCAGCCACCAATTGTTACGTGTGGGAAAGAAGCAAAGCTGTTCAAGATGAAACACAAAAGCTGCTTGAGGGGACCCACACACCATATCCCAATACAGGAAGAAACACTACAGGTTCCCGTGGTCTCTGGAGAGGGGACTAGAGTTGGGTGAAGGAGGGAACTCCCCAAGATTGCCGTGCCTCTCCAGCTTGGGGGAATCGTGCCCCTACTCCTCCAAGTGGGTATGTAGTGTTGTGCCACAGTGAGTTGAAGGCCCTCTATTTTTTTTGTCTGGTCCTTCCACAAACTCAAAACTCCTCCCAAATATTATTTTGCATTACTCTGGTGCTAGGGGTGGTTATTACAGTTAATTACTTTCTACCCTGCACCTATGCTAATTTTGTAGCTAACGGGGGAAAAAAAAAATCCTTTCACTTGCAATCCGGCAAGCCTCAAGGGACTGACTATCTGATTGACATTCCAGCCACAAAAGTTTTGTTAGGATAATTGAACAGTTTTAGAGAAGGAGGAGTTACCTGGAGCTCTTCTGCCTAGTTCCATTAATTTTATTGAACAATTATCCTGTGAACACACTGCTTGCTTCTTTTATCCACCTGTTCTTGTCAGGCACCTGCATAATTTTTCTAGGACATTCTCTAATTTCTGATCATACTAACTATTGCAAATGAATATCAACCAAAATCCAAGGTTCTAACATATCACAGAGCCGAGCAAGGTAAATATATTCTTGAATTACAAATCAGAAGCTACAAGACTTAAAGGAAAAGTATAGCCTGTGATTTTCTTTTCTCATGTCAGAATGCAAAATTACGTGTTCAAAATCATGTAACCAAAGAAAAAGAATTACATCTTAACTTCATAAGAATTACAGACAAAATTAATTACAATGATAACTTGTATAGCACAATTTAGTTCCTGATATATCTGTCAGGATATTCCAGATTAGGTAAACATAAGAATTTTTATTAAAGCTATCTTTATAAACTTCTTACAGTTTAAGTATGATTTACTTAAGCATAAAAACAGCAAAACCAAGAGATAAGTAGCCCTGCTGCCAGCAGCTGTTATTCTTTAGTGTTCCTGATGTAGTTACGCGATAGGTGAATCCTTCACTGTGGTTTCCAACAGCCTATAAATTGGCGTTCTACTAGGCTTACTTTTTAGTTACCTCCCCCTTAAGATCAGCACGGCAGCTGGGCATCAGCCGGGGATGGCTTCAGCCATGTCCCGTAGAGAACAAATAGGGTAACTCCAGAGTGGAGGACCGATGTCTGCAGCTCTCGCCTCCGGAGGTTGCCCAAGCAGGCGTGTTCCCACAGTCTGAGGCTCGCTTCGGCACCTAGAGCGTGGCACCACAAAGGAGGACTGCTTTCTGCTGCAGCCAAGTCAAGGTGGCAGGTTTAGGATTTCACACGGGAACAATTGGAATTTGTTTTGTTGCTCCTACATTCCCAAATTTTCTCTTCTTCATGATCTCATTATGGGTTCCAAAGTTTGTTAATCCTGGTGTTCTATACAACATCTACTATTGCCATTTAATTTGTAAAACTATTTACTAAAAAACCTGCAGTTGTTCATAGGTAACAGATTTACAAAAAAGACTATAATTTCTCTTAAATTTGAGTATCCAACGTGCCTGTAAAACATTCAGCATATACTTTTTATCCATCTCTAATTTTTTCAGATTTGCTCTTACATTTTCTTTGTCTTCAGTTGTCCTACTCATTACAAGAATTTTTAATCTCTGTACTATTTCTTTTGATTTCCAGTAGTGTAGACTACTCATAATCTATCTACAGTTTCTTTTCAGATATTTTAGATTCTCATTTCAGATGTTTTAGTCTTAAATGAAATTATTAAAGAGGAGATGTAATAGAAACCAGAGGAATGTCTGCAAGTCTTCTACTGTTACAATTCACCATAGCTTTACACTTGAACTTTTAATTTGATAGATTTAGTGTGTGTCACAGTATTATTGTTACTTAACCAAGTTATGTGATGACCATTAAGATATAATGGAATATTAAACATAGATAACAGACACCCAAACCTTTTTTAGCATTTGTTAACTCAGAAAAATGGGGGAAACACATAAGGGACAAGCATTTTTCATCCAGAGGATTTCTGCTATAAAAATGTTTTTTATATCTTTGGTGAATTTTGTGGTAAAAGACCTTTCATACACTTATGCTTAGTTTCAACTGTGCAAACTACACTGCTAATTTGAACAATTAATCTTAAAGCAGTATGGATCAGCAAAAATCTTTTGCCAATATTAAATAATGGTAGGAAAATAAAGTTTAACAACTTCCATTAAGCATTTTAAGCTCTAGTGTAATGCAGTACTGATAGCACTAACAT
This sequence comes from Pygoscelis adeliae, assembly GCF_000699105.1. Lineage (NCBI taxonomy): Eukaryota > Metazoa > Chordata > Aves > Sphenisciformes > Spheniscidae > Pygoscelis > Pygoscelis adeliae. The sequence continues at coordinate 273,109 of NW_008824004.1, forward strand.
ATGACCTTTGCCATCATGTCTAAATTAATCACAGCCCATGTTCTTAGTGTTCTTTTCAGTTAAAAAAAAAAAAAAAAAAAAGAGGTTTTATGGTTTCTTTTCCTTTAAAATCTTGGTGATTTTAACACAAAAATAAGGAGCCAGGAAAGGAGGGTGTTTATCACAAACAAAACAAGAACACACTTAAGCAACAGGTGAACACTCAAATAGTCAAGTGGTTCAAGACATGAATTACCGCTGTGATAATTAACATCATTACAACCAAGTCAGGTATAAAGCTGAGGCCACTCTGTAAATATTCTAAGATGGACTGAATTGTGATTGTACCAACTACTGTTCCTCAGTATTGCTCCTCAATTACCAGGATACACAGCCACAGTTTCTGTGGGTTTGTTTTTGAAAGGAGCTGAGTATACATATAAGCTACTGAAAATCCGCGACTCCAGTCCTCTGCAGCTCCCTGTGAATTTTGATGAAACTGGGAACACCTCACACCTTGAAAAAGCATTATGTAGTTGGCAAGTTAAAGCTCCTGTTTTCAGAAGTGCTCAATACAAACCATCAGGGACGGAGTTGCAATTAACTGGTAAATTTGCAGGCCTCCTTTTTTCAGAATCAGTTATGAAGTACTAATCTAGAAAAATTCAGTGCTGTATTTCAATTTCCATAAGATGTAATTTATTGTGTAACGAGAGTTTCCCAGCAATACAACTTAGACTGTTGCTTCTTAGTTTAAAAAAAATCAAATGCAAGTGTCAAAGCAGAACAGAATCTGTGCAAGTTTTCAGGAAAGCTGACCTGTTATATTTCAACTATATTCTACATCAGCATTGCCAAGGCTGACTCAGCCCAAGGGTTTTGCTGTCTGACTCTGACTGGAATTGCTATTTTCTTTACTACTTCATGCCTAGAAACCTTCTGAATGAATTACTCTCTGGCCAGTGTCAAAGGTGCCATATAATATAAACACTTGCTTAGAGTTATCACTATTAAACTTAATTTATTGAGATAAATAAGGAATCCCTTGGCACAACTAGTATTTTACACCATAAAGAGCAGGCTATTTTGACGACAGTCAGCATTATGAGTTCAGGAGTAATTACTGACATAAATCAATATATGCTGGAAATATTGATTATACATTCACTGTTAATTTTCTGGCACCATATCTCTAGGATATGATCATCACATCTTTCAGTTAAGTCTTCCAAAAAAGCCTAGAAATAAATATAGAATTTCAGGCTCTGGCAAAGATTAAATAATCAGTTAATGACTCTTCAGAGAAAACCTTTGTATGTCACTGCATCATCAAACTTTGAACGATCCATGAAGTAATTTATTACCTCCTTCTCAATTAGTGTAAGATGTTAATATGGGTTAAAGGGAACTTTCCAACAAAATGAGAGAAATATGATAACTGTCATAGGATTTCCTGGTTGCAGTTTTCCCAGTTCTGGTGAATGGAAGTTAAATGTCATCTCCACCTTTAATGTGTTCTGCTTTGATTGAATTGGGCAGGAGGAATATGTTCAAAGATCAGCATTTTATATTGCTTCATGAGAGGAGAGGTTTTTAGCCTGAGTTCCTAGCATTGGGCAGTATAATTTCAGAAAGCTTTAATGGGGTTAAATGGGAAAAAGGAGAATTTAATTGTAAGGGATAAGAGCACAGTAATTAATTATAATGGATTTTTTTTGTGAATTAGGGTAAGTGCACATATGTTTATGTCAAGGAGAATTCTGCCAGATGAGGAAGGTAGAAGCTAGACTAGACATACAAATAATATAAGGAACCGGAGAGACACTTGGGCGCACAGACACTAGGGAAGAGCAAAAGACATCAAAGCAAACTGGTCATGTTGGCAAGAGAAAAACTGAGTATAAGCTAACTACAGATAAATTTAGTCTGGGAATTAAAAGGAAATTGCTAGTCTGTAAAAGCAAGGGAGGCAACTGTTCTAATTAGTTTTCAAATGGAACTTGACGAATTTCTTACCAATAATCCATCAAGCTGTAGCTGTAATCACTGGAAACTGAAATCAGTTTTTCCCTGCTAAAGCACATCCCCTGAGCTTGCTTTCCCCAAGCACACTGGTCTCCTGGATTGTCACCCTGAAAATATGTAGTTACAGTTTGCATCTGCAAGCACCGCCAACCCTCTTTTTCTAATGAGAAGTCTCCTGTCTTAGAGAATTTCCTAGCCTTTTCTAAGAAACACCAGCTGTATTTGCACTGCCACTGTTCCAGGCTCTGCCCTAGGTCAGGCACACACACTTCTGCAGAACAGCCATCCATACCTTTTCAGAGCAGCGTTTCTTAGCAAGGCTGCAGCAGGACCACCTCAACAGCACGTACTTTCGATTATACCTAATGGAGAATCGAACTGCTGATAACTGAAATTTTAGTATTGTAGATGCTGTGCTTAGCAGGACCAGACCCAGGGGCCTTCCAGAGCCACTTCTCACTTCAAGAGACCCTGATGCAGCCCTGAGCTGGCGCATTTTCTTAGCACAACATGTTTATTTACCAAAAGTTATTTACAAACTCCCCTTTCCTCAAGCACAGAGGTCTTACGCTTAGGATGTGTGTAAATGTGCTGGTGCAGGAATACCCCCTTGTGCTTCCTCTCTGATTTTCACGAGGCTGTTAAACGGTGTTTAACCCACAAAGAGAGAGGTCACTCTATTGTTGTACGAAAGCTGAGATGATCACTGCCCTGGTAAGACAATGGAGAGTAATGCAATCCCAGTCATCTTAAAAGTCACTCAGATCTGCGGTAGCACAATGCAGATTAAACTTCCCATTTAATTCATGCAATGACCGGGCAGACAAGAGCCTTTAGACTGAAAATGGGACCTATAAGATTTGTCTGAATCCAAATCATGAATGTGCCACGTAATGCATGGGGTCACATGCCTCAATTTAAAATATATTGTCAGATTGCATATTAAATTAATTTTAACAGATTTATATGCTTTAAAAGTAATAAAATTAAACTGCAGATTATCTTTTTTTTATTCCATTGATTCATTCTTAAATCTGGAAAAAAACATGTTGTATAATATTTTATGTCTGCACTTTGAAATGATGACTTTCAATACCTTTTTGTCTGTGCATTAAAATAAATGAAATTTTAACAGTAGACCAAAACCGATTGATGCAATCCAGTTAATTTTAAAATGCAAGTAAATCAAGTTCATTCCAGAGGGCAGCCTGATTCGCTGTCTCTCCCTTGTATCAGTTTTGCTCTACTTCACACTGAATATGGTAGGCTATCCTTTTTAACTAGGGAAGCAGATGACATCTGTACTTTGCAGAATTCACCTCTGGCCAAATACCAACCACAGTGATAGTCAAAGGTCTGTCCAGAAAGGGACGGCAGCAATCCCACAACCCCAGCTGTGATCTTCCAAAGGCAACTAGACCTGGATGGAAGGAGGACAACTTGAGACGTGAATTATTTTGTACACTTGCACATGCACCAGCCCTCCAAACACGAGCTTTCCCGTTTGATGCTGGAACCAGACTAGAATTGAAAAGCAGTTAGCTGGCTATTTATAACAGGCTATTGTACGAGGCAGCCCATTTTTACACATGCCAAGTACATGAACAGGCTTTTATGGCCTGTCAGGTAGTATCTCTCAAATGCTAAACAAGGCTTCGGGCACAGGTTTTTACCAAAGATGAAGGAATCCTCTAAACCCAGGTAGAAGATCCCCTGTGTGCATGTATGCTCATGTTTTACTCCGTGACAGAACCTCTGTAAAAGAGGCAGCATCTGCATAATCAGCAGCTGTTCACAAGTAAGTCCTTGCTCTTGCAACAGATGGGACTGCGAATGACAGTGAGCATGACCCATGCTGAGGAATCCCTCCTCCAAAAATACTTATTTTAAAAAGGCACCTTTCAGACTTTCCAAATCAAAACGTACAACGCAGAAGTTACTTTGCAATTCTTACTTTGCAGTTAAATTTGGTCTTCCTGCATACAGCCTGATCCAAGAAAACTTTCTTTTTCCTTTTTTAATAAAATATATAATGTGTTTGGTATTATCCATTATTAAATTACAGTTGGACTTTAAATTACACCTTTGGAGAAAGCAAAACAACATGCGCTGTTTCAAAAAAAGCTTTTTTTTCCCTTTTTTTTTTCAATTTTGGATGTAAAATAAGAATGTCTGTCAAACTGTTAGTTAGGTATAAAGTGCCTACACAACCACAGGAGTGTTACGATTGGTTCCACAGAACCTCTGCTAAATTCACACTGTGTCACACACTGCTCATTTCCTAAATACTCCAACATAAAATGGTTTCAGAGAAAGAATGGGGTCCTAGGCAGCAGATTCAAGCCAGCTCCAGAATGTTTTGAATTCTTCTTTTGGGATCATAAATAAAGTTGATGCTGGGAATTGAAAAATCGTTGACATATAATTTGTCTCCGAGATTCACTGTGAACTGACTCAGCTGTTGCAGCCACAAAACAATAAAACACAATAAAATTCTGATGTAACCTATCCCGCTTTCGGCATCATGTTTCATACCTCCCTCTAGAAAATCTCACTTAAATCTAAGATGTTTGTGGATTTTCTTCCTTCCCAAGATGGGAGAAACATCCTTTTCCCACTAGTCCCAACCTCAAATCAGTTTAAAATCTGGAACAGAAACCACAGACATCACTTTAATGAGGAAATCTAGTCCAATTCCTATTTAGACATAGTGCACTGGCTATATTCCCATCTTGTTAACCACCCTATTCATCTATAGCCATCAATCTCAATGGATGAAACAAGTACTGACACTAATAACTTTCCTTCCAGTTTCTGAATGCTGCTGAATGGAAGGAGAGTAAATGCAGCTGAACTCTTCTACAGAATGTGGGCTTTATCCTGTTCTCCCCTCCTGAAAATATTTTATAGCATTTTTGACACAAAGATTCTGAAGGTGCTGCCCTGATGTTATTTAACATTAGGCATTATTACCACCTGTGTTCTCAGAAATTTTCTGATACCCATTTCTATACAACTTGACATTGCACAGGCTTCTCGAAATCAGCAGAAGAGGCTGTTCTGACCTGCAAGGTAACGCCTTCTGAAACATCGTCTAAAAGTCCTGCCTAGAAAGCTTCAGGTCAGTTCTTATGGACTTTGCAAAAAGACTAACTGCTATATTAATGTATTATGAAGAGGTGGAAGACTGACTGAGGTCCCACCTCGCTGTACCCTCAGTCATATCATTAACAGTTCGTTCTTTCTTTTAACACTGGCAATATCAAATCTAACTACTTCCAGCTTCTCATTATATCGTATATACAGTATAATATGTATATTATATATGTAATATTGTATCCTACGTACACTTACATACGCACTATAAATACTGGTTAATCCCTATCTTGGCTGTCTCCCATCTATCATGCCTACTGTTACAACCTTACAAGGCTCAAATGCTGCTTATAACAGTAATTACCATTTTTTTCAGTCACAGATCAACCAGTAACAAAGTCTAACTGCTTTCCTAAACCAGCTGAGTGAGACCTTATTAAACAAGGAACATAACTTTGGGCAAAAAATTTGCATTTGCTAATAAAAAATGGGCATTAGACTATCTCATTTAGCAGAATTTGGGCATTATCTGCCTCCCTCTGCAAATTACAATATTTGATCTTTGCCAAAAGCAGAAGTACACAGTTTAATATGATAATATAGGACCTGTTGCGAGGTAACACAGTCAAAAAAAATTGTAACCAGGTCATAAATGTTAAAATGCAAAAGGAAGGAAATGCCTGTTATTCATCTTCCAGGCAGTATTCAGACATTCATGAAATTGAAAGTTAATGTACCAGGGACTTTCATTATCTGACCCATTCTATACTATCCATTAGAATCCCATAGTACTGGAGACAGAGGACCAATATGTCACTAATACAAGAAGGAAAAGGTCACAAAAACTAAGCATCAATAAGACATTACTTCTCTATTAAATTTCACAACACTCAGCAGAAAACACACTTGCTGAAACCAGAATATTTTATTATGTAATGCAGCTAAACTGAGAGGAAATATATGTTTACCAAGGCAAGGGCATAATGATTAGTTGTCGAGTGAAAATAATGACTTTTTTCCTCCATTTCCTCATTAAAGACATTTTGTTTGTTTAAAGAAAAAGTATTGCATGGTTTGTTTTGCTTTTTAAGGCTATTTCTTACAATAGAAATATGTTGTTCCTTTGGCTATAGCCAAGGTTTCCTTTCACGCCACTGAAAATACAATATTTATTGGTATGTTGTGACGTCAAAACAAATTTGCTTTCCGTTTCCTCTAGTGGAATATTTCATTTACTTAGAATAGCTTTCAGTAATAACAATATCACTACTACTGCAACATCATTTTCATGTAGAAAGATGATGTACTGATTCCCTTGAGCTTTTTCCATCCCATTTCTCCCCTAACGTTGCTGCCCAAGCCCCTCCATACACATTGCTCTTACTACACAGCTGAGAAAAATGCACAGCAGAAACTGTGATGTGTGATTAAATTATTATGAAGCAACTTATAAAAACACTCTAACTTTACCATTTGCTATTACGCAAAATATGTGAACATTCAGAATATTTATTTTAAGGGCTGGAACTAGTTTGTTGGTGAGGCAAAGCTCGCTGTCAAAGATCTTAGGACTCACTCCGACGATAACCTCTTTCCTCATGCTACTCTACCCGGTAATGGGTAAAGAGGAGGACTTCTCACAGTAGACCACTCATCCATGTAAATGAAAAGCAGGCAGGCAGGTGGTTACATGCTGGTGGACACTGGGCCACAGGATTTCATTCACCACTTTGTGACTCTTGGGGAATGCCACAGAACAACTGGTTACAGCTGGCCAGGTTCTATCTTGGTACATTGGTCTACCGGTGCTATGATTTTACAGTATCACCAATAAACACCTGGAGACTGGGATAAAACTTCTATTATTTAAATGTAAACAAATACACCCAACTCTTTCAGCAAAACAATCTCTATTAAAATTATTTGAAAAGGTATAAGAGCAGCCTGTAGACTGACTAGAGTACTTAAGGTGTTATAAAGAAGATACAAAAATGAAAATACGATGACATTAAGGAAAGGAGATCATAGGAAGGAAATTTTCGTTTGGGATTCCTAACAGTAGACTGGACAAAGTGACACAACGTACTACAACACGCGTGATTTAAAAAGCAACTCTAAACTGGCTGGGTAAGAGACACAATAGATCACTACTGTCTCCCTGCCTGACCCCCCTACCCTTTTCTGTCAGGATGCTTCAAATTTCAGGTTAATGGTGCAAACCAGAGTGTGGCTGAAGAAAAGCCTGACATAATTTCAAGTCAGCTGGAGCCCTGGGATACAACTGCCTCCCTCTTTCTTTCAAGCATCCTTAAGGACACCAAATATTTGCAGTCTTTAATTGGAGATTTGCAGTCTCTAAGACTTTTTTTTTTTGAAAAGTGGAAGAATTACTAGAAAAAGACAGTTGCAGCTAAAGAAATTCAGAACTGCTGAGTGACAAAAAGTAAACAAAAGGGCTTGAAGACAAACTATTGCCTTGCCTTCAGCTCAGCGACCCTCAGTGTCTAAGTTTAAACTCCTTGCCATTGTATCAGAGGGCACAGGAACACCCTTCTTCTTTTCATCAGCTCAGGGACTGGGCTTCCCAGTGCCCATCAGCTTCCAGCATTCCCCAGGTCTCCCTGGCTGTGCCGCAGCTGAAGGCTCCTGCTGGCTGACCTGCTCTACTCTGCTGTCAGTGACAAAAGCGGAAGCCCAATGGCTCTTGGGAAAGAGAAACCTTCTCCAGCATCCTCTCCAGAAGGCTACACCCAAGGAATGGTGACCAGGTCAAAGGAAAATCCATCATCCCTCTCTTCTGTCTTTCCTTAATGATTTAAAATTCAATATTTAACCAATAAATATGAATAAACATCTAAAAAGTTCTACTGCTTATGAAAGAACACTATATCCAATTACGATATTAATCATAGGGCACATTTAAAGCATCTGCATTTATTTAAAATTAATCCCACTGTTTAAGGAGGAGACAGAAGGGCACATTTTAGATATTTTTTACTCTTGCTTTGGTAAACACTTTGCAATGGACTGTGACACAATTTTTATTTAGAAAGTTGTCTTTTTAACTGTGCCTGAAAGACAGAATCAATAGTAATGCAGACAAGGTTAGCAGTTACTGGCTAACCTCTGTCCAAGCTAGCAGGCCCCTAAGGCACATTGAATTTATGCAAAATCAAAGTTAATAGTGCTGGGGGAAAAAAAAAAGTCCCTGAATCTCTGCTACTTGATGTTGCCTCCGATCCAATGTGCTCAATGTGTTTAAGATAACAGAGAAGATAACCCAACAGTCCTTTCCCATCCTAATCTCCTAATCACCTTTTTATTTTCTTTTGGCAACACAGTATTATGTAACTGAAAGCCAAAATCATAGAAAGAAATTATGACTGAATTTTGTTAAAATTAGCTTGTAAAAGACAAGAAAGATTTTTTTTTTTACGTTATTGGAATTCCTTGAATCAAAATATCTGGATAAAATGTTAGTTGCATCTCTGTGCCAACTAAGTTTTAATAAGGGCTAGATTGAACTGGAGCATTAGATGATGTGACTGCTCCTCCTATAAGAACCAGTCTGAAGTTTTCAACTCTCCTTTGAAATAAGGTTGATTTTCACATGACATCTTCTGCCTACAGGTGTGCTATTCTGGAGTGACCCCAACACATAAAGACAGAAGACACTGAACTGCAATCTGAAGATTTTAAGTTTGGTAATATGATTCCTTACTAATTTATTCAGTCTCTGCTCATGACAAACTTAGAAGACCAAGAGAATATTTCCAAGCACTGCAATTCTAAAATCGCTTCTCTCTTCATAGATCACAGTGAACCCACCCCATATGTCTTCACATAAAGAGACCAGTATTATGGTACTGAGCGTCAGAACCCAGAATCTGTATTTTCCAAAAGAAAATGACAGCTAAGATAACTCAGCCAGCTACCCTTCAATAATAGGGCAGGCCATATTGTTGTTTTACTGGGAAGAAAGCATATGACAAGTAAAGCTTTGGTTTAGACTTAATGTGACTGTACCCCCCAAAATAGTTAACCACCACCAAAAAAAGAAAAATCTCTTAAAATAACAAGTCACAACATGCAAAATACAGCACTGCACAATATTACAGCTTGAACAGGCTACGAAAAACATTCAGTAAAGTCTCTCAAGATACCTATTTATTTATTTGACATGCTTCCATGTATTACTGTCACCATTTACTACTATTTACTTTAATTAGATCCTCCTGCCAAAATTCGTTATAGAAGAATCTGGTACAATGAAGAATAATAAATTCCATTCGTTCATATGTTTTTAAATTAATTTGCTCCTGTAGAACAAAAATGGTATTTCCTACCTTGGCTGCTAGTTAAGAGAGTGCAAAACCAGTCACAACAATGCTTTCAAAATCTTGTGTCAGTCATAGCTGAGTTCACGTGATCTACTGCTAGAGTTTCATTTAACATAGCTGCACAGGATATCCAAACAGTAATCAAGTACTGTGTTACTGAACCCTATACATCTTATTATGAGTGACACTGAAATTGCTGGCTAGGTGGGGTGAGACAGACAACCCCCCCCCAGCCAAGCCCCACCCCCAAATAACATCACGGCAAGAAATGTGAAAAGCTCCAAATTTCAGCTGTGCTTGATTACTTGTTTAAGGACTCGGAAGGAGAAAGGTGCTATCAAGTCTCAGCCTAGTGGCTAGAGAATTTGCCCAGGAAGTAGGAGTCCTGGATTTAATACTCTCTCCATCTAGAGTGATGTCAAGGTAATCGCATTAACACCAGGTTTAGGGACCACTTTCTACCTAACTTGTCAAAGGAATGCCACCATGAAAATATTGAAAAGCTTATGATTAGTTTTGCCAAACTACTAGGTACATAGGAGTATATCCATATTCATACCAACTAGCAATTAATTGTTGAACACACATAAACAATATATGTGTCATTGCTCTCTCATTTCACATAAATGAGAACTAGAGACAAAAGGAAGGATCGTCACAATAAAAGTGCATTGATGGAAAAATCTACCATCAAATTACAACGCTAACTCTTATCAATTACTGCGTTACAAATCTTCATTACAACACATTTTTATAAATTACCACTACAAAAATTAAATACTTAACAAGTATTTAACAAGAAAAATGCTCATTCTCCCATGTCAGCCTATCTGAAATCCCAGTTTTTATTTTATTCTTTCTCATTTAGATACAAATTAATACACGTCCTCCTCTTCTTAAGGAATATAATCTTCAGGCAAATATTATCTAATTCCTGTCCTTTTTTTGGGTGGGAGGAAGGAAGGAAGGAAGGAAGGAAGGAAGGAAGGAAGGAAGGAAGGAAGGAAGGAAGGAAGGAAGGAAGAGAGAAATTCTCAGTCCTGTAAGAAATCTATCCCATTTTGAAGCTGATGGAAATTCTTAGACAGATTTCACTGAAGGATCCAAAATCAAACGTATACCGGAAACTTCTACTTTAATTATGGAGCAAATACTGATGCCACAAGAGAATGTTCGTTATTGGAATATTACTTGGGTTACCCTGGCTTTCACTGATAGCCAGGGTGATATTGTTTGAGCTTTCTCACCAAAATTCCACAAGGATTAAATGGAAATATTACAAAAATTTTCAAGGAGGTTAGAAGAGATGTTGAGCAAAGACAGGAATCTCCTTTTCTGCCTTAAACTAGACCCTTACTCCAAATTATATCCTGCAGGAAAGGTCAGGACCCCATGGTGCAGGCTGCAGCCCAGTGCACTTAAGGGACCCTCTCTACATTCTCCCTTTTCCTCGGGTACAGGATTGCCTCCCTGTGCCAGTTCCCCCCTGTGACAGGACAAAAATGACAACTCTCTTCTGGTACTTCAAGAGATAAGGAAAACCTGCTACTGGCTAAGGAAAACATGGCTTATCAGCAGGCCCTCTCTCCCGCCATTTCTGTAAAACTGCTCAGCTCCTAGGACACAGGTGGAGCACAGGTGGAGCTGTGCAATCTCAAGGGAGAATTCCCTGCATGCCAAATTGCAGATTTCATACCACACCCCTTATTTAACTTTATCATTGTCTTCTAACACCATGGAAAAAATGACAAAACAAAACATCAAGACTTCTTTTTCCTGCAAGTCATGAAAAAACTAAAATGCCTCGCTATCCTTTCACATGATCTCTGTCTTCCATCAGCGGGCTGCACTCCAAGAGCGACAAGCATCGGCAGGAACAGAGAATCAAGGTGCAAAAAAGGAGCAATACAGATGCTGCTAGAGATAGAAGCTTAAGGAAGAGAAGAAGGAAGAAGTGAGGAAGCACCTATATTCTCACACTCTACAAGATGAGAACAAGCTTTCTTCTAACCTTTGTGCCTCATCCTTCTTCCTGGGCATGGAAAGGCAGTATCAAACAGTTTCTGAACTGCTGAGAAGAGGGGGCAGCAGGCTTAAGTAAAGAGAACTAAATGGTGCCCTGAAGGCCTGCTACTTTTCCAGGGTGCAGTTTCGTGTAACAGCAGAGAAGACCTGAGGATGGAGTGGAGGCCAGCATTAATTGATTTGGTTTGGCCAAGATACTAGAATTAACTGACTTCATTTGGCTCGGCACAATTCAATTACAAAAGGGTTGAACTGATTATTTTGAGCACAGAAATTATTTATTTCAGAGAAGTAAAGATATATGGATGGAAATTAACCAAAGAAATGCAGGAGGGGGAACAGGTAGCATCACAGAGCATTTCTCATCCCCTTTCAGGTAAAGTGGCTTGGGGTCCAGGAGATTCGCCCCTAGGAAGAATCCTTAGCAAACAGCATCTATAAATATTTGGCTTGCTTACAGTCTTGGCGAAACACATTTCTAAACAATCCAGCTAAGTAAACAAATGTTCCAATTTTGAGTCAGTCTGAAACTGAGCACCAAATGGTACACATAAGGATCAAATGATTGTGTGCACAGTCACCTAACTGATGCATGGCAATGAATGCTTGTTAAAAAGTACTTGAATAATTTCAGATGCCTCACTGAGACCCTTCTGAAAATACGGCTTCCATATTTTATTGAATTGCTTATTTTTCCAAGTAGAAGATTTAATGCCAGATAAAGTCATGTGTGCATGAATTTTTCACATGTAAAGCTTTTAATTGCATGGCACCTATGTTATGAAGTAGAATAAAGTTATGCTGTCTTGAATGAAATACTCCAAATGCCAACAGGTTGGATGGAAATAATTTCCTCTCCCCTCTTTGTGCTTTTACATGGCAAAGATAAAAAATTAGCATGAATCATATGCTGGCAAACAGCTCAGAGTATTTAGTTTGAACAGACTGATGGGGCTCATCTCAAGTGGACGTGAATCTAAGGGCACCAGCAGTGAATAAGACTCTGCAGTCTTGTCGGCAAGTGAGCACAAAGGATGCTGGCACCCTCCTCCGTGGTGGCACTATGTGTAAGGTGGCAGGCAGTATTAATTCTACCGGGTGTGACTCCGTTTGTTTCTCACTTTCATAATTTGCATTTTATCCAAATTCTGTGTGAGAACAGCTGCTCCTTACCCAAGAAGACTGTATACATAAGAAGCTTCCACAGTGTTAACTTCAGACTCTATTTTCAGTTTCAGGTTAATGCCAGAAGAAAAGCTAACGTTGGGTCTAAACATACCTTCCCTCACCTTAAACTTGGAAAGTCTGATCCTTATGTTCCTGAGAACCAATTCATTTCACCCAAACAAATCAATCTCTATTTGCCGTCTGAGCTAATTTGTCACAAATGCATTCACAAAATGCCTTTATTTGTCCTAATTCTTTTAGCTCATCTCATTTTCTCTTCTACACCTTTCCCTGGCCAAGGAAGATGATCTGATTAAGACTCCTGTTAAAAGTAGCACCGTGTTGGCTGAAGCCTTCTTTTGTACCCTTGCCAGCAGAGAATGATCGACATTAATAATAACCCATATTGTAGCTAGTCCCAAAAGCGAAAGCAAAGCAATGGCTGATGCAAAGCCAGGACCAGCATTTTGAAACAGGCGAGGAAAGAAAATGGGCCCACATACCTGGCAGCAATAAAAGTCCCTTCACTGATGGATAGGAATAAATATAAAGGCTGATAGGACAGTAATAAAACAATGATGATAACCCAAAATTATTTATTACAAGGCAAGAACACTGCTGCCTGCTCAGGCTCTGCTGTAAATGGAAGCCGACATCAATGGATGACTCTTAGCGAGAAAACATGGCCCATTTTAATTTGGGAAGTGTCATCTCATTTTTTAAGGTGAAAGCCATTATCAGAGGTGACAATGATCTATAGTGAACCAAAAGAAACAATAAAACCCCATACTTAACCCCTCAGTCCAGTACATTTGCTACAGATAGCGACTTCCTTACAAACACCAAAATGACATCTTAGGAAGTTGAAAAACACCAACAACATCTTCTCAGAAATCAAAAGTCCTATTGGGTTTTTTGGAAAGAAGGACCAGAATTGATACTGGTATAATATTTTCTTTGAAGATAATACAATCAGCCAATATTATTCAAAGAACGACTACCACTGAAAAATAGGGCACTCCATCAGAAATAATGAAAGAGCACAGAATGAAAACCTGGAATAAAGTAAAATTCTGATGAATTGTGTTCAATAACTCCCAGAGAGTCTAGTCACCAAGGGAAGCATTTCTTCTCACTATTACCTGCCTTAATATAGCTAAACCTATATTGACATATTTAAGACAGATAATGTGCAAAAGAAGCCTTATGGCACATTCTGTGTAAGTTCTATGGCCTCCAGTAAAGTGTTACCATAGAAACACCGTTGCCACAGGGAAGGTGTACTTTTGCACAGGACCTTGGGGTAAACATTCAGATTCCCATGGCAACTGTTGTGTCCAAAAGCTGAAGTACCATGTGTCAGTGTCTTCTGGAGCAGCATGCAGGAGAAAGAAGAAAAAGAAAAAAAAACCACCCAATATTTTCTCCACTGGAACTGGTAATCATAGCTGATCATTGTTCAAGGCACCTACCTGAAGGTGGAATAGCTACAGACAGTATTTTGAGTTAAAAACTGTCTGTGAGTGGGATAATAAAGCAATGGAAAAATAAAGGAGAAAGGTAGTATTGATTAAATGACATTAATCAGTGAATAATCTGAAACCCTCTCAGTGAGTAACACCTATTGAGGCTTTATGTTTTTTAAAGTTAGAAGAGGGTCTCAAAATTCCCCAGACATGCTTAACACAAAAAGAACTACAGTACAAAAAAAATCAGAGTCCTTTTTGCCCATCAGATTTTATACTTCCTAAGACAAGAAATTACTTTATTTTCCTGTCATGCATTCAACCACCACCACTTGCTGGGAACAGATCTCACCTGGAGAAGACACTCCTTGACAAAGGTGAAGAGTAAGACCGTGCTGAAGGAGGGCTACACATTTCTTATACTTCAGCAACTTTCCTATCGGCTAATCTAGAGCAGCGCTGTGGAAATCCTAACAAACAGGAAACACTTACTAAAAGCAGACTGCCAGATAGTACTTGTATTTTTAAAGTACGTAAGTCCTTCTCCCTTCTACTGACAAAACAGAAGATATTTTTGAGAACAATCTCTCTGGCTATCCTGCCATTATTTTCTTTTTCTCTAAACTATTTCCCCAAAGATTGCTTCTGCAGTCTTTTACATCTTATAGTTTTGTGTTGTAGATCTCAGGTTCAGGTCAACCAAAATTATCAATCCTCCTTCCGTGAAATCTAAGAAGTCAAAATGATCTCCGTTCCATATTCTGCTAAATAGGTCTTCCCATGGGACCCTTTCATTCTCTTTGACTTTTTTTCCCTCAGTTAGCTATACATCTGGAGCATTTTTAATAATTATTTAACGAATTGTTCTAGATACTCTCTTGTTAAAAAGCATGCTGAACAAGGAAGGGTATTTCCTTCACTAATGTGCATATAGTGCTCCATGATCCTTTATAGTGGGTCAAACCTTAAATCTTGGAGTAAAAAAAATAGAAATGAGGGAAAAGGATGGATTTTTTTCTTTTGTTAGAGCCTTATGTGATCCCTGGTTTGGTTTGGTTTTTTTTCATTTCCTCTATTTTAAACCTCTTTAAATATGATTGAATGTTTTCGTATTCTTATGTTTAAATGCTTTAACCATGCTTTAAAAGGGAGTGAAGTTGCTTTATATCACCTGGGTAGAGGAGTAAGACTCATATAAGTGTCTCCTTTTTTATGAAAGTAGAGATAGTGTCATGGTTTAACCTCAGCCAGCAACTGAGCACCACGCAGCTGCTCACTCACTCCCCCTGCCCCGGGTGGGATGGGGGAGGGAATCAGAAGAGTAAAAGTGAGAAAACTCGTGGGATGAGATAAGGACAGTTTAATAATTGAATAATAATAATAATAATAATAATAATAATACACAAAGCAAGTGATGCACGATGCAATTGCTCACCACCCGCTGACCGATGCCCAGCCAGTCCCCGAGCAGCGGCCCCCCCAGCCAGCTTTCCCCAGTTTATATACTGAGCATGACATCACATGGTATGGAATGTCCCTTTGGCCAGTTTGGGTCAGCTGTCCTGGCTGTGCCCCCTCCCAGCTTCTTGTGCACCTCCAGCCTTTTCAGTCGGTAGAGGATGGGAAGCTGAAAAGTCCTTGACTAGTGTAAGCACTGCTTAGCAACAACTAAAACATTGGTGTGTTATCAACGTTATTCTCATATTAAATCCAAAACACAGCACTGTACCAGCTACTAGGAGGAAAATTAACTCTAGCCCTGCTGAAACCAGGACAGGTAGAAAGAACATTTTGCCCATTTCAAGCAGCAGAAATCAGATAGACAACCAGTATGTCCAGAACTGAAAGCCAGTGCCAGCAGCAGATGACTCCTGCCCAGCTGAGAAGATAGCGAATGCTGGAGGAGAGGAAGAACTGGTGGAGAAGTTTGGGAGAGCAGAGGCAGGAAGACAGGGATTGTGAGGGTATAATAGTGCCATTTATTGAACAACTTGTATTTTTCTCCTTCTCTTCCCTTTTTTGAAGTGCCAAGTGCAGAAACGCACTCAAAATATGGAAGCCAAGCAGCAAATTGAGAAAATTGAAACATTGCTCTTCTTTGTCCAAGAAGCAGCCCTGTCCTTTAAGTGAGCAAGGGCAACCTTTTATGAAGCATTACATGCACTCAGAAATGTTCTAGGTATATAGATTGAAAGTAGTGGACAGTGGTTAGTAGTACCTACTAGCCGTAATTGTTCTCTTCAGTGATAACTGTTGCATTAATTTGGTTGTATCAACCAAAGTTGCAGTCAGCTAGTTCAGTTGTGAAAAGCCTAGAACAGAGACAGACAGGTAGATGTTTTTTTGAATTCCAACCAAACTTTTTAGAGGATAGAAAATCCTGCTTTGGCCTGAGAGCCACAGTATGCAAAGGAAAAACGCGCACATAAGGATTCCAGATGGATAAGCTGTCAATGCATACTAACCCTATGGGCCCACTATATGGGCTAATAGAAAATGTTTGAATAGAAATTTCTTTTTAAAAAATCTCCCATCTGTAAAATTATCAAGGGTTCAGGGAGTAATGAGAGTGAAATGATTAAGTACAATATTTTCCTGCTGGAATTCTCTATACTTATTCTTGCAGACTTAGTTTAAGAATTTGGGAAATTAGAACATGCTGGGAAAAAGATCCAGAACTGGAAGGAAAATTAAAGAATGCTTCTTCCACTGAAACCCAAAACTTCAGAAAACTAGGATATGGGTATAATTAACAGTAGAGGAACACTAATGTATTCCTCAGCTGAATTTTGAAATCTTGTCCTTTCTGGAGTACAATAAAGCTCAAGTTCCTTAATGAATGCCTAAGTCAAAAAATGTGTATATTTTCTAAGGCTGACTGAGAAATACAATGATGCTTATTGTCTGGAAGGTAAATCCCTCAGTTTCTTCTCCTAAAGCCTAAGATATGAATGTCTAGGACTCTGAGAGAAAACTGCTTGTGGATGCTGAATTGGTATTTGTTACAACTCTGATAGTAACTGAATTATTACCTTTCTGTGAACTGTCTAGTGACTGTCATTCTCATGAATCCTATTGGATCTCGTAAAACCACTGCCATTTTTTGTTCAGATGTAGGCACTTGTGATAATTAGATGTCTGTTTTCTGAGGTCTTTGAAATGATCTTTAATGAGAACTTGGAAAGTAACCAGCATTATATCTGGTCACTGTCAAAGTAATTGGAGTTCCTTGAGAGAAAATACTTAGATATTCTTATAAAAAAAGCAATGGGAATTTTTTCTTTGGTATCTGAACTAAAACTAGGAATATTTTTTTAGAATAGCCAAACCTGTGCTGAGAATAAAGGAACCCTTCTGGAAAAATGATGAAAAAGCTGAAAAGTGTCTTCAGCTGAAAGATTCTGTCACTACACACAGATGTTATCATTATCAACAAGTTGCTTATGCATTTCCTGTCACAATCCAGACACAGGTTGCAGACAGAAAAAAAACGAAGAGGATGAAAAGCCATTGCCTGGAATCAGTCTACACTATGGCAAAGTTTAAGAAGGACTGGTGACTGAGCAAAACTAACACAGAAAGGCAAGCTTCCTTCTAGGATGATGAAAAATCATGAAACTCCAGGACATATTTTTACTTCCAAACCAGGGAGGCCCAGATTCTGTGAAGAAAAGGTTCTTCCAGTCAGCTGGGAAGAGTCAATATTGTGCAAAACTCTCCTTCTGCTACAAAGAAACTTAAACACAACCCTCCAGAAATCCTTATGGAAAAAAAAAAGGTAAATATTTCTGGCAAAAGCAATTCACAGCTCTATCCTTCACTGCCTCTTTTGTAGAGGTTAAATAGTTATGAGAATGCATCTCTCTGATTGGATTATTAAATTTTATTTTCAATGCTTGAAAACTTAAGAGCTCTCTTCAAAGGGAAAACGTATATTTGAAGAAATTGCACGCCACTGAACCTAGTCCCCTGCTATACCAGACAAGCAGTTGTGTCACATAATCCTGTTTATAACCTTATCGAGTGTCATTTTAAATTTGGTTAGATTTCCTGTTCTCAGTGGTGTCTCAGTACCTGCAGCAATTTTCTAGGCAAGAGGTACACACAACTGGCTGACAACTATTTGTTCTTGAACAAACATGTCCTTTCCTTGATAACCTGCAATCCTAGGAGTCCTTGTTTGTAGTGATTTCAATATAATTTTCATCCTTCTTGAAGACAGACATGTCCATGGCATTTCAGAAGGAACACCATCAACATTTTAAATAGTTGATACTACTCAGTACAAGCGCTAGAAATACCTTATCATATGCCTCTTGCTATCGTGTGTTTTGCACAGCCAAATCTCATCAGTATTTCATAAACATCCTACGACTGCCTAATGCACTTAAGTCTTCTTTATTCTAACTGATGAGAGCTCAGAATATAGCAGAAATTATTACTTCCTTCTGATGCATGGCTTTGTCTTTTCTACTATTAAAATCCATCTCTTTTTATTCATTTCAGCTCTTGATATTACCCAGTTCATCCTACTTGTTATTCAACTCCTCCTCTGCATTGAGATTGACCCCATCTCTGCTTTATCAGCAAATTTCATTCGTGAGTCAAGGTCATTAAGGAGAATATTAAATAAGATTGTTCACTTGATGAACTCCTCTAATATCCTTTTTCCCTGAAATACTTCCACTTTCAAGATAACCCATCATCCTGGGTAGATAAGGAGAATACATGTAATAGACAAAGGGTCAGGAATTAACTCGATTGCTTGGAGCCTCTTCCTGGAACAGCAATAAACTGAAACCTGTTAGTATTATCAAAGGTATTACATATTAATGTTACTGTGGTATTGGTGGTACCAGACCTGTGTCTCATTCCGTAGTCCCACACATGGTCTGGCCCTTTGCTAAGCCACTACATTTTGTTATGCCAAACTCATTCCAGCCTGGGCCAAGCATGAGGACAGTACTGCATGCATGGCTTGTGCACGCCAGCAAAAGGGACTTCTACCAGCAAAATGCCACGTGTGGGGTCAGGGGCTGCTGGAGGGACCTGGAGGGAAGCTGGGGCGGGCCACTGATGAGGGAGAGAGAGTCCTCACAGGCTGCAGCAAAAGAGTTGATAATATAAGGCAAAATCTCCCAAAGAAATGTCCTCATGTCCACAATAAAACCAAGACCATCTGGAAGACAGAGTGTTAGTGAGGAACGAGAGAGACCCCTAGACTCTTAAAATGTAACCTAAATAGTTTCATAGCATCACATATTTTGCAGTACCATGATTTTTACTTTTTAGTATCGATATTGTGAAAGGTTCAGATGATATTATGCATCCTAGTAAAATAACGTTCTGCAATTCTTATGGCTTTGCTGAAGTGGTTTTATGGCTGTGCAACAAAATATTGTCCTCTTGTCCTTTAGTGCTGACAGGTTCACAACCATTTAGCCAGTCCACTGGAGCTGGCAGGCCAATGGGGCGAGAAATTAGACACGCTCAGCAACATTGCTTAGATAAAAGCCAGTGCTTGGCTTAGTAAGATTGCAGGCTAAGCCAATCTGGCACAAATAAAGAGAAACTGGAAAGAAAGGAGAAAAAAAAAAAAGCTTAATTGAACCTCTTCAAGCATATTCCAGTTACTTTTGCACCTGTTGGCCTATGCAGACTGGCAGTACGGGTAATGGCAGTAAAAGCAGGTGTGGAGACGAGATGGTCCCTAAGCAGAAGGGAGGCCGAACGGCAGCTGTGCTGGCTCACAGACCATGCTAGAGCTTTCTGGACTGTAGTCGAACCATGAGGTAGAAAACGAAGGAGGGAAAAGAGGAGAAAGCAAAGGTAAAATGGAGAACTGACACAGATTGATCACATCGGAGTGACCTTGATTCAAGCACACGGCCTCATGATATACAGAAGTACAAACTGACTTTTGAAGCATGTTGGTCTATTTTATAAGGATTTGTTGTCAAAAATTGTGTTTTGGTTGCAACTAGGTTACAGGAGTTCACACAGAAATTTGATACAGGCAAGTAAATTCTTGCATTTCTGTTGCTCCTCTGCTGAAGCACAGAGGCCTCAGCTGGCTTACAGCAGCCATACAGATACATCCCAAACACAGCCAGGTTGGCAGCTCACTTACAGAAAGCTAACTTACAGAACAGCCCGACGGTAAGCTTTTTCTCTGTAGGTGTCACTCAGTTTTTTGGGTCAGTCTGAGGAATTTACAATTTTGAGTTAGAGTTAAGCTTTATAGAATAGTTATCAAGTGAGTTTTAAAAGCCCTTACGAGTACCTCTAAGAAAGATACCCATAAAATCCAGTTAAACACAATTTAATTTATTTGAAGATAGAGGCTAATAGTATAATGGAAAAAGAGCTGTGCGGTCGATAGCCAAATGAATCAATAATTAATCTAGGATTTTCACAGAACCTTGAAGAATTAGGCGAGCCTCTGAAAATCCCTTTCTTAGAAAAACACGTAAGACCAAGGGCTTCAAAGAAAAGTCAGTTGTCAATCAGTCTCCAAGAGTAGATGTTGCATGCAAAGACAAGATGTCAGAATTCAAGGTCAGGGTTTTAACTAGGTAGAATCTCTTTTATTAGCTGTTTTCCTTGGATATTAATCAATGTGAGAAAGCAATAACAGAAGTCTAGAAATGATCAAAGTGTGATCTGAAAGAAGTTTCTAATGAGAGCATCAAGAACTGTATCAGCACTGATACAATATAAAATCCTCATGCAAGGAAACTTTAGATTTAAGGATACTCAGTGATTAAGTATTATACCAAAAGCCTGCAAGAACAGGTTATAAAGATATGCAACATCTCTCAGTAATTTCATTGGTTTAAAAACTATTATACTGATGCCCCTTTCTTTGGGCCTTCATCGGTTACCTATTAGTACTATGAAATAGATAAAACTGAGAAAAGTTCTCTGTTTCATTTCCGATGTAGTCTTGCACAAGTTTCTTAGAACACTGTGGCTGGAAAAGATTGTGTGTATAAAAAAGAACAACCCTCACCCATCAAAAAACCAGCAGACGTAATTCACGGGCAGGAGGTATTAGGTGCCATTTAGAAATGGATGTGGATTATTGGCTGGTTTA
This sequence comes from Pygoscelis adeliae, assembly GCF_000699105.1. Lineage (NCBI taxonomy): Eukaryota > Metazoa > Chordata > Aves > Sphenisciformes > Spheniscidae > Pygoscelis > Pygoscelis adeliae. Next base: position 294,303 of record NW_008824004.1, read on the forward strand.
AAGGAGGTCACATCATCTCACAAATCAGGACACAGTTGCAAGAATCCTTTCTTTTCACCTGCCTCATCCTGCATTTGCAGTACAATGGTGAGGACCCGTAGCTGTTCAAGTAAGCAAAGATAAGTCATAAGGGGGGAATCGCGTTCGGATCTCATAAAGCAGAGGCAGAGAAAGAAAGGTTGGAAACTCTGCCTCCCTAACAGAGGTGATCAGCTTCTAACAGAGGGAAACTAGAATGCTGGAAGAATAATTACTGGTTCTGCAACATAGCATTCATGACATAATATTTTCTCTGTGCACTATTCTTATTTAAGTTCTTCCAGCAACTGAATTAAAGAAATCAAAGCATGATTTTATTAATCAAAATCTTAATTTCATATGCTGAGACCTATTGCTGAGACCTATTTTAGAGCAAACTACTCTTCCATAGTAGGCACCATTCTTCAAGTTTTACAAATTTCCTTTTCTATGTCTGCTATTTTTACCATCTACGTAAATGAAGTTACAAGCACACAATCTATTGACCTCTTTATGAGAAAAATCTACTGTGTAAATCAGTAAGACATCCTAAGGTTTAGTAAGTAAAAGTGACATGAAATTCCCTTTTGCTTTTTAAGCTAATTACCTAATTGATGCATTTGCTTCATTAAGCTTTAGGGTTTTTTCTTTTTTCAAGTAGCAAAATGCTAGCTGACATGCATTTTAAAAAGGTATCCCTTTCAACTGAATGGTTTAAGGCACATTTTAAAGTGACGTTTCTTAGAACCTTTCAGCCAATAAGGGTTCAATTATAATTTATAACAACGGCATACAGATCAACGTTTAAAAAGCCGCACAAATACTATTTGGAAGAACACAAACTGCATTATCCACCTTGAGTATCTTTACACTAGTTGTGCACAATAGAAGATCTTTTCCTGTTGCAAGATGTACAGACTTTTACAGTGCAGCATTACAGAGTTAAGAAATTAGGCAATTCAAGTTAATATACATACACACAAAAATTACTATGCACATTTTTGCAAAGGAGAAAAATTAATACTAGCTAAATGTAATTATTAAACCCAGTAAAAGAAATTGAACCACGTGTGAAAAGCCTATTCTCTTGTAACAGGTGAAAAGTCTTTTCAACATGAATTAAAGTTAATCATATCAGGATACGACACATTTTCAATAGAATAATGGTTACTTCCTTATTTGAGCTGTCATAAGGGATATTATTGCTTTTCCACAACACTGTTCTTTCTGTTGAATTTTATTAATAATAGTATTGAATGCAATCATTAAATATCATTAAATTGTGTAGTAGCACCACACAAACTATTGAATCTGCTAGCTAAAAAATGGATTTAAACTTAGCAAAGAACAAAGCAGCGACACTATTTTACATAGGTTTGGAGAGGTATGTTGTCTGTTCTACAAGCAATTCACTGTCCACTCTGCCTGTATCATTAAAGAGGATTATGGTTACTTTTCATTGAAGTTTCTGTTTCAGAAGCAGATTAGAACACAGAATAGACTGTAAAATATCTTAGGCTTGTGGAGAGAAAAATACTCACATGTAATTAATGGAATTTTCAGTCAGCCTTGAGTAACTACTAGTAAGGTCTACCTATATCGAGGCAGACAGGCTTCCAGCTACAACTGCTTGTTCCAGTTTCCATAAACAACAACATAATCACACAGGATGGAACCAGGTGTCACTGCTTTATTAAAGTAGCTGGAGAGGTAAGAGAGGTGCTAAAAGATGTCAGAATGCAAAGGAACGCTATTTTGGAGATGTGACAAAGAGAAAGACTGTCTATTTGAAAGCTGCATTAACTGTTGAGCAAAACCTACCAGCAAGGGGACAAAAATCTGTTTTAAATTTGACTCTTGTCAAACATCCTCTTTTCATCTACATGCACATGTGTTTGAAGTGTCAGGGTGAAAGGCAAAGCCCGTTATCTCTTTGGTGTGCAGACCAGAGCACATTCAGGAAGGTGGGTGTTCAACCCACAACATCCTTCCAGCCCCAGCGTGGAAGGACCCATTGCCTGGTTAGAGATCTGTGTGCAGCCTTCTTTAAGGCATCTATCTTATTAGTAGAAATCAGACTTTTATTATGAAGTGTTCTTACACTGATTCAAGTTTCCTTAATAGGTCGTGTGCTATGGCAACAAATCTGAAATCCATGTAGGTAAACTTTTGCTGATTTATTCATAGCTGATTTATGGATTTTACTTTGAGGGTCCAGAGGAATTCCATTAAATCCATCATCTGTTTTACCAGATTTGATTATGTCAATGAGTCTGTTGCCCCTCCTTCTTCTCCTTTGTTTTCACAGACAGAAGGAACAGAGAGTATATGGAAAGGAGTATGTAGCTGAAATCTCCAAGCTTCTGCCTCTGCAGACTTCCAAATTCAACCTCAAAATACAAACTTGAAGGGCACTTTTATGTTAAAAAATATACACGCTAATAGGATGCTCCAGTGCATGGCTTTTGGAAAAGTCAGCATAGTGTTAAAATGAGTGGTCTTGAAAGAACATAAACTTAACCAGATATACCATTATCTTGACTTCTCTTTCTGTAGTGAGAGCAGATGGACATAATTGTCCACTTTTCTGGGGCGCTTCTCAGGTATATATTATAAACTGGGAATACTATTTGTCTGGATTAGAAGGGGGAATGCTATCATTGGGAGTTCAGTGAGCTACTGTGCAGGAGGTTTCTGCTATTTGTGAATAAATTATCAAACGTGCAGGAATATTTCTGCCCTGCGTGGCAGCCTCCTTTCCTGTCTCATCTAAACCCCATAGCATCTACACAGTCATACAAGATAGAACTAGGTTTTGCCACCATATTCATAGAATAGAATCATAGAATCATTAAGGTTGGAAGAGACCTCCAAGATCATCGAGTCCAACCGTCAACCCAACACCACCATGCCCACTAAACCATGTCCCTAAGAGCCTCATCT
>NW_008824004.1:299792-357939 GCF_000699105.1 Pygoscelis adeliae
GTGGTATTTCCAGCAGACGTCCGGGAAGTTGAAGTCCCCCACGAGAACAAGGGCTAGCGATTGTGAGACTTCTGCCAGACGCCTGTAGAATGCTTCATCCGCCTCTTCATCCTGGTTGGGTGGTCTATAACAGACTCCCAGCAGGATATCTGCCTTGTTGGCCTTCCCCCTCATCCTTAGCCATAAACACTCAACCGTATCATCATCACAATCGTTGAGCTCTATACAATCGAAACACTCCCTAACATACAGAGCCACCCCACCGCCTCTCCTTCCTCGCCTGTCTCTTCTGAAGAGTCTATAGCCATCCATTGCAGCACTCCAATCATGAGAGTCACCCCACCATGTTTCTGTGATGGCGACTAAGTCATATCTCTCCCACTGCACAATGGCTTCCAGCTCCTCCTGTTTGCTGCCCATGCTGCGTGCACTGGTGCAGATGTACTTGAGCTGGGCTTTCAATTTCACCCCCAGCATCGGCATGCCACCCCTAGGCTCATCTCTAGTGAGCCTGGTTTTATCCCCTTCCCCCTTCAAACCTAGTTTAAAGCCCTCTCAATGAGCCCTGCCAATTCATAAGCAATGACCCTTTTCCCCCGTGAGATAGCTGGACTCCATCTGTCACCAGCAGGCCTGGTGCCATGTAAACCCCCCCATGATCAAAAAAGCCAAAATTCCTCCGATGGCACCAGTCCCTGAGCCACATGTTGGTCAGGTGTGTTTTCCTGTTCCTTCCAGTATCCTTCCCTTGAGTAACTAGAGAAGCAGGAAGCATCCTAAAAGATGTCAGAACATAACAAAAATTTATTTTATTTGGAAGATTGGATGCCTGATAAAAGCTTGTACTTCAGTGGAGTGGGTGGCTAAATCTGTGTTATCCTTAGGAGAGCAGAACATTCAGAAAAGCCTAAAAATGACAGAAAAGACACAACAACAACAAGAACAACAACAACAACAACAACAAAACTTCTATGCTTTGTGGCTGTTATTAGGATAACAGGTTCGAGGATACACAGATCCACTTCTGAAAAGAAATTCTTAGTCTGTGAGACCCAAGAGCTAAGCCTTTAGTCTATATCAGCACCTATTTCGTACATGGCCTTTTGCTCATGGCTTTAGCTTTCCTAAACCCGTGCCTGTGCATTTGGATGGTGTCTCTATATCCCTCCTGAGTCACCTACCCCTGCTTCCACCTCTTGTCTGCTACCTTTTTTATGTTTGGGTTCTGTCAGGACTTCCTTGTTCATCCACGCAGGCCTCCTGCTAACGTTGCCTGACTTCCTGCACATCAGGCTGGACCATTATGGAGCTTGGAAGAGGAGATCCTTGAAAATCAACCAGCTCTCCTGGACCCTTCTTCTCTCCAGGGCCACATACCATGGGATCCTTCCAAGCAGGTCCATCAACAGGTGAAAGCCTGCTCTCCTGAAGCCCAGTGTCGTGATCCTGCTTTTTGCCTTGTTACCTCCTTGCAGGATCCTGAACTACTCCATTTCATGATCACTGCAGCCAAGACTGCCCCCGGCCTTCAAATTCCCAACCAATTCTTCCTTGTTTATAAGTATGTGGTCCAGCAGTGTTTTCCTTAGTCGGCTCATTGATCACTTGTGTCATAAATGAATCTCTTTTTTCCTTCAGTTCACCCCTTTTCCTTCGTAGTGTTGTCTCTGCTCAGGAAAGCTTGTAAGGCAAAACTAGCAGAATCATAAAGAATGAGAACCAGAGGATGAGATGAATTATAAAGCACCAGTCGGTGGTATGGTTTCAAATTTGAACATTCATGCAGCTCTTACAGAAACAGCATACATTAAAATGCAGTCAGGTATTTTCTTGGAGAAACTAAGGCAATAGACAAGTTCATCTCTAGTTAGGCTTAAGGTAATTTTTTTTAGCATCTCCTGTGGCAGGTACAATGGAGGTATGCCTAAATTAAGAAATAGTGCAATGGGAGATCAATGGTCTACTTAGATCTGGTTATCTAACATGACATTTCATGGCGAAGGTGTTTGTCTCCTTGTTCTGTGTGACAGGAGCATCCTGTGCCCTATCTCTTGGACAGGTTTAGGAAGTCAGCTGTGAAACTCACTGGCACTCAGTCAAATTCTGCAGTGGACCAGACAGCAAAAAATAGTTCAGAATTCAGCAAGGTTTGCAGTCTGCAGGTTTAACTACAGAGTGGCACCTGCCATACTGTGTCACTGTGCTCAGCAAACCACTTATAACGGTCCATTCAGACTGCCATTACATTTCTCATTTTGATTCTGCACTTATAATACCTTCACTTACAGCCCAAATTATGCAATGCATTAAAACATCTTGAAAGTGGGAAACAAACAGGCACCAAAAATTAGTTTCAGTAACCCTTGCTGTGTGGAAATTGAATGATAACACCCCCCGCAGGGGTGCAGAGATTTACAACTAATCATATCTGTTCGTACCAACCATTCAGATCCTGGACAATATGTAAATACCAGGCTCCCTATAGTGTATCTAATAATTTGCCTATGCTCACTTTCAACTAATAATTTTTTCCTCCCCAAAACAATTTTATAAGCTGTAAAAGTTTGGTTCAAATCAGATTTGAAGCTTTGTGGATAAAAAGACAAAGGATTTGGGGTTTAGCCTCACACACAACATAACTAAGTACTTTAAATGATCTCTTAATTAAAACCAAAACAAAACAGAGAGAAAACCTGTACTAGGCAACATGAAAAGTCTTTAGAAATTCATTAATCTATCACTTAACATTGCTGTTTGTGATTCCTTTTGACAAACATGAATTCAATAAGAGAAACCTTGAGAAGAATTGGGGGCTTTGAAGGATTTTAGCTACATTGTGCAATGCTTCCCATACATGGCATCATGGTAAGTTGTGGGTGCTAAGATCAGATAGAGGTTTGTAGTTCAAGAGTTGTGTGTGTACAAGAAGTGTATATATTTTATTGGTGTGGTAGGGAGAAAAGGGACAGTTGCCATTAACCATTCACCCATCCCTTTGTAACTTTAAATCTCTCAGACTAATTGTTGTGACGTAATGACAGAAACTCCAACAGATTTTTCCTTTTTTCCCTCTTTTTTCTGGCATCTCAATTATTGATAACTTCCATGGCTTTTTGTTCACTTTAGATAACATACAGTTTTAGCAACTTTGCCTTAGAAAGGAGCTGATCTCACGATCCAGAATGTTACTTAAAACAAACACACACACACGCACACACACACACACCCCTCTTACCAAGATGCAGCCACCGCATGTCATCCACACATGAGCAACCCTGTCACGACCAGCTTGCTCACTTGCAACTTCTCCTGGTTTCTAGCTTCTCCGCTTCCAGGGGAGAGGTTTCATGCTATGCTTTCACAGAGGCAAAAGAACTTTTATACATCTTTCGGGTTTTCTTTGAAAGATTCCTCATCTTTCACTGACCAAGTCAACATAAAGCTTTTCCTGGAAACATTACAGCCTTTATCCCTGCTGGCTCCATCTCCCTTCTGCCTACTCACCGCTAAACACAGCCACTTCCAGGTAAGTTTGAGAAAGTGAAAATAAAGTAAACCCACATGTTGGTGTGCTGTGTATCACTTTTACTATGCAAATGATTGTTTAGAGAAGAATAAAAGGCTGTAAATATTTTGAGAAGTGGGCCCCCGGTGCCTCTTCAGTATGCCAAAAGGCACCGTGTGCTTCGTAATTATGTAATATAGAGAATACCAGCTGGTTTGAATCGTTCTCAGGGGCTTTGAATGATATCGAAATGCTCGGCTCCCCCAGCGAGAGCCATAATCAAGCAAGTAATACCATAAAGTCAGACCAAATTGACATTGAGTTGTTGGCTCTTAACACACTTTAAACCAGATGTTAATGCCGTACACTGTGATTTTGAAGTTTTTTGGGGCTTTTTTTCTTAGATAAAGCATTATTTCTCTGACAAAGTAATACTCTGGTATGTAGACACTCTCTCAGAAGTTGCATTTTATATTTTCTGAAGGGACAGATAGCCAGATGTTTATTTTCCTCTGCTATGGCAAAGAATGGAAAAGGTACTTGTTTTGCTGTCACAAAGTAGTGTAGGGAGGCAGCCAACACACACATTGTTATGTATGCACCATGACAATTGCTTAAAGCAAAGTCTTGGGAGCAAACTTGTGAATTCTTACAGTGGCACTAACTGAGAAGAAGTGGTAGCTGCTTTTTGGTAACGTGTAAAAATAGGCAAGCATCTCCATTTACAAAATTTTTGCAGTTGGTTCTCTAGTGCTTTACAAAGCAATAACCACCTAGAATTTCTCCAGAGCTCGTGGTCTTTAGCTCTTCACAAAAATGTAGTATGAAACTAATCACAGAACTAGACTCTATAATATTATACCCATTTTGTGCAATCTAATACAGAAGCTGAGAAAGCTCTGAAACTGTTGGTACAACTACTCCCCTACTGAAGCACCACAATTAATCCACTCCCTTTCCACAGAGATTATGTCTTCCTTCATCATATTCTTAATAATTTTTTACAGCCACGCTGAGACAACTTTCAATTTTTATGACAGGGCAAAGAGCTCCTTCCCTTTACACATACCCCACGCTCCCAGGTCAAAGACCCTGTAACCCAAAGAATGAATCATGAACCATTTATCATGTTTTCTATGCCTATGACTGTTAGTGGAGCTGAACATAACTGGAGAGGCTGCTCTTCTTTCTGTTTACAGAGGCAAGTGAAAAAAAACACGTCTCACCTCCTGCAGGTGTCTAATGCAATAGTAGGATTGTCCTAACAGAGAACTCCACTTTGCAATACGGACTGGAGGCCCAGCAAGCAGGGTGCAGCTCACTGCCCGGGTGCTCAATAGCCAATCCTCCTGCACAACCAACGAATGTTTTTTACACAATGCCCACACAAATCCTATTCACAATTTATAATTTTCTCACAGTATTAGCCAAAAATCTGCCAAGTCTGAAGGACCCAAGGACCGAAGCATCGCTGCCGTGAGTCACACATGATCATGAGACCAGTCCATGTTCCTCTTCATCCTTTCTCCCCTCCTCACAGCCTTACCAGTTTGCCACTCTGATCCCTTGACAGCCATTCTGCTGGTTTTAAGCAGCTTTGCATGCTGCCATCTGATCTGAGATGTGGGAAACAAAGAGTGCTAGGAGATTACGGGTGCTGTTAAACAAAGCACTGCGTAAAGGATAGAGTTCAGCAACTGCTTGGCTGAAAGAAAATGAGAGGAATGCAAAAACGTACTGACTGCCTACTGTATATTATAATAGCCCAAGGTGAACCACAGTGACATTTCTTCCCTGAGACACTAATATAGCACAGATTTTGTATAAATATGTAGCAATTCTTCACCAAAAATCAGTATAATACCCTGTTATCCTCTTGAATAAGCACTAAAAAATGTTTTATGTATTATCAGTAGCCTCCTTCCAGATAGCTATGTTAAAACAGCAAACAGACAAGCCCTTTGGTAACAGGAATAAGCACAAGCAATTATGTTATCAATTATTCAGATGGATAACTACTTGAAAGAAGACAACACAGCTGCTTTAATAATTAATAATATTTAGGACACTAACAAACTATGGTGCCACTTAAAAAGATTTTATGGCCTACTGGGCAAATATTTTTTGGAGGAACACATAAAAATAAAGGAGCATTTGAGAGACTTGTGCTTGGGTTATAGAAAGATTGTATCAGCATTTGAGGTTAGATTGCACTTTTAAAGTTACTTTCCACAACAATCTTCCATCCCAAATAAACTGTTCTAAAAAAAATGCGGTAGTCTTGTACTTCAATAGTTAATATTTTGTTTTCTATTGAACCTATCTTTTTGAGATTCTTTTTTCTTATCGGTTACATTATTTTCAATATATCAAAAACTGACTTTCAATCCTTCTTTTCCCCAGTGGAAGTCCATAAAGAATCCATATCAAAATGGAAATTTGTTGGGAATGGGTGCTGAGATAAACCTCTTGCTTGGAGTTCACTGGAATTTTAAGAAAATGAGAACAAGAAAATATCCAATCAGCTCTTGTATTCAGAAAAAAAGTTCCTTTTGAGGAGCTTAACAAAAATGCATGCAATTGCATTTTTGTACCTAGGATACTAACTCTACTTTCCTTATCTGTTTTATTAGTTTTTGTCAGTTCCATTTATCCAAGACAGAGGAGGGAATAGAGATTTTTGCCCTGAAGAACACTCAGAATTTTCTTTACAGGAGTGCCTAAAGAGACACTCCTAAATCTATACTTAGGTATCTAAAAGGTTTGGCTTTTTGGCATGAATAACAAACAGCTCTCTTTGAAGGCATTCACCACCTTTTAAAATAACTGAAGGTACGTTTTTATTCAGTGTCTATTAAAGAATGGAAGAATCTCTAATTTAGTAGGACAATTCTTGTATCATTTAAGACTGAAATCGTTACTACAGACCTGTGCCTTTTCAAGACCAAGATCCTGTGGCAGGTTCAATACTTGTAATTTCAAGAATTAACCTGGGCCTGATTGTGGAATCAGAGCTATAGTTTTATTGCTTACATTTGTCCCTCTAAAAGGAAGTTATTCTGCAGGTTTCTTTCCTAGAATCGTCTCCAGCAACCATGCTTCACTGATTGCTTATGATTCAAGGACATGACTGTGCAGGAAATTCGTCACAGCAGGCTGGAGGGGTGTTCCATTTATGTTCGAAAAAACGCAGGCTCCACGGTAATACGTCTTCAGACTTGCCCCAGCACAATAACTACAGAGCAAACAGCTTCTCAGAAAATATCAACACCTGACTTCCAGAGGGAGCAAAAAGCAACATGATTTTTGATTCACGACGTGACGCCTGGCCTACAGTTACAGACCTATTTAGAAAAGGATTTGCCCATGGAAGCAATTTAACTACACTGAAGTTTAAGGTAATAAAAGCTTGGTTCAAAAGATACATGCAATTTCGATGTCAGACCTTAACTATCTGCAAAAGCAATGTGTGATTTCTTTGGCTGAACTGATAAATTCGGTTGCTTTGCTAAATTTTATTTTCCATCTATTTTTGATATTAAAAACAAAATCCTCGACTTTGGGATTATTTATTGGAGCTGTTTCTCTCATGATTTTTAGACATTTAATATTAATTAGAAAATTCTATGTAAACAACAAAATATTAAATATGTCACTGCTTTGGTAAACCTAAAAATAAGCAAAGATGATCTTTATTCAAGCACAACTATACAGGGACTGAACTGGAATGAATCATATGATTCAACTGGTTGATATTTCTCCCTTTCTATCCCCCACCTCCCCAAGGGCTGTAGCTAATGCCAAATCCACACCAGAGATTTTGGCTTGGAGAATGATAACATAAGGGGGAAGTTATTTAGCTATCATTACCAGTGAGATGGATGTTATTAGAAACATGGGGATGAGACCTAAGATCAACCAGAATCAAATCACAGATGGCAGGTATACAGCCACTATAAAAGGGCTTTAAAATATAGTAACAAGAGAAGAGTTAGCAACAGTAAAAACTTCAATTATAGATGGAAATGATAAAACTTCATAACATGCCAATAAGGCTCAAGTATTCAAATAATACTTGTATTTGCAAAAAGCAGAATGTGGTACTCATCACATGAGAAAGAATGATGAAAGATTTTTTCATCGTGTGAGTAACGTTAAGTGGATAAATACCTAACATGGACTAGGGATAAGGATTACTAAATCAGCTTCTTTTTTATAATGACCTCCCAAAGCTCTATGGAGATGGTTGGAGAAATATTTCAACCACTATCACCAGTTTTTACATTAACCTTGTAATACTCAGGAAACTTAAGACATTTGGAAGCATGCTAACATTTCAACATGTATGCAACAAAGGCAAACGAAGAAGTATGAATGCTGTGCACGATGAAAGAAAAGATTGCCAAAGATCTGGTTTCTAGAGGATGGGAATACAATTGAACACTACATTTGGGGTTACATAATGAAAGTCTTGGCAGCCATACCTAGTTCTAATATTTTAGGAGGCTATAAATTGGTAACTACGAAGTTGGGATATTCTTAGAATTTTGTATTGGTTCAGTTAGAACCACATTAACTACTAATTAGAAAATAGTGCAACACTGGACGATACCAGTAAAGCGTACATTCAGAATACTAAGTGATCTAAAATTATCTAATACTGAATCATTCTCAAAATGCTGACAGTGTGATTTCGTAATGTTGAGTACTAGAGACAATCCCATTAAACATTTAAAAAAAAAATCTAGGAGTAAATAAAAAAAAAACATTGCTGATTTTTCACATTACACAAAGACAGCTTGTAAACTCTGATACGGAGAAGGAAGTAGTGCATAGAAACCAGTTACTGGGAAGGTAAGCACACCTAGGAACCGAGAACACAGGCCACACTAACAGAACAGGAGGTTTGAACCCTGGAAAATGGTGAAGCTGAAAAAGAGTCAGAGAGAACATGAACTCCCAGGACGATGTTACGACAAGAAGTACTAATGAAATCCTTGGGCATGAGCAAGGAGTATTAAGCAGAAATAATTACTTCACCACAGTGCTAAATTGACATGAGAGCATTTCACATGTATTTGGCATCCATAATCCAAAAATGATTTTCAGAAACTGAAGAAATTTCAGGGACAACTCTTAAAAATAATTCCGTTAAGATTTTTCTGTGTAAAATGTTCAGAACAGATCCATATATATCATACATCAAGAAAATGATTGGAAGATGATCAGATAAGCAGCTTTTTGTTTTTTCCTTATCCTCCCCCAGTGCCTCTATCCCATCCCATGCCTGAAAGGCGCCACTGCCTCACGCAGCAGTTCTGCAGGTAGGAGTCACCCCAGAAATGGTGGGGTGCACCACGCCATACGTATTCTCTGGCCCCCCCCCCCACGAAAACGGGGCACACACGCCGGCATGTGTTATGCCCGCACCCCCCCCCCCATGAAAAGGGAGAACACAGACTGGAGTCCTCTGCTGGAAACCCCCTGGGTCAGGTTGCAATGGCCAGTGCTAGCCCCCGAAAGAAGAAAGGGATAGCTGGAGCTGGAGCCAGCCAGTTCTCATGAGAAACTGGCATGACGTCTTAACTCTGGGTATGTGCAGGTACCACACAGCGCGCCCAGGTGTTTGGCACTTCGATCTTCCTGTTTGTGCCCAGTGAACGGCACCTCAGTCTGGAAGCAGCAGCGAGGGGAGCTTGGGAGAGTGTCACCGTGTGTTTGCAGGACCCATCCGCGCTTGCTTTTCATGATTAGGCAATTCAGTATTAGCTGCTCTGGAGAAACAGCTGTTGCCTGACTCTGTTCCGCTAATTGACCAAGTTCAGGTAAAAATCTTACAAGGGAATAACTAGTTGAAAATTAGCAATATTTTACAGGCCATCTTTTCAAGTTTTATGTCTGAGGTGGGAGGAAATAGATTGGGAATATGGAAGATTATAAAAGATGAAGGGAAAAACATGTTTAGGTATTTCTGTAATTAATGTAAGACACAGCATTTGCCTTACAGTTTCCCTGGAAATATAACAGTAACCTTCCAGCACCATCATGTACATGACAAGTCAAGTCACCAACACCTTCCAGGTGACTGCAGATTGTGTGAACTATTATGACCACGAAAGCCAAGGAAATTCCCCCTCAGAAACAGAACACTTACACACTCACTCCTAAATCATATACAGACAATGTAATATAGAAGATACTTGCTAGATTACTACTGTGATAGCAATTTTTTCCTCTCTATATTTGTCCCTCCATTAGTAAGTGCTTTTAGATTCACCCAACTACAAATGACACAGAAGTTTAAAGACTTACAAAGATTTACCCATTAGAAGAGTTGTTTTCAGTCAGAACCATTATCACTGGAAGAAATAATCCTTTCTGATTAGCCATTTAGATACATTTTCAGAAAAAAAGATGAAGTATTTAAAATCTATTAGGGGAACAGACTGTGAATGAGGCTTCTGTAGTTTGCAGTCCTATTAAAAGTTACAAAACGCTGCATTGTTATGAAAAAACCTAAATGCAGATGGGTTGGTGGGGAATGGACTGAGACTGTTTATAAATTGAATAAAATTCTGAGGTAGCATCCATTTTAAAGTTTGTCTTCCACTTTAATCTGTTTCTCCTTTTGCACACAGAAAGCTTGGTGAAAGTTGGAGGAGTTGAAAGAAACCGTCCCAATACACATTCATCTCAGACTCCTTTATGTGATAACCTTTCCTCCCGCCCCAGCTCAGAGATCATACCGTTCAAGAAGCAGGGTTTTAAGGGTTTTGACAGCCGATATTTTAGATTTTAGGCACCTAACATCTTTTGAGCATCTGGCAGAGAAGTTTAATCTCTTGGCCAATCATTTTTATGTCTACCCATCCTACAGATTCAGCATTCTAGTTGTGCACTGTTGGAAGCAATATCGGAACATTTCTGTGGCAATTTTTTGTTGTAAAGGCTTTATTTATTAATGCTGACAAAGATTATTTTGCTCCAAGTTATAAATGAGGTTAGCCAACATCCGAGGAACTCATCTCACAGTAAGAAATGGTCAAAATGAACCTTCTGGGCCATGAGCTCATCCTGTGGCTGGGCACTTACTGCAGTACATACAGCCCCGACTTTTCAGAAGTGCAGTTCTACTCATACCGAGGCCCTAAACAGGCACCCACACTTTCTAAAGGGATCAGGAATGTCCTTTTATGCCAGCAATACAGAATATGAAAGCCACAAAAGAGAATAAGGAAGTACTGGTCTCACTTTCATAGCACTGCTGTGAAAAACACAATTTTCCATAGCTTACATTCTGGGTAACTGAGAGGGGGAGCAAGAAAGAGAGTGAGACGTAAAAAAGGAGGTAGCAGAGGGATTCTTAACAGACAGTTAGGTGGTCTCTTGAAGGAGGAGAAAATGTAAGTGCCCCCTCAACCATGGAGAAGAATACAAGGGTTAGAAAAGAAGAAAACCTGGTGAGATGAGGCAGAGGGTTACAGATGCAATACACAGAAGCAAAGCAAGCAGGTCGTTTTTACAACAGAAGAGATCTTGAGCAGTTAAAATAAAGCAATATACATAGGAGAGGCAAAAGGAGTGGTATATATATTGGGTAGCCATGAGATGTGGAAAGAAGAAAGATGTAGGAGCTTGCAAGAAGGAGAGGATAAAGAAAGGGTACACCTCTTAGAAGGCAGATGGGGAATGATATTTTGAAGTGGAAAGTATCTAGGGATAGTGTGAAGGATGATTTGGAGGCTTCAGGCAATAGAAAAGTAGAATTTTAGCTTGAGGAGGAATGAAACAGATGCTTGGTAGAAGTTTTTTTTTAAAAAGCTTCAGAGTTAAATGGTTAATAAAAAGAAAGAGCCGTTGATAGACAGATTGTATGGAAAATATGGGTAGTTTAAGGAAGAAAATTCAAGGAATCGGTATTGGATGGGATTTTTCCACTTCAAAAGGCTGACTATCTACTCAAGAGAGGTACCCAAGGTACACAAGATACAGATGAAGAATTTGAGTGGGCCTCAAGAAAGATCAGAAGCTAAACCAAAGATGCAATAAGTGGAGAGAAGTAAATGAGCGTTGGCAACCAGAGATACAAAGACTACCTGCATCCATGACAAATGGCAGAACCAACATTAACCAATCTAAGCACTCTAAATAAGCAAATACTTAATCAAGGCAACATATAAAGAAATCATATTTAACAGTAGTTGAAACCACGTTTTCTTAGGATGGACAGCCATGAGTTTCATCAACTTCCAGAGATCTTTAGTATTCCCACCTGCTATATTCTATTTTTTCATATGCTGTACACCTGCAGGCTAAAGCATATATTAACAGCACTTAAGTATGTATGGCTCTCTCCAAATACTCATCCCAAATTGATTACTGGAGTATATATTTACTGCCTGTCTAAGCTGCAACTTAAATTACTGAAGGACTCAAAACAATCTTAGAAGATGATGATAAGCAACGTTACACAACAAGCACTTATTGTTTTAAGCCCTGCCAGAGAGTAGACGTGCTGTGATATTGATACGAAAAGATCAGTTACTTATTTCCATTGAATTAACAGGAAATGACTTGACAAAGTAAAAGAAGAAAAGGCACTATGTTTTTTTTCTCTTCTGGTTGTCCACTTGTAAAGCTGTCACATCTTTTCATGATCAGAAGAAAAAAACCTCACAAACATTTGGAAGAAATTTTTTCCAGTCTATTTATCCAAATACACCTAAAATACATTTGGAAGTACTCATTTTGGCAGGTCTGAAAAGTTATTCAAGTCTCACTTGAGCCTATGAAGCAGAAACGGAGATAGTGTTACTCCCGATAAGTCCGGCAGCTTCTAGGATTCTCTAGCAGGGAGCTATTACTGTGCTCTGCTCACACGTATCCATCAACCTCAGTCACCTTTGCTGGTGTATTTCTCATGTTTTGAACGCCTCCATTTCACTTTATCCTGTATCAGCTTGTGGGTCCAGGAGTTCAGAAATGCAGTTTCTCTCTTTCACCACTTCAAGAGCATCCCGTTTGTTCAGCTGTCCCCACCACCTACGAGTGCTTCAGCCTCAATGTTTTAGGTTTTTTTCTCACCCAGGACAGCACAGTACCTGTAGGATTTGTCCTTTGTATCTTCACAAGACTAAAAACAGCACCGGTGAAGCAACAAATCACAGATTTGTCAGTATTACTATATGGCTGCATGTGAAAGGTGCTGGCAGCAGCACAGTTCAGAAGCTGTGTCTGCCAGCCAAAGAAGGTTATTATTTGTTATCATCTGCTAGTACCAATATAAGCCATGTTTTGGGACTATCAGAGAGAGAACTATCCTTGAAATAATTTTTAGGGCCATTTTAGCTCCTTGGCTTTAACACATAAGACCTTGGGCCAGAGCAAAGTTTTGTTCTGTGTCAAGGAGTTCCATGACTGGTGAAAAACCACGTTCCAAACCTGCCTTCTGCCAGTTTCAGTTCAGCTCCCTCTTACTTATAGAGGAAGATGTGGTCAGCCTGTCCAGGCCACTCTTGGTGCTCCTGAGTATTAATGGTGAGCTCAATGCCTTCATTTTCTGTGTGAAGTTCAAACTTTTTTCTATGATGTGCCTCACTTTGTATCTATTTACAATGCATTTCATCTGCCATTTCACTGCTCAGTCACTGATTCTTTTAAGTTCATCTTGTAGTTTGTTACTGATGAATCCTGTCTTTACTATGCCGAGTTAATTTTAATATCATCAACAGACTTGGTCACATCTATATTCATTCTAGTTATTTCTATCCCTTGGTTTCTATCTGTTGATCTACTACCTGTCTATGTAAGGAACTGTATAGGCAGCAACCCTTTAGCCACTTAATTTCCTTAAAACTTTTGGGAAAGAAGTCTTGTTGAAGGCCACCTGGAAATTGTGACAATCTCCTTTACCCATGTACTTGCTGACAACTTCGAAGAATTCCAGTGGCTTTGTGAGTCAAGCACTCCATTTAAAAAGCCACCATGAATGTTCATCATATTTATCCATGTGTCCATTAATTCTATTTTTATCATAGTTTTTATTCATTTCCCTGAAAATTACATTTGTCTGTTACAGGCTAACACCTGTACAGATTACAGGTCTATATTAACCCTGACTTCCCAGAAAGTCTTTTTAAAAACTGGTGTCACTTTTGCCACCTTCCAATCAATCCTCAGGTACCAGAGTGGTTTATGTGATGAATTATAGGCTGCTGTTAGTTACACAACAATGATGAATAAACATCTTTTAAAAACAAAACAAAACAAGTCCTTTTCAGCTAATGATATGTCTAAAGGATTTAGAGCTGTTGCTCTAATTTCTCTCAACAGCACCTGACTGCTTATGTACTTTATCCACTTAAAATTGAAAGTGTTATCCCTCTCAATTATCCACAGATAGACATTTTCTGATTTACTGATTATGCCCAGAAACTGGTTTGTATGCAGTACCTGCTAGTATGTCTCTTTCACTACTGGCAAAAGCAGCCACAAGAACACAAACCTTAAACAGTATCCTTCCCAAGAATTCCTGCTTAAATTTAATTGGATATGATCACTTTCTGTTGTTTCCAGACTTTGGCGTAATTAGGTTCATATTTAATTATAATTGAAAATAGCTAAATTTCCATTAGAGAGCTGTTTAGTTGTGAACTTTTGTCATCTTAAAGGCCTCAAAGACTGCAATGGATTTAACAGAACTGAATATCTCTGATGTAGATACCTGTCACCTATGTCAGTGCTTCTCAATAAACCCATCCAAACAATTTTGTTCTCCCGTCTCACCAGCAATTGAAGTGGTCAGGCAGTTGGTCTAGATGACCGTTGTAGGTCACTTCCAACTGAAACATTCTATTCTATTCTATTCTATTCTATTCTATTCTAGTCAACACTGCTACTCTGGGTTACTTCTAAGAAATACAAATTTAAATTATGTACAGAAAACATGCATTAGCCATAATGCAATGCTATCTACAAATGTTCATACTAGGTTAGGTTACTCTTCATGCAAAGAACATTTGTTCTACTATGCAATAAATGAGGAAAATATTACTGTATAGTTAATATACAGATAATATATCCACATAAAAGACCAAATGATATTTAATATACTGAAAATAGTCTGTACATACACAATCTCATTTTATTCCAGTTACAAAAGCTGTCTCTAATAAAGACACAATAAATGACACATGACTGAAACACCAACACATTTTCTTCCAGCCTTGATTCAAGGAGGGTTCTTTATGCTTCACCTAGCAGAGAAAGATGGTTTTCTTCCTTGCGTCAGACACAAGCAAGTAGAAGCTTTTGTATATTTGTCTCATGACAACATTTCATCTTAATACAATCTGGTCACAGCAGCTACTGCAGAAAATTGCTCGCAGTTTGCTGGCACCATGGGAGACCATCATTACTGACAAGATTGAGAAACCCATCAATGACAATTCAGGACTCAATCTAACTGTGGCATCCAAGTGCTGCACTTTTTTATTAGGGTTATTGTCTTGTATCTCTTTAATTCTTATTCATGTCCATTGGTCCTTGACTCACTGTCCTGGTGTCGGCTGGGATAGAGTTAATTTTCTTCCTAGTAGCTGGTACAGTGCTGTGTTTTGGATGTAGTATGAGAATAATGTTGATAACACACTGATGTTTTAGTTGTTGCTAGGTAGTGCTTACACTAGTCAAGGACTTTTCAGCTTCCCATGCTCTACCGACTGAGAAGGCTGGAGGTGCACAAGAAGCTGGGAGGGGGCACAGCCAGGACAGCTGACCCAAACTGGCCCAAGGGATATTCCATATCATGTGATGTCATGCTCAGTACATAAACTGGGGGAAAGCTGGCTGGGAGGGCCGCTGCCTGGGGACTGGCTGGGCATTGGCTGGCGGGTGGTGAGCAATTGCATCGTGCATCACTTGCTTTGTATATTCTTTTATTATTATTTATTATTATTGTTATTATATGTCAGTTATTAAACTGTTTTTATCTCAACCCATGAGTTTTCTTGCTTTTACTCTTCCAGTTCTCTCCCCCATCCCACTGGTGGGGGGGGGAGAGTGAGCGAGCAGCTGTGTGGTGCTCAGTTGCTGGCTGAGGTTAAACCACAACACTCACATTGCGATTCAATGCAATAAAGGCTTCAGCTCAACTGAATTCAATCTCAGAAATCATCAAAAAGTAAGATTTATGTAGTACTTTTTAGAAAACCTTATGACGGCCACCAATTCAGGTGAGGAGATACAAGCTCTTCTTCAACAGTATTACAAAGATGTTCACCTATCTCCTTCACAAAGGAATCACACAGGGCAGCCTATTCTGTGTCATGTTGTGATGACGTAAGTCACTTTCTCTGTGGATGTTTGGCAGAAGCTTTGTTTAATAGGTTTGTTTTTTTGATTGAAACTCATCTATCATATGGTAGTTTTTTACAGAAAAAAATAAATTCACCTTTCAGTCTCATGATCACTCACTCCAGATCAGACTAAAGCCATCACTGCTCTTAAAAATTATTTAAATAGGGTACAGAACTATTCTTTTTAAAATAATGACTTGCTGGGCTTGCAAATGTCACACAGTAGAAAACCAGTAGAAAACAAGAACCAAAAAACACAGGTCTATTTTTGGCTTCCTTGTTATTGCAAATGGTATACCTATATCTGGAAGGGAGAGAGACACTAAAATTCTAGAAACAGGACAAAAATACATCCTGTTCATGAACATGGCATAAGACACAAAAATTCATACTGTCTTCAGCTGAAGTTGATGCACCTGTCATTCCTGTGCTGCACCAGTTCTCTGGTCTTCATCTGCAGTACAAATCTTGTTTCATACAAATCTACTCTTCCATACAGTGGCAAAAATTTACAGCTAGCTTCTCCCAAAGCAGAGTTAATCAAATCTGTAATCAGAACCTCATTTGCGGGGTGGGGGAAAGCACGATTCTTCTTATTTCTTGTTTTCTTATACTAACCTTCAGTCCCTATTTGGAAAATCTCAAAAAACTACATCCCCAGTCTCTCACTGGTAAGTGGTAGGGTATTTTAGCTTTTGATTTTCATCAGTTATTGAAAAACAATCTCTTGAAATACACTCAAAACACCTTGTTTCCAAATTTAGTGCAGATTCCCAATTTCTGAATATCCAATTTGGAGAATTAACTCTGCGATTTTTGTGGGGTTTGGGGTTTTTTTGATGTTATATAGTCAGACACAGAAAAGAGGTTAGGCAGAAAGTACATCACTGCAGGAGGGTGCTGAAGATAGTTCACAAGATTTTTGAAGGTATTTTAAAAAAATAACAATTATCTGGCTGGCCTTCTTTTGTAGCCTAAGGCTGGTTCCATCCCAAGCGAAGTCATCACAGACTAGCTTCATTACGGACATCACATTAAGCTATCATGTCATTAAAAAAGCAGAGTGAATTATGTCAATGCTGAGAAACGATTCCTCTCTCTCTTTCATCATTACATTACACAGATCCAAAAAGAGATACCAGATAGATCGTGGTCCAAAGCCAGTATTGGCAAAAACACTAGCAACCCAGCAAGACACAGCCAAGCTTTCATCTGGGAAAGTGATACTGTGCAAATGGAAAAACACATCTGTGTGCTAGGGTATGCTGACCTGTTCTGACCCATATGTTCAAATGACTCTCAAACAAAGCAGGTGGCAAGACCTATTAATTCTTTACGTAAGTAAAATAAATGTAAAACCCACAACAAATAAAAACATATCCGGCACTTAATTACAGTCAGGAAATAGAATAAGTAGACATACAGTTAAAAAAGCCAGGATATTTTTTTGCCCAAATTCATTTCCTTATATGATTCTTTTCTTTTTCTAGCCCCCATCTGTTTTTAATCTTTAGACTGTGAACTGTTCTTTTCCCTCTTTACATTCCTCCCTATGATCTTTTCTTCATTGAAATCTTTGAGTGATACAGTGGGATAATTATTACTAATAACATACTTATGATTATTTTTCCCTTCTGGTACTTCTAACTATTCAATTTTTATTAATTTTTAGGATGTCTTTTCAATATTCATGTGTTTGTTTGTTTACTACTTGCAAAAAAAAATTATACTGAGCAAAGATAATTTTACTTTAGCTTACAGGTTCCTTCTCATCCGGTACATTTAAACTTGCACTGAACAGTACTTACACTGAAATGGTGGAAAACACAGTATATAAATATTACTATTTATATTGAGTTTTGAAGCCTCAGATTTGAGTATAAACTAATATAAAATTGTCAGCTTCACATACATATGCATATATGCACACAGACATTTTTCATTGTTTTACTTGAAACATCTTAATGATATAAAAGTCTATTCAGAAGATTTTAGGTTATTGTTGAATGGCACCACAATGTTTTAATTCATCCCTGTAATTGCTCTCTCTGAATTTACTCCATAATGCTTGCTACTTTCTTCTTTACCTGCAATCTGACCTGGAATAAGGTTTAGTTTCAATAGGGCTTACACTGTGGAGGACCAGTAGTCTATGGAGAAGATAAAAAATCTTAATGCTAATCCCGGAGAAAACAGTGTGGGTAAGATCCAGCCTCTTTACCTGCTTCTTCTCTTAAAGTCCCCAGAAGACAATAGTTCCATTTTTCTGTCATCTAACTTGATCACCTGTGCCAGTCACTCTGTCCTAGGAGTACAGTATTTACACTCCAGGGAACTTATTCATTTTTCTAATAGGGAGAACATTTATTCTTAATTAATTTATTATTAACAGAAGAGTAAAGTGTTGAGTCTTTTATACCTTATACAATAGAAGTAGCACGATGAAATAAGGTATCGCTCTATGGTCCAAGGAACGGGATCTGATAGTTACAGACTATACGCAGTCTTAAAGTAAAGTCATTTTAAGAGTTACTAGGAAGATCAGACTTTTGAAAGGGATATTTTTCCCATGGTTAAAGACTACAAACTGTGATTAAAATCAGGGGCATGCCCCATTAGAATTGAATCTGTAGATTCCACAGGTCTTCATTAGATGAAGACCTAGCAATCAAATCAGAAAGGAAAAGAAAAACATTTTTCCTTTAAAGAAAAGCTTCAGAATTATGTTATTAATGCTTGTATCCTATGTTCACACGAGGATTTGCAAAGTAGAATGAGCTTACTCTTGTCCTAACCAATTTTACATCCAGTTTTCAAATAGGAAGCAGTGGACTCCACAGGCTAAATGTGATGATACTTTTTTAACTATGCAAAAAAACCAACCCAATAGACTGAACAAAAATCTGTTCAACTCCAAAGTTACAAAATTAACTGTTCCTTAACCCGAGGTACCATGGAACTGAATGAATTTCCCCACTGGAAAGGCCTAGTATTTTTTTTTTAGTGTGAGATGTGTCTTTGTATGGCATTCTGTTGAGAGAAAAGCACTGACAGAAGCTGGTCACAGAGAAGGATGAAGCTAGCTGTGGTAACAATGGCTTTACATAGCATAGGTACTACCTATGATGCAAAACCACATTTACACTACATTTCTGTTCATTGCAGCAAATATTGTATTTACAAAATGATCAGATTGCACGTGACAAATCTGTACGATACTACAAGTCTCTTCCACAATACGGTTCAACGTACTCTTGATTCTTTTCCCCAAAACCACTCTATAGCACTGTGATATGCACATGTGCTTAATCACAGATACACAGAAGTTTACATGTGCTCAGCCTAATCAACTATTCCTGGATACAGGAAAATAGTGATATAACCTAAGCTGTTCGGGCTGGACAAATAATTTATGTAGAAGGTTAACAAAAGGCTGGAATATATTAGGTACTTGTGGAGTTGAAGCTGAAAATGGATTGCTTGAGAACCTTTTCCATACCTCAAGAATATGAATAGAAAATAATTTGCTGCCCTTACGTGTCTTTAACTGCCTACGCTTCCTCATGGCAACAAAAACTACTCGTGCAGGACTTTTTTTCCTCATTATGTTAATCCTTTCTAGTCAAAACAAAAGCTCTGGAAAAATTTTGTCTAAAGCAAATGTCTACTAAAAAGTGCCCTGCCCACACATGGAGGAATTAACTGAAAGGAAAATTATTTGATTGGTGAAGCTATCCTAAGTTTTAGGTAAATGGGCATCTTAAGTTCATTCACTCTTCAGGTGTTTCTGGGGTCAGTAGTTTATTCTCATCTACTACCTGTGAGATCAGAATCACATCAGTGTCATGCCTCTATTGCTTGAAGCTAATTTTGGTTGTCTTTTTATAACTTGGAAAAAGATAATAAATAATCACACATACAATTAGAGCAGTGAGAGACTGCCATTAAAAGTATTCAACATATGTCTAGTTGCTCAACTAGGATAAAGGCAGTCTCTCTTTAACACAAATCTAATTAAAAACAGCTTACGTAGAGCATCACCAGAGTATGCTGAGACAATATGGAAAATATGCATATTTAAAATCCCTGGATTTAAATCTAGCAGAGCAAAGAATGCAAAAGAATGTAGAAGGAGAACTTTCAACGAAATTTAGAATCCGAAGTATTTTTTTTTCTCTTTTGCAGGTAGGATCTTAGGTTATTTGGGCACATTTGACAATTTAATCTTTGGTCTATAAGACAGGTTTTCCAGCTGGGTCTCAGAATCTGTAGACCCCAGATGAGTAACCTGGCTGATATCATCACAAATATTAAGTGATAGAAAAACTGGAGCTTTACATAATTCTGCTTATTCTTTGGAAGACCCAAGAAGATCTCATGAAGAAACACATTCTCCGTTAAGCAGAAGTGACTGAAAACATACCCCTAAATAAGGGTTTCTCTCTCAAGCACTGTGGTCCAAAGCGATTTCTGAACAGCATCTAGCACCAGGAAGAAAACGAAATTACAGAAAATAATCTGAGCAGGAAAGATGGAAACACCTGGATATATAGAAGGCAACTGCAAGAGATCTAAACCACATTCTGTATTTCGAGGAATGGGTGCTGGTGAAAAGAAAAACATGCAGAGAATAGTCTAATAGCAGCAGATTCCTGTGTTCTTGATGTGTTTTGGCTGGCAATCTTCAGAGGGACCTAACCATGCAAGTGCATTGCATAGAGCTGCGGAGAGTCATACCTCATGTAAGACCAAGACATTTGTTTTAAAATGTATGTTTTAAGCTGGAAGACAGAAGGTAAATTAAACCTTGAGAAAGGTTTGTGGCTAATCTAAGGCTGAAAAGCTGTTTGCAACTCTGAGAGGATTAGCTGAGATAAAAGACCAACTCTTGATCAGACTACAGGACAAAAATCTCAGAGGGACATTCCAAGGAGACTTAGAATTAGTCCTTTACAAGGTGATTCTCATTTTCCCAGCAACCGCCACAATGTTGGCCAGGCTGAAGTTTCTGACCCCGTTGGCAAGACTAAAAATGCAAGGGTATCACAAGGAAGGGTTGGAAGCAAAAAGCAAGTGGAGCTGGTTCAATGTATATTTAATAATACCTGAAGCTTGCACAAAGTGCTAAAACCAGGATAATATAATGAAGCAAAAAAATACAAGGGATGCCATTTATTTTTAAGAAAGGATACCAATATGCAGAATCAGCAGACATACAGAAGGAGCGGTGGCAGCACTGTGACTGTATGACCCCATACACCAATTGCCTACAGTCCATTAGAGTCCCAAAATAGGCATGCTTGGACTGTTTACTCTTGTGCCCATTCTTCATTTTCAGAGATGCAGAGCCAAGGAACACCTCCATTTTGATTTCCCAGCTGCAAAATAGATATTTTTGCATATAGAGAAGCACTTTAGTCTGTGGAGAGGCATCTATCTGTCATCTAAGCTCTGGTGTACCTACCTCCACCTAAACTCCCCAAAGAAATAGTCAGTAGATGTGTTTAGAACAAAGCACTCACAAATGACTAAGGCAGCCTGCACTGACTGAAATGGGAAGCTCACACTGGGCAGACGAAGCCATGCCTACCTCTGTGGGGCATCCAGTAGTTAGCACAGTTGCTGACAGAGGCAGGACCCAGGTGTTCCCAGCCTGAGAATATTTGAACCCCACCACTCAGGAGTGCCCTGCTCATCTGACAAAAGGCAGGACTGAGAGGGACCTGCCTCATCTTGGAGCTGGGAAACTGAGAATGGAAGAGGCGAAGGGCTGAAGAGAGAATGAGCGTGAGAAAGGCTGATACAGTAGCCCCGTTCCCATTCAAGGATCATCGCATACACCTTAAAAATGGTTTTGAGAACAGGGACCAGCACCTGAACTCCCAGAGGATTTTGCTCTTCACTCGGCTATGTGTTGTGTACTTGACATTTAAATGTAATAGCCTGCTATTACAGTAGACTACAGTTTGCAATTTGCAACTACAATTTCCTAGGAAACCATCACAATAACTTACAGAAGCCTAAGCAGCAGGTTAACGTGCTCATAGTCTGGTCTGCCTGAGCGTTTGACTATGCCAATGAAAAACCAGCAATTTATGAATGCTTAAATTACATAGGTAGGAGAGGATGGGTCAAGGTCATACTCCTGTACTTCGCACTTCTGATTTTATACAGAAGCAAAATATGCAGGCCAGCTCTCCAAAGTTTTACATGTCATTCAGTTCTGCTGCTGACCTGCTTAAAAACTTGAACTTTATTCTTATGGAATGACTGAGAAAACAGTGTGAAGCTGCATTTTCCTTGATAGTTCAGATCTCATCAGGAAATGCCCAGTTGCTGAGTCAGTAAGTTTTTTAAAAAGCTTCTCCATAAAGCAGCTCTAATACTGGATTACTTGCAGTCTGCTTTTTTGTCCCCTTGTTGAATTATGGGGCATGGGTTTTTCAAACAAAGCCCTCACTGCCTGCCATTAATCCTTTTGGGTAAGCAAATCAGCAAGCCTTTTAGTCACTGGGATTGATACAACCACTCCTAGCAAAGCATCACAAACCATCTGCCAATTTTACAACTATCAGATCCACGAGTGAATGAAAGTACAAGATAAACAGCATGGTATGGAATGCCACAGCTGAATAAAAAATCAGAACCATCACAGAGGAGGTGGATTACTGCTTTATTGTAAAACAATCCACAGAGCAGTTAAATCTTGACATATCATTCCTATTACGGTAGTCTTTGCTCCAAACTGCAAGTCTAAGCATAAACACATTCTGTGTATTATGAGAACAGAAGAAAGCAGTCACATGCCTAACGAATATGAACATAATGTACATTTTCACAGGCTACCTTGTTCCCATTGCCTACAATCGTGCTATATCTGAAACAGCACTTCAAAATAAAGAAAAGTCTTAGTACCCTTCTCACAAATGTTGCAATTTGTGTCCTATATAGTTATATAAAACCAAAACTGCTCAATGGGATATGCAATACTCCTTCAAAATGATGACAGGCCAATCTCACAGTAGAGTAGTTACTAAAACTAGGTGCAAAACAAAACCCAGGGCAGGTCTCTTTTGAAACAGTTGAATATGGAGGGTTGCAGGGGAGGGGAGAAAGTGTCACAATCCTCCCTCTGCACATTTCGATTGGAATTATTTATCCATTGGTTTTTTTTAACATACCTAATCCTTCTAGAGAAAATAATAAAGGAGAAAAACCCCGAAACTATGTTGAAACCTAAAATCACTGAAAAAAAATGAATATGTCTAACCACCATCACAACTCATAAGAATCAATGCTGGCTCCAAGCAGAACAAAGGAAACAGCTTGGAGCGCAGCTCAAAAGCGCTGGCAACCAGTTCTCTGGGGCCCTTCTGAGCCTCCCCGAACCTTGTAAAGATCAAAATATTCACCTCAAGCCTTTCCAGTGTAAGTTCAAAACTCAGAGAGCCAACTATTTAACAGTTACGACCAGAAAAAAAGGCCAGCAGTAAATACAAACTGTAAAAATTATAATTGCTGTTTCCCTTCCCCTTCTCCCGGGTAGAGATTTCCACCTCCATAGACAGCAGTTGCATTGAAAATTTAGAAACAGCAGTTGATGGGGCATTAACCACAGATTACAACTGACAGGCATAAACTTCCAGTGGGAAGAGGAGACAGTGAGAAGGGAGAGACTCTCCTGCACTAGCTTGGTTGCTTCTCCCCAAGCCTCTGGCACCGCAAAAAGCAGCTGCTCACCCCCTCGGCTGGGCAGGCTCACCCCCAGCGCCGTTCCTCAGGCCTAGGGAAAAGCCACCGCTGGCAGGGCAGAAGCAGGCAAGAATCTCTTAAACTGATGCTCAACCAATTACAGCTTATGATAATGAGAATAAATAAGGAAGCTGCTGGTGAACAGCTCTGTCTGAATGCTGAGAAGGGAGTCAACCTGGACCCACAGCTCCTGGATGGGTTCCTAAGGCTAAGGCAATCAGTAGAAGGACAGAAGATGACACAAACTTGTAGCCCAGTCTCCACCAGCAGCACGTGGTAGCTGCAGCCACACTCTGTGAGGAGCTCCGCTGGCCGTCACCTCTTTGGGATCTTCTGAGGCACTCTGTGGATCAGGCCCCTCTGAATATTCAGGGAAAGGACGGCCTCCTTTCTGGATCCTGACTTAGAACAAGCACGAGATGAAATGGATATACAGGTTCCCTCCATGATGCTGAATACAGGATGGCCAGAAACTGCCCTATTCATGTTCACATTGCTCAGGACCCTCCACCGCAGCTGTGTCTGGGGCAGAGCTAACTGGAGAGGCCAAAACAACGCCTGGGGCTGTTCCTAGGAGCAGTGTGGAGGCCCTTAGCCAAGATCATGTCCTGGGGCGCTTTATTATCTGTATCAATGTACCCATAGAGAGCACAAGGGACATTCTTACTGAGAAAAAAACCCAAAAGCATTAAAACCGAATTTTTTTTGTTTGCATTTTTTCCTAAAAAGCACCAAATCATTGTTGGCATGATGTAAAAGTTTGGCCAGGGCTTTCAAATTTGGATGGCCAAGTTGTATAAAAATGGAAGCGGCCTGATACACAGAAATGTAATTAATTAAATTTCTACAGTTTGGAGCCTTTGGCAATCAACTTAAGTGTTTTTTTCTGATGTGTAAACATGGACTTAGATACCTTACTTAAGTATCCCAGTAAGAAAATGCCAGCATGACTATTCAACGTCCAAACAGAAGGTCTTCATTAAAATTAGTTTATCTAATTCCAATTCTTGAAGGACATTTATCTGCAGAACACATGCAAAACCTATTCCCATTAAAAATTGGTGATATTCACTTAAAAAATGTCTATGACTTCAACGGCAGAAGTGATTCAGCAGGCTAAGGGACAACATTAGTACAGGAGAAAGTTACCCAGGAATGTATTTATTTATTGGCAACTGTGTCTGAGAAATCAGAGCAAATCAATCGAGAAGAGAGTTACTAGATGCTGACTGTCTAATACTGTTGAATCTATTTATTGTGCACAACTACAATTTTTAATAACAGTGTGTTATATTTTAAGGCTTACTTGGTTTACATCATTTATTTATTTATTATCTGAGGAGTCAATTCTTGGATGCACCGGACACTTCCTGGAAATTAATGACCAATGAGATAAACAGAGACTACAGTGAGGTATTAACCTTTCCAGATGACAGAAGTACCCCTTTGAGGCAATTTATAGAAATTTTACTGCCATAATAAGTTCAGAAATAATCACTTCCTGCTTTTTAGCACAACTATTTTTGAGAAGAGCTACAGTCTTGTTTGTTGCAACCCTTTCCTAAGGCCTTTGAAAGACCTTCCTGATGTGCTGGGTCTTTCTGAAGGCTTTAGGCTCTGAAATTTGGCACATTCAGCCTCAATTACAATTTCTAATGTTCTGCCAACAGAACCTGCAGTTTCAAGCATCAGGGGGGATATATGCTTTGTTAAATTGGGTCAGCTGGCCTGCTCCTACTGGAGCAAAGGCTTCGGTATGTTCATGGAAGGACCAAGTTATGATCTGGCTTCTGGTTTGCTATTATCTCTTGAATCTTAGAAGTCATCATTATTGTTAGATTCTGTGAAATATTTATATAAATAAACCCAGAAAGTCACAGTCTCCTACAAGCAGAGCCTCCCAAACTTCCAGAATGATCCTTCTACTTTCCATATATTCTACCTTTTTGATGTTTTCTCAGTGCCTTTTATCTTCCACATCCCCCATCCAAGCACCATCTCTTATCCTTTCTGCAAAACAATAATTATGTGAATTTTCATAGTTTTAAACATATTTCTTATTTAAGACTCCTGTGAAGTGCGAGAAAAAAATGAATACGTGTTGCAGAGTTCAAGATCTGAAGCACAGAAGGGTTGAAGACCAAATCAGCTAATACCCAAATCAAAAGAAGACTGATTACCTTTGTAGACATGTAGACATGTATTGCTTTCACATTAATATTGAGGCATTGCTCTAACAGTGGAATCCAGGCTGCAGAATAAGGTCGTTTGCTCTATAGTGATTGTAATAGGAGGCACTAACCTTGGTCTACTCTTAACCCATACCTCAACCAAGCCTTGTCCTCAGCTCTGATAAGAGGAAGGGGAGACAGGTACTCAGTGTAGCTTCATGACCTATGCCAGGTTAAATCTGCTCTGCCACACCCAAAGAAGCACTCCTGCCCTCCCTACACATCTGCATTCGTGTTTCCCCTCCTTCCCTTGAATCAGCATGTAGTTTTTGCAAAGGCACTAAAACTCTCGGGGAAAAAAAATTAAGACGTAACAGTAATTCTGATCCAACTTGAGAGACTAGAAAAACTGGAGGGAGAGCATCAATTAAAGTGAGCGTATTTGCTGGCTGGTTTGTGTAAAATCCCTACAGAGTTCAGGAAGCAAGGAGCAGAACCAGAGTAAGGATGTGCAGGCAGCTGCCCCGGACAACCCATGCTTGCAACCAGCATCCTGGTCTGTGTCACTTGTGGTCTCGGCACTTTCTTAAATTGATCTAAATCCATGCCGATCCTGAAAAGGGCAGTTCCTCTCTTCTCTGCACTCTCTGCTTAGTGTTTCTACCTTCCACCCCCCCACCCCACCCCACTCCCCCCCACTCCTGAGTCAGCCTCAGAGCATGGGCAGTTGCCTACAGATTTTGAAGGGGGAGAGAGATTTCCAGTAGCATTCACCTGAACAAAAGTCATTGCTGCTACATCAGGTTATTTGTGATTTACTTGAAAGATGCTGGATACTTCCAGGCACTTAAATAAAAATAATACATATAGTTTGATATTCCTAGTTCCTGTAGTGAACCACTACAAAACTATGATTTACAATCAATGTCTTCACATCTCAAGAGAGTGCTGTGCCTTTTACTGGTGATTACTACTGAATAAAGTTACTTAGATGCTGAAAGGATGCATAAAAACCAATACAGTTGCTTTGTGAAGTCTGAAGCCCTATTGTAAAACCATGAAATGCATTTCACTACAGTTACTGTGAATATACTTGAAAAGAACGCAGTCTGTTTTTTATGATAGAGTATCCCATGCCAGAAATAAGGAGGTGAAGATGAAAATTGCTATCAGATTAGAATCTCCACAATCAAGCACTCATTAGAAACTCAAAGGTGCCCTATATGCAGACATACATGTATATTTCTTACATTTTACATCTTAAAGACTACTCAGAGGGTGAATTTTGTATATCAACTTCGAATCTTTTGAAAACTTTCAAACATACCCTTACAGTGATTGTATGCCCTTGTAGGTTTGTTCCATTTTACATTACAGTCATTTGCAATTGAAGATTAGACTGAGTGAAAGAACCGTCAGTCAGTGCAATTTTAGAGCATTTTAGAGCATTACATAAGCAAGAGTAAACCTGCTCCTTTCATTATGTGAACATGAATGAGAAGTGACACTGTGGCAGCTGCAATATACCTCCTTTATCTTCTTCATCAAGGCTTTCTTTTCAGCTTTTCTCCATCACTTGTGTACTTGCATAGGCTTTTAAGCAATCTATTGTAAAAACATGGAAATGACCTAGTCAGTCCTCTCTTGGATGGACATGCCTCTAACACATGGCCATACCTGTTGCCTCCCACATGATCTAAAGCCCACTGAGTCTGTCTAGTGACTGATGATGTCTTGTGGTCCTAGAGCTCTCAAATGCACTATAATTCCTGGCATCCCAGAAACGAGGGGGATCATTCATCTTTTTAAGTCCAGCCAGAGTAGCCCCCACTTTGTGACTTCAGATATTTAGATACATTCCCCCAATATGTATGGATAATAGGGCTGGGAATAGGCTCCAGCACCGCTCTGTGTTCACTTACTGTCAAAGTTGTAATTAATACCTTGTCTTGTGCTTTTGGCTCACACCAGATAGCACTGGTGTGACTGGGTAACAGTCTGGTTGTAGCAGAGCCCAGGGACTGTTCTGAAAAGGCTGTGTGGATGAGGCCAAGATATTTTTTGGAGGAAAAAAGTTAGCTATACGGTTGCAAACTCTGTTGTGCCATTTGAGCTTAGGGCCAAGGAATGGGTCTTTGCTCATAGACTCTGCCCCTAGATAATCTACTTCTCTGCAGATGCACTAAACCTCCTGGAGAAACATGGCAAGAAGGCAAAGAATTGAGTGTCAGCAACCAAGTTTCTTAACTTTGTAACACCTCTGTCTGAACAAAATATATTGGAGACTTATCAGACTGACAAAGAGCCATGAAAAGAGTATACTGCTTATGTGGCACTGATCCCTTTGCTAACGAGTTTCATTGGGCTGTGCAGCTAAGCCTGCCTACGAGGATCTGGCTAACTATGATTACTGCTTACTGGAGAATTTCAGGGCTTTGCCTTCTCCATATTCCCTTCCCTCAAACACCCACACATACATATTCCCCTTTATTTTCTGTAAAGAGTGATTAATAAATGAGAAACTATCATTGTAATAGGGAAATGTCTTTCAGTCAAAGGCCTTTTATTGCACAGTGACCACTTGGAGCCTGTCACTCCACTAGCTCTCAAGCATCTGTGACAAAATTGTTGCTGTAACCCACCCCAACAGACAGTGAAGATGACACTGCAAAGGGAAGGCTGCAATGCAGAGCTAAGCCCTTGAAATAAAATGGCAGTTTACCAATCTGACACAAGGTTAGTAATACCCCCTGATTACAACAGGGTATTACTTTTTCATATCACTGAAGGTTTTTGTTCAGCATGTTGCTTTCTTGACCGAAGATTCAAAACTTTTAAAGGAAAGTATTATGTTTTCTTCTTTACCTTTCTTGATACATCTCCCTGGTCAAACACATGGTTGTGGATGGTTTACTGAGAACCTTGCAGACGGGTGGCATACACTATCCTCTTCCTTTTTGCTATGCTTTTTTTAATAGAAAATCTTAAGATACTCTCCAGAAGAACCAGTAACAAAGAAGAACCCTGTATCAGTCATATGAGTACAACAGAAGCCAGTAACTCAGTATATTGGTGTGGTCAGAAAGAGCTCTCAAGATTGGATTACTGTTTTAAAAACTCCTCCCAATTTCTTCTTTACCTTCTTCGTCTTCTATTATACTTCTAAACAAACCCTTACAATCAACACATCACTTCACTCTTGCATATGAAAAACTACACATCAGCTGTCAAGGAAAACACTTGTCAGAGTGCTTAAAATCCTCATTCTAGAGCAGCTAGATTTCTGAAAGTATGCATATACGCTAACCGAATAGCATGAGCAAAGAAAAAGACAATGTATCTTCAAAAACTAACACGTCTTAAAAAAAAGGAAATGAAAAATCAAGCTCATACTCAAAGATCCAATTATTAATCTAGGTACTGTAACTCGGGCAAAGGTTGTCATGAATCCTTGTCTTCATTAAACGAATATAGATTTTAAGGATCAGCTGTGTATTTTGCCTAGCAAGCACCCGCAGTGCTTTCAGAGTGAGCATCTGAAAACCAAAAAATAAAACTCCATTCTCTAAATCAGAAGTTATCAGTACAGTACTATCAGTATACAAAGCTTACATGATTGAATTAAGCACATATCACATTCAGACTGATGGAAATGAAGATGCTTGTAACCACGTTCTGTATTGTCTGAAGAGTACTCGGAACAGAGTTTTCTAACAGTCAGAGTGGAGAAATGTGCTAGTGGCAGGGGATCTGAGGAAAAAAAGCCATTTTCAATTATTTATTTGGTCAGCTCCTGCACTACACAGCATAATCACTTCTATAAATTATGAAAACTTTATTCTTGTTGTAATGACTTGGTAATAAGCCCAAATGCATTGGAGCATGCTATAATATCCAAACCATTACACAAAGTGTAAAAGATCATTACCTGGTTCAGAAATTATTATTGTGAATAACATCTTGTGCAAACAATTAACAATCTGCATTGCATTTGTAAAATGACAAGTCACTTTCAGGCAGCCTATACATTGCTTCTCTAACATTTGTGTATTATTGTGAATCAAAGACATCCTTTATAGTTAGAGCCAAAACTCTTGAAAATTTGGAATGTATGTGTTCGAGGAAGAGAGAATGTGGATGTCTTCGCTGGAAGTCGTCTGTTTGCAGTATGTGTTGAACTCCAAGATGCGATAACCTCAGACACTCGCTAAACTGGATATACATTTGATAATTTTCTGCTTAGCAGAAGATAGTCTAGATGTAGGTCCTAGCAATCATATGCTATCCATATGCTTCTTATCTATAATTAAAACATAATAAACTTGTTTCATCATAAAATAAACTTGTGGAATTTGGGGAAAAAGGCTTTTAGATCAGTGCATAATGATAGCTGCCTTCTCTGCCCTCTTCCTTAGGGGCACAGGACAATTTCAGTTTTGAATACCACACAGTTGGAAAGTTTCTTACAAGTTTTCTGAGAGCACAAAATCAATTTTTATTTTGATACGTTATGGGTTTGGATCCTAAACCACCAATGTTACTGTTTTTAGTGAAAGGTAATATGATTACAATGACAGTGTCCAACTGATGCCAGTGTGGGCCTCTATTTCCAAAAGAGACTGCCCTCTTTTTTTAAGATAATTTATGAAGTGAGACATTAAAAAACCTAGCATTTTGCAACCCTTTTATGTTGAGCCCTTTACCATCATAAAGTAACCAAAGTGACAGTTCCAACCTCCCGTGCTTCACCAGAGCACCTCATTAATAAAAAACAAGAAAGTATTTTCTCCAACTGGAGAAAAATCTACAGCAAGTTCTCCTGTCCTTGGCCTAAGTCCAGGAATGCACTACCCGGTGGATACTGCATAGGTGCTCATTGCACTGTTAATGCATTTTAACAAGTTTCAGTAGCCTCTTGGTTTACTTTACTTACTTTTCTACCCCTTCCTTTCTCATATCTCTCCATCTTTACTCTCAGTGTATAGAAAACACTAAATGCAATTACACTGACTCTTGAGTTTTTGTTCTGTATTTCAAGATTTGGGTACACGTCTGTTCCTGAAACAGAATCTTGGTACTCTAATTATAGCCACAATCAGGGAATACTACTTTATTTCTTTAAATAAATTCATTCACGTTGCCATATTTTATAAGTCAGACACAAAATGCAGATCTGGGTTCCTAAAGAAAAATGGGGTGTCTATATATCTATAGACGTATATGAGAAGTATAACCCATTGCTCTTTAGATCTTCATAATACATAACACCCAGAAATAACATGAGATCAGATGAGCAGCAAAACCAGCCTTGACAACAGAAACTATGTTCTCTTTCCACTGGCTCTTTATCCAAAATCCAAATCACAGTCAAACCGAACATCTTTTGAGCTTTGAAATACTTAGCTAGTTTTTCCCATCAGCATTTTCTTTTTCTGTGATCTCCAGATCACAGGAATATCAGACAAAATGCAGCGCTTGTGGTCAGACTGATGAGAAGCAGAGAAGGTTTCTTTTCAGTTGTGCTGGACTGGTTTGTGGAGTCAGTGTGTTTGGTGACTGAATGATCCTCTAGATTTCTGCAAACATATTCAAATTGTTTGAGATTCTTCCAGAAGTAATACTAGGAAAGGCAACACTTGCATTCTAGCAAGTGCCACTTTCATTAGCTAACAGCTCCATTCAAAAACTTACGAAGAACAACAAGACCTGTTTTATACAAATCCACAGCCCAAACCGCTACCCACTTTTCTTATCATAAAGCAGCTATTCCAGAGACTTAACCAGCCTTTTAAATAGGTAACATGACTGTTACCAAGACTGCGTCAAAGCCCCCTTAATGTCTTCAAGGTATTTCTGACCCGCTAGTTCCTACCCCTATTGAGTAAATACTGCAGTACAGCTGAACGGTTTCTGGAGGTGCAATCTGTGAAGCTGTTCATTTATGACCACAGTCTTAAAATCCCTCTGACAGGGCCACACGAGATGTGTGTGGGATACCAGACACATTCAGTACGCTGTAGGCAGTGAGATTTCATGAGAAAGTACGTGACTGAACTACATCCCGAAACAGAGATTCGCTAAAGCAAAGTTGTGAAGCTTTGACATATAGCTGAAATATACAATCAAGTCAGTAACTTTTTCAGATTCTCCTTTCAGAGTGGGTGCTGAAACCTTGTGAAGTGCCTTCTTCAGTGAGAGCAAATAGAAAACCACTCCAAGATCACAGCGTGATCCTGTGTACAGGTAAGCTGGATAACGCACCACCTCATACACAATCATTATTCTTCTACTCTATGGATCTACAATTGTAGGTGTCTTCTGAATCATATACCACGCTGTAATTTAAATGACTAACTGTCCACACCATATAGCTCATTAGTAAAAGAGCAAAGCTGAACCTTCTCCGACTTACTCGATTTCCTTAATTAGCACAAAATCTGCTCTCTCTCCCTGCTATAATGTATATTAATGAGATATATTTCATTCATCTACTAATTTATTAAAAGATTTTTGTTTCAAAAACTGGATTCTGAAAGGAAGATTCATGGTTACTGTTGTTTTCACAGTTCAGTTTTTTGATCATCTGATAGTTAGGAAACACAGTAGGAGATGCCTTGTATCAGGGAGGTAACGAGGGACTTACCAAATCAAGGATTTATCTTTGGTTAGTTGTGCTATCAGTAAAACAACAGAGCTCCTGCTAAGGAAGCAGTTTGCTGGGGGCATGTAGCACAGTAGGAACACTATGTCTGTCTTTAAAGGTGACCTGAAAAAAATTATGTGATACTGCTGAGCTGTTTATTATGGGGCCTGTTCATTTTACAGCAGAAAACCTGTCACACTCAAAAATTACTCCAAAATGTTACTCCAAAAATCCTTGTCTGAGAAAACCTGCAGGAAGCACATCCCATTACACAAAGAGAGAGGGTCAGTAGACATGTACAGTAATGATGTAAGCCAGACACAGTACAAGCCCACACACTGATAGACAACAAACATTTACCAGGGAACGATATCACTAATCTTTTGCTATACCCTTCATTGCTTCAGTAGTGACACATTTTAGTAGGGCCTGTTGCAATAGGATGAAGGATAACGGTTTTAAACTAAAAGAGGGTAGAGTCAGACTAGATATAAGGAAGAAATTTTTTGCGCTGAGGGTGGTGAAACACCGGCACAGGTTGCCCAGAGAGGTGGTGGATGCCCCATGCCTGGAAACATTCAAGGTCAGGTTAGCCGGGGCTCTGAGCAACCTGATGTAGTTGAAGATGTCCCTGCCCACGGCAGGGGGGGTTGGACTAGATGACCTTTAGAGGTCCCTTCCAACCCAAACTAGTCTATGAGTCTATGATTCTATTTTTATTTCCTTTTCAGAAGATATAGATCAAATCTTACTTTTTTTTTCCCACATTCACCACCATATCTCAAAATACAACCAGCTCAGGCTGTTGAATGACTCTAGATGTGGTTCCGTTATCAGAGCTGGGCTCAGCAGACACAGGTTCAATTCCACAGTCCTCATCACTTTAACTTTACTCTCTCTTGTCTTTACACCATATGCCCCTTGCACTCTTTACCCTGCTCTTTGGCAGGGAGATCATCTTTTTCTAAACATATGTACATTATATGGGCATTGGAGTGCCATTTCCCAATGCACTTCTCAGTGCATCTCAGGGATATGACTAAGGGAGATAAACAGGCCTTGTAGGCCAATGGCAGTTACCTTGATTATAGAAATTGTATCAACTACATAAGTTATCTCAGCTGTATTAATTCACAAAACATCTCCCTCATCTTTTTTAACTATGCTAGTTGCCCCCCACTGACACAACAGGTGAGCAGACAGTAGCTTTTGTAAATAAAGAATACGGTAAATGATGCAAATAACTACAGTTCATCTCTCTTAATTTGCTATCCAGTTCTTCATTAGTTTAAATTCATACTAATCTCTTCTTAGGCTGAAGATAAATATCTTCATTGTTTCAGCCTTTAATTTGCTCAATATTCGACTAACTTCTCCCCTTCAATGGGAATGAAAATGTGATTACTATCTTTAATATACATATGTATGTAAAAATAAATTCTCTCTTGATGGTATGGGCAGATTGCCTAAATGGCAGCTAAGCTACGTTACATCCCCAACTGATGTTTGTGCAGCCTAAGTTCCACATTTTAAATTTTTCCTTTTGGAGGTTTTTGTTTGTTTGTTTGTTTTAACTTCATTCTGTTCAGCCCAAGTACTCCTAACCTTAGCAATCAAAGAGTTACCAGCACATTGGTATTTATATCTATGTTAAACATATATTGACCTTTAATTTGTGCTGGCTTCAGTGACATTGCAAATGACCATAAGGTATCTATTAACAGAGAGAGATATAATCTTAACACACTGGTGAAATACATATTTAATTGCCACAAAATGTAAGGATAGCTACAGCATGATTTTACCAGGAGCTACAATGCATGTCTTTAACTTTGTATTTTGGCAAAAATGTCATCTGTCTTTGAAATGGAAAAATAAAAATGTCTGATGAGAGTATATCCCTCCCAGAATGTGGCCCTCTGCACCAAGGTCATACAGTTATGAAGATGTTTTTCCTCCATTAGAGCACAGTGCCATTATGATTTATGACTGCAAAAACCTTTTCAAATTAAGATTTGTTTGATTGTCTGTTTCTATTAAGGGTATCGTAATAATATTTTTCCCTTTTCCAAACAAATGTTCTACACAGCCTAGCGTCCACAAGACATGCACAAGGATGTGACAGTGATTAATTTCTGTTGCTGAATTCTTTATTTCCAATAACTAATTTAAGATAGTCAACACTTTTTAATAACTAAAAGATATAAATTCTGCAGGGTATTTTTGCTTAGGTAATTGATAAAACATCTTCATATTAATGACTGTAAATTATGACTGTATTATATAAATCTGTCTCCTCGGAAGTCTCCTGTAGAACACAGCAGTATAGGCAGCTGCTGTGGACTGAGGTATAAAATTTATACTATGAAACCACAATGCCAGAAGTTGTCTGAACGGATATAAATAAAACTATTTTTTCTGCTTGAATTTTATCTGGATGATAAAGTTCTGATGACATCATATATAATTGAAATAAATTATATATATGGTTGTTGAGACTCATTGAATATCATCTTCCCACAGGAAATGGCAAAAGCACAATTTGTTTTGGGTTTTTAAAAGCAAATTAGACAAACCACTGGAAAATTGCCTGTGAAGAACAGTGGTGCAGTGGCAGACAGAAGGACAGGTAACTTAACAGAACTTTCCTAATATCTAAGAATTTCTCAACCTCTGGTCTTTCCTTAGGTAAAACTATAATCAAACATAGACAAATTTGGATGCAATTGCAAAAATAAATGGTAAACTAACTCTCCAGTCTTAAAGCAAGCTCATAAAAAATTTATCCTTGCTTCCACAGGATCCTTTCTTAAAGCTGGGGCCCACATTAGAAGATGAGGAAATTTTCTTGTGTAGTATCATAGGTTATACATGCTTAAAAACACCTCAATGCTTAGAAAAGAATTTGGTCCTATGATTTCTGTAGGTATGCCCAACTATTTTTGAAGAAGCTGTGTGAAGTTTTTCCAGGCAGTGATGAACCCCAGTCATAGTACAGATGAATAATCAGACTTCTTACAAGGGACGTTAACAGTTTGGTTCCACTATTTCATTCATCTGTAAACCGCTAAATCCTCCAGAAATTATTTGGCAGCAGTCAAAATATGCTGGTATTTCATCCAATATTAGTATCCATAGGTTCATGTTCAATTTTATTGCGCCTTACAGAAAATTATAGTCTGAATCTTTGGGTTAATAAAGGTCAAGATGATTTCCCATAGCAAACATAAGCCTGAGAGAAAGATATGTTGAACAGAAACCCACTCTTCTGAAGTATTTTGTCAAATATTCTCTGCTAAGAACAACCGTCTCTTTGGGCATTTGACCAGATCACAGAGGGGAGTCTGAAAAGTTCTTCAGATACTCAGCTGTTCCTTGTTGTGTATTTTACTGGGATTCAAAGAAGACAATATTTCAGTAATGCGTGTAATCACAAGTATTGTATCTATACAGAGTGAAGGCAGGGTCATCATTTATTCGTACAGCACTATCTTTGGTTATATTGCAGCTATCCTTTGTAGTTGCACAGAAACAACAGGTGCTATGGGAGATACAAGGACACTGACACAGTCACTTCATCATGCCATACTTGGACACCTATATTATACTGGTGATTAAAATCTCTCTGGACTTTCTATCCAAGAAACCTTATATCACTTCTATTCATGCTACTACCTGCCATTTTTTGTGTGTATAGGATTTTATGGTTTATCAAAAAAAACCACTAAGAAGTTCCTGCCAAACAGCTCCTCTCGGACAATACACAGGACAGCAGAGACCTTGTGTGTGAACATGCAGCTGAATTTTAACAGCCCTGGAGGAGACGACAGAGAAAGGGTTGCAAAAAGAAGAGGACTCTTAGTTTACAGGCCGGTATACAAAAATACTATCCTCCAAACATGCAAGTGCTTCTCAGACGTGCTCTTAATAGCATTATTGTGTTAGTCAAATTTAACAAGAAGAAAGAGAATTCAGCTGATGCTGTGAGGGGAGACAAGTTACTATTTTTTAGCATTCTGTCCTTTTAGCAATATCGTGGGATTTATTCAGTGCCAGTCAGTCATGTCTTTCAGGGACTGAAAGTCTTCCTGGAAGTGACAAGGCATTGTGTTACATTATTTTTGCACTGTAAAGCAATTTACCAGGCATGGAGCAGCGTAGTAAAAGAAAATTACAGTAATTCTCAAATTGACTGGGATGAACGTGCTCCTACCTTAAGTACACACTGAGTATCACTGAAACGAGAGCTCTGAATTCCAAACAAACTTTGACATGCCTCAGCCTGCAGCTGAACACACCCTCCTTCCTCTTCACTCTCACTCAAAGGCGCTATGCTGGAGTTACCCCAGGCTAGATGCTTTGCTAGGGTCAATTTTGTCTTACTCCAACAAGGCTATTACGTAGGAAAATTTTAGTTTTCAAATTGCTGCAAGTATCAACACTGCCCTATTTTTGCAAACAATAATGTAATTAGAGGCTATTATAAAATAATCATCTCTGAACCGTAATTTTGCATGTTTTCACTAAAAATGCACAGACTGTCATTTTTAAGTACTGTAATTATTGCTTTTATCATTCAAGTAACGTTTCATGGAAAAGCTTCACTAGAAGCAGATTCTGAAAGACCTGATACCTTGATACCTTGAACAGTTGCAAAGTGATAAACGAACTAACAGTTCCTGCCTGTACCTTAAGATTTTACAAAAGAAATGTGCTAAAAGCCTTGAAAAAGACACAGATGGTGTTTCATATCAGTATGTCTCAGAAGTAAAAATTTAAAAAAAAGGAAAAAAAAAGGGGGAAACAAAAGGAAAAAACCCCAATAGGCCGAGGAGTAATTTTAGGGGAGTAGCAAGGCTACTTAACACTGATAATAGACATCTTTTAACAGTTTCTCTCAAGCAAAACCTTTGGGTCGTCAGTGGACAAAACTGTAAGTATGCCATATCATACAGAGGATACAAATTAGTGAAAACTTTCTGACAGACAAATCTTTAAAATATGGAAATGTGTGTTAATGTATGCCATATTTTACTTATGCTTGTAAGAATTTATTTGAGAATGGACTTCCATCTCAATACCTTCTTTTCTTGCTCAATCCCATAGTGAAAATACAATGGAAGATATGTACCTATTCCAAATCCAATGACTTAACTGGAATGAAACTTCAGGTCTGACAGGTACCTACAGCTGAGGAATGAAGCAGCTACACAAAGTATCAGATGGCAGGAAATACTATCAAAATATGAAGTTTCATAAAATCACTAGAAATTAGCAAATTCCGAATCCTTCACTTTCTAGGAAAGCCTAACAAAGATACTCAGGTATCCTATAATTTCCACCTATAACGTAATCTAAATTTAAATACAATCTACATTTACCTTAAAGATTGTATCTTTAATTTTAATGTACAAATAGAAAAGCAGTCCAGAAAAGTACTACTCCACAGCTAAACCCTAAGCCTTCTGGTTTTAAGTGAGAATTGAATAGATGAGAACCACAGTCTCAGAATCCTGCGGCCCAAGGCAGATCTCCCCAGGAAATAATTGCCACAGGTTTACCTCATGCTGACAAGCGGCCAAGAGAATAGAGAAAAGAGTCACTGTGAATAACTGCAAATATATTTGAGATTTAAAGGAGAGCTACATGAAATATTTGTACATTTTATATTTACAAGGATACCGCATGCACTGAAAATAATTTAAAAACACGTAAGCAAAATGGCAGAAGTTAGATTTGAGAAATATGACAGTGAAAACTATGAAGATTTGGAGGGAGTTTTGCCATTAATTTCAATGAAGTTAACTTCAACTGAAAATGTTATTGAATTACATTTATAAACGTTCCCTTTAAGTATTAAGATCAAAAGTACATCACAGGATAACAGTTTTCCATCTCTTTTTAGTAGCAATATCTGGCAGCAGTATGAACAGATGTTTTGCCGCAGCACTAGGCTTAGTTTCTTTATTAATAAAGTAACCTGTCCATAAGTATCTTGTGTTGTGACCAAAAAAGCCTGACCCCTTGCCTACTTCTGACAATGAATTTCCTTCAAAATCTAGAAAAAACAGGAGACGTCAAGTTTCCCATGTCTAACCACTCAGCTATTAAAGCAGTGAGCTTGCTGTTCGCCATCTATGCAATGGCTACCTACATATAGCACAGGGCAATCTTGAAGGTGATAATACAGCTGAGTCTGCCTAATCCTGGTATAGCAAGATGAGTGCTTACAATATTTTGATTTTGTAAGCCTTTGATTTTGTATGTCTGATGGCAGCAGACACGGAAGAGCTATCAGAACAGCAAAAGAAAACGCTGTGTTAGGCTACTACAGTGCACTGACCTTCTACATGGCAGTAAAAAGTGGTTTTAATGCCTTGCTGTGCTTTAATAGTCATTGGAAACATTTCATATCCAGTAATTTGATTTTAAGATCCTAATACTTTATGCATTTATGATGTACAGATCTTAATTAATATTCTTGGTTTAACTACAAGCCTGGCCAAAAGATAAGTTCTCAGTACAACTACACCTGGCTGCCAACACAATCCAATCTATCGCCATGTGGAAAGAACCAAGTGTGGAGTATACAACACACCCTCACTCGCTTCCTCCTGGTAAGGACATTAGTGACATGTGGTGCGCACACAGTGACATATTGCGTCTGCTATTATCCTGTTCCTCTTGCATGTTATGCCCTTTCTCTGCCTTGACTTTTGCTGGTCAATAATGCAAGCTCAGAAGGGATCTTCTACCAAAGCGTTGGCGATGAATCTTTGGATAAGAAGATCGCACTGATTCCACATTTGGTTGACCTTAAATGCAACTTTATCAAGGAGAAACTTGATCACCAGGCAGGTAGAAGAATTTGTTTAGAATAGAAATTAAAACTGGACAATGCAGAACAGCTGCTCCACATCTACAAATATTGCCATTGCTCTTACTGTCTTTATGTGTATCCTTGCATTCCAATTCAACTTGCCACAATCTTTTCTTTTTTTCTTAAGGACCATTATGGTTGAGCTGTTCATTAAACTATTTTTACATAGAAAGTGGAAAAAAAATTGTGTTTAATTTCCTGCACATTCCATTTATTTTTCTCTTTTTCATGTTTATCTTATTAGAAATCTTTCTCCATTCTAACCATATTATTTCCCTTTCTTCTTATTTTCTTTTGTTATGCAATCCTTTATTGCCCCCAACTACCATTATTTCCCTATGTTGCAATTGCTGTGCCTATCACTAGAGCTATTTCAATCTCCCTCTGTGTCTTTTCTGAACATCCCTTTTCTCTTATCCAGCATCTGCATGGTCCAAGTCCTTCCTTTCCTTCCTTTCTTCCATTAGTATTTCTTCCTAACACTCTGAAAATACGATCCCGATTTCACACTATCATGTATTTTCCCTACTTTTCGGTTCACCCAAATC
The DNA here is from genome assembly GCF_000699105.1 of Pygoscelis adeliae. NCBI lineage: Eukaryota > Metazoa > Chordata > Aves > Sphenisciformes > Spheniscidae > Pygoscelis > Pygoscelis adeliae. The sequence continues at coordinate 339,648 of NW_008824004.1, forward strand.
TAAAACAAACATCTCTAGCAAACTTCAAAATAATCCCTGAATTTCTTGCTTGTACTTATGCCTGCTGTTACCATGTGCTAGAATTTAACTCTCTTCCCTATATGACTCACATGGTGACTACATCACCAAAGAAGAAAGGCACCACAGGAATCCGTCAGGAATCCCTCAGGAAAAGTACAGATCTCCTGGCAGAGTCAAGAAGAGAAAGGCTGAATGAGCCCTTCTCTCACCATGCTACCCTTGAGCACATTCTGTGATATCCCATGGGGGCACAGATAATTAAAGCAACAGACAATTCAGTAGGACACAACAGGGAGCAAATAAAGTAGCATGCATATTACTCAGCAGGCATTACTGAGTGAGCCACAGAGAAAGTATTTTGGGATACACAAAGAAAACAAAAAGGGGACACCCTCTGGTGTACACAGAGAAAGAATTTATTTGAATATGTGGGTGTCTTCTTCCAGTTGTGGAACATGACACTAATGGGCAAGAGCACTCCCTGTCCTCATCAGATTTCCAAACCAAAGGAAGAAAAAGAGCTTTCACTTTTGTTACTGCTTTTACTGCACTGGCCATCACTGACATCATTTGGAAAAGGACAACTTGTGAGGGCAGTGTCCTGCTATATTTTAACTGCTACTCTCATGTGGCTGATGAGAATAATTTCCTAGAGACACAATTGAAGATATTTTCAGAATTATTTGAGTAAAACGCTGCTGCCCACACAATTCTCACTCCCAATTCAGAGCATGAGCAAAGTTCCTTGAGATCAGCAGAGAAAACACAACATTCCCAGAGTTCACCTTGCGGTCTGGCAGAAAGTAAAAAATTGCTATGCTTACTGTTAAGGAGTTTACAACTGTCATTTAATAGGTTCCATATTTCAGTTTCTACTATACAAAGGGAAAACATCAAAATGAAGGATAAATTTGGGGGGGTTATGGGCTTTTCAGATCATTAATTGTTTCCAATGTTTCTAGAGGTACATTTTTATCTATGGCAAATACCTATCTTTCCTGTCATCTCTCTTCTTATATACATGTTTCCGCTGCTAAATCTTTAAAGTACATGTGAAAATCCCTTTCAAATGCTGTAACAAACACAGTACATGGCTACAAGGCACCGTAGCATTAAAACACATGACAAGCCAAGCAGAAGGAAATTTGGGGTTGGGTTTTGCTTTGCTTTGTTTTGTTTTATTCAAAGGAGAAGCATAGGAATATTTACAGGTGGGGCCATCTGACTTCATTTCATTTCTTGTTGACTGGAAAGAGCAAATTGCTTAATTTCATTTTCTGCAATCTAGCATTTGATTCAGAAGATCGTATAACAGCTGCAGCACATTCAAAGATAAGCCTTCAGCTTCTAAAGTGAGGTCTAAAAATGTAATGAGTCTTCCCTTGTAATGACTTTATATTCTCATTTTTGAGTAACTAGCACCACCACAAGAAACTATATAATACACAGTTGCATCAGAAAAGCATCAGGATTATTTCCTTTCATAACTTAGTTCAAGTAAATATTAATGGACATGTGTAAAAAAATAAGTTGATGATTCTGGTTCAAAACAGAGCTGATCTGTGATACACTCTGTGTGCACATGACTAGGAGAAAACAAGCATGCAAAAAAAAAAAAAGATGGGTATCCAAGCCAATAAGAAAAGAGATGCATCCTGGTGAGCACTGGCAATAACATTCATATGTACGAAGTGAAAATGTTCATTATATAATAATTTCTCGCATAGTCAACTTAATAGTTTATATTTTTTCATTTATGAGTCACGTTATTTGCATACAATATTAATAACATTTATTTTAAAAATTCAACTCTTTTAACGGGCCCCCAGGAGAAAGTCAGATTTAAATTCTGAGACCTTGAGCACTGGATACCTCACTTTGGGTATTAGCTTTTGAATAGATTTTACAGCCAAATAATTCAATTCCTCTGCATTCTTGTGTCAAGGATTCTTGTCTCTCTGCCTTGTGTCAGATTTAGTGAATTATGCAACTACATGGTGAGTTAGTTCAATTGGCTCATCCTGTGGAAAACATTCGCAAAACACAGAAAAACAGAAGGAAAGTTTTCTGACAGATCAACAAGATATATCAACTCACCTTCTAGTGATAAAATCACTTGATCCAATGCAAAGTAGAGAAGTGAGAACATGGTGTTGGAGTAGGAGAGGAAACAGACTGTTCCTTTAGTACCACTTGCCACGGGGTCAGCTGAACCATAACACCCTTCATGTGTTCCCACTGTACGGGTCATTCCTTAAATTTTACCATCCAAGATTTCCTCCTTGGCTGTGACCTATCAGTACTTTCTACTCCTTTTTCTGGGGAAGGTGAGATTGTGCCCAATGACTTCAGTGTGCTTACAGCACTCTTCGTTAACAGATGAGTTTTTCTAATGCTGTTGCGTGTATGTTATTAAAAATGTTGTGATACCTCTCCCAAGTTATCTGTGATTACTTATCTTTGCAACTTATCCTTTGATAAGTTCTTAAACCATATCTTAGGAGGCAGACTAAGTGTGGAAAGCACCTGACAAGGAGTGCCTCATAAATTTGGAGGCATCATTATTAAAAGAGGTCTTCCTGAAGTACTCCTTGCCTTCTAGTGACTGAAAAAATAGAGCTGCAAAAGGCAACCATGTACTCCAATTCCTCTGAGAGAGACCTTGGAACAATAGCATCATTTAAAAGAACTTTCTTTGAAAATTCGCAATCCAGTAAGGCTTAGACATCCAAGGTCTATAGGGCTCCTGAAGAGCACAGGACACTGAGAATAGATGGTCTGTTACTGTAAGGAAAACGTCCCCTTTTTCATCTTCTGAAAATGGCTCGGTGTATTGCCTCCTATGAGATCTGTGATGGAGAAGTGACTGGAGAGAGCACCCTGGCTTCTCTTCAGAGAGACAGATGAAACAGAGACAAAATCATCCACTGAGGGCCTGGATCTGCAGAGTGTCAATTTTACCTCATGCTGTTTTAAGTGGAATTGGAGCTGGCAACTACCTGAACATCATATCTTTCATGAAGTTTAGCAGTGCAGATTTCGACACTGAAATAACTCATAAGCTTGGCCAACATCCTGAGTAGCTTCAGCTATGAGCTGTTCAGTGCTGAGCTATATGTGGCCTGATGAAAGTTGACTGGTGCTAACACCAAACCTCTGGAAATCACAGGTGTCTGTATCTGAGATCCTGCAGAGGAGAAAACACCAGGGGCATCATAATCCTTTGAGACAAAGAAAACATTCATGCTTACAGGCACAGGTCTTGGAATAATGAGCCTAGGATCAAGAACAACAGCCCTTAACAATAGCAACCTTGAAGTTTTTCCTGGCTTCTCAGAAACAGTTGGTTTGGAGCCTCTAACACAAATAGCTTAATTGTTCAACTGTCTCCAGAGCTGATGAAGCCACAAGAGTGTTTGCATGCTGAAGAACATGGCAGGCATGCCTAAAAGCCAGGAGCTTAGGGATCTGCCACAACGACTGAAGTAGCCTCTTGAAAAGGGTAGTCAGTAGGGAGAAACTAGGTGTACACATAAATGTAAAGTTACTTTTTTTCCTTCCAAAGACCAAATTTATAGAAGCTCAAAGAATAGGAGAAATAAAATCCTATCACAAAATGAGAATGCAACTGTCCCTCACATAAGTAAGCTCTGTCACAGAAAAAACAGAGCACACGGCCAGCATTTGGTCTCACACTAAGCTTGTCTTGTTGGTCTTTTGTTGTGGTCAACAACCATTTCTTCACTGTGATGTTCTCTCACAGTCTATGTGAACATTCATGTGAGAACAGACAGGTATTTGAGGAACAAACACAGTCACAAGTCAACTAAGCAAATTAACACAACTGAAAGGTGGTGACTAATTCTCTTTGAAGTTCTTCTCTCTCCTGAATGTATACTTCACCACAAACACTACAGTAGTCTCATAATTGATTTGTTTTCTCAGCTCAAAGCCTCTGGTTACTATATACTGAGACTGATTTAACAGGGTTAATTCAAGGGAGCATTTTAGGATCTTCTTAAAATATTTTGTAGTCTCCCCTGCAGGACTACTTTTAATTATGCTGTCCTTGCATAACTCTCTCTTCTGAGCTGATCTAATACCTCCAGCTCCTCTTACTGTTGCTTAGGTAACTGGCAGCAAAAGTCCCACTTGAGAATCCTAGACTTCCTTCTTCTGTGTGTACTCAGCCCAATGCAAATGAAACCCTAGATCACTGCAGTACTGAAGAACATCTCAGTATGCCCTCAGCATTTGACATGTTGGTCATGACAGTGAAACTCCAGAATCCAGCACAGGTTGTGCTACTCCAGCAGCTCAAGGTGTTAAATATGGTGACTGTACAGAATCCAAGACTCAGGGAGAAATGCAAAAAGTCTAGTATCATTGTACTTCAAGTCAAGTGAGGTGAAAATCAGATCTGTATTTCTCCTCACAACTAAAAGAATAATTCTCTTTGAAAGTAAGAAGACAGATTTCATTGTCGTTTGCTACTGCTCTGAGAAGAGTGCAACCAACACAGATAAAGCTGGTGACCATTTTGACGCTTTTTCTGTTAACTAGACTTCATAATTTTGTTTGCTATTGGTCTTTTCCATGCTTCCTTCCACGCTCATTTTTTAGTATTTACATTTTGGATATTTTAGATATGGAATCTCAGCAGACCTCCTGAATGCAGGGGAAAGAATTACAGAAAGGAGAGCAAATTACACAAAAAGCAGAGCTATACACAATAGTTCAGGAAAGAACAAACATTGTAATCATACTACATATTATTGTGAAACTGTATAGAAAAAAATCACCAAGTAATTTTCCATTATAGCAAAGAAAGCATCTACTTTCTATAAAAAAATTATGGTTTTTATTCAGAACTCTCTCTCCTAAAAAAACCCCAACTTTTTAACAAATCATACACAATTTCCACAAGAAACAAAAGTCTGTGGTTTTGACCAGTTCTAGAATTACATAATCAGTGCTGCTTGGGAACCACAGCAGAAACTGCCTGTATCTCCAACAGTTTGAAAGGGCACTGCTGTCATTCCCCTCACACCTCGTATCAAAAATATTAGTTGAGTGCTGCAGGTAACACTGTTAGATAAAACATGGGATGGTTTTCCTGTTGCAGTCAAAGTACTACGGTGCTGAAGTTCTGTTTTTTAGATGGCAATATCTAACTATGAAGGTGAGGGTAATGGAATAGTATGACTAAATAAAGTAGATGTGGGGTTTTTTATTTATTTTGAAAGCCCACAATATTCAGCAGAGGAACAACACATGGAGAGAAAATTCTGTTCATAAAAAATGTCAATACATCTCATTACAGAGACAGCGCAATAGCATGGCTTTGATATTATTAAATTCACAGCTTTGATAAACAGCCCACAAATCACCTCTTGAAGGGAGCGGCATAATAATACCTGAAGCGTAAATAGAGGAAATGGAGTTTAATTAAGTGTTGCCCAGCTAAATCACACTGAGAAAAGCATAGGGAGGTGGGAAGAATACTGAGGACTTCAGCTCTGCACAGAGGTGGTAAGACAGAGTGGTCAGGCTAAAGGCTGTATCGAAACCATGCTGAAGCTAGAGTGGGTTACACATCGGCAGTTTCTGATGAGCGAAAGCTGCCGTTCTCTCTCTCCACATAGTCCCTTTCAACATGCAACATTCATTTTCTCCCCCTTGTACAGAAAGGGTGAAAAGCAGTATCATAAAACAAGGAAAAATGAGTAAGGCCGAACTGCTTGTGTTCTAATTCATATTTAATACTTTAAAAAATACAAAGCTGTAGTGCAATGTGCATTAGCAGCCAGCAGGAAAGTCCTGGGGAAAAAAAAAAAAACAAAACACAAAGGCAGATGGAACCATTGTAGAGAAAAGCTGCCAGTGTTATACTGCAGTTGGAAAGTGATGGTACTCAAACATTTTTTGGCAGAATTACTGGCTGTTTTAAATCAGGATTGCCATGATGCTAAAAATTAGCATATACACTGTTTTCCTTGGGTATCACAATTAATACTCCAAGAGGAGTACCGATCACCTGGAACTACCTATCTGCCCACTAAAATCAAATGCAATGTACCCTAATACATTTGGAAAGTCTGTATTATTATCTTCCATTTTTTAGGAGTCCAACTTCTGTAGGAACAGGTAGATTCACCAAAAGCATGTTGCCACAGAGCTCCAGTACTCACAGATTAAAATGAGCTTGCATTCAACTTTGTCTCTCTACTAATAATCCTTGACTCAGACCATTTCATTTTGCATTAATGTTCTATTGTCCTAAATAAATGAACTTTCAGAAGCAGACAACAGATTAACAGTGTCCTAAATTTAGTGGCATTTTTTAAGATTACTTTTGTAAGCAACAATTCAGCCATTTGATAGGATATACATTTCTAGGCTTTTATGACTGTGAGAAATAATTCCAGCTCTTGTTTTTCCCCACTCTGATCCCTAAATTGAAATGTACCTTCAACATATGCGAGTGTACGTACGATGCCTAATAGTTTGAAAGTGGAGTCCAGACATGAATTTAATATGTAGCTGGCTTCACAGAAAGACCTTCCCAATTGCAATGCACACTAATAATCCAAGCCAGCTTGCATTGAAGTCAAGGAACGTTTTGCAGCTGACCCCAAAGCGATGCACTTGCCCTTTACAAACAAGCACAGGCAGATATTGTAACATCTCTTGCAGTTTTGCCTTTGCTTACTTAATGAATAAAAAGCTCTTTAAAGTGTTTTATGCAATATTATCCCACAGAAATATTTCTTCACAGAAATTTCATGTTTCTTAAGAATGTCAGCTGGCCAAATGCTAACCTAAAACTCCAAAATGGCAACTGTTACACTGCTTGTGCTTCCGTAGTGATACGACTCTTAACTGGAGACTGAGCAGTCAAAACAGAAAAGTTCAGCAGCAAATTGCCCATGTTAATAATAGAGACAAGGCATGAGCTACTAATTAACACACCAATAATTGAATATTGATTAGAGTTTGTCACTTTTAAAATAATTAAATCCATTTCGCTTCTAACAACCAAGAGACTGTTAAAGATTTGTAATAAACAAAGGATCTTCAATTCAGGAATGCTTTGTCAGCTTTCCCATTGTGTTCTGTACACTGAAAGACACATTCAGAATATTTCCCCCTATTCGATAGTTTTCCCTATTTTTCAGTTCCCAAAGAGAAAACACTTGGAATATCCTGAGTGCATAAAATTCATACATACCATCTTGTTCCCATGCACAAAAGCAGATCCAAGTACAAAGGATTTAAGAGAAGTAAGACCTGGTGATACTGCTAAATGTTACATCATTTACTGGAAATTTAGGATAAAATTATAAGGGCTGCACAGCAGCTATGGAAGGTCAGTAACACAAAACAGAAGGGGTTTCTTTCTGTTGTTTTTTTTCCCCCCAGTTATTTTTTTCGGAGGCTGAATTTTCAAAGGGAGGGCTAAAGTATAAATTGTGCATCTACCAAAAGCTTTTATGCAATTCCATGGAGCCATCGAATCCTGAGAAATGGCAGCACTTGAGATAAACTGGAAGAATAATGTCTGAGAAGGTATTTGCATGGTTAACAACAGTAGCGAGTTAAGGGTATAATCCTGTTCCCTGTCTGGGAACAGAAATGCCATTAATCTTCAAATGTTTTCTTCTTGGGAGTGAGAGGAATATAAGGGTATGAGAGCAAAAACCAAGCCCAAACAGGAGAAATGACAGTGAATGGAATACTGCTCGGAAATATCTCCTTTGAGTGTTTTTAACTCTTCATGAGTTCCCTCAGTTTCAAGTGTCTGTAGTCCTTAACAGTAAGGCCTCACAAAACACAAGATTGGTTATAAAACAGTTGCTTTTAAAATAATAACAATGGCCTTATCATCTTCCATCTGGTTTTCACCATATCATGTTTTCAAGAGAGGTTACTTTCTTTAAGTTAAAAATTCACATGTGAGAATATATATATGTGTCATATATATATACACACACGTGATTTGCCTTTAAAAGGGATGGATATTAATTTAATTTAAATTAAATCTATCAAAAAATGGAGCTTTTTCTACAACAGGGATTCAAGAAATGCATTTATTAAAAAAAAGTCATCCTGATTCCACCATTTTTTACTAAACCAAACAATTTTGTGGTATTTCCTTCCCAGATGTTGAAGTACGGGGTACCTGATAACTGAAACTGCCTGTTTATGCAAGTGACTTGTCAGATCTGTATTCTCCAACCTGAAGGTAATGCAAGGGCTTAACCAAACCATAAAGCATGAAAAGCAATTTCTATGGTTAAACGGTACTTTAAGTGTAACAAAATTAGGTGCTACTGGTCAAATAAATAACTAAATGCATTCTACCATGTTTAACTAATGGGTCAGTCCATAGGTATTCCTTTGCTATCCACGTTTCTTAGAATACTGAACTGAGGGGCCCTCTGCAACTTATGCCGCAGCTGAGGGGAAATGGTAACACATATCCCAGCAAATACCCCTTTTTCCCTCACAGAAGGTTTCTTCTGTGCAGGGATTCTGGGGGAGAATATTCTGGATGAAGAAGTCCATTCCTCATTAAAAGTCGCTGAAGCTCATCTTTAAATTGGTGCCAAAAATGGCTCTGGCATTGCAACCTTTTGTGTCCAGATTCATCACGCAGGGAATTTTTACAGCAAATTCTACACCTCCTGCAAAACATGGTTTAAAATGGAAGCTCCGACACAACATTAGCAATGGCCATGCTATGATAAGAGAGAAGAGAATACAATAATTGTTATAGTTTGCTAAGCTCCACCTGGAGGACGTGGTGGCTAAATGGATTACTTGCTGACTTTTCACCTCTGGGATTCCAGCCCTGACTGGAGTGACTGAAAATCATTCTGATCAGTCAAGTGAAAAAAGACCAAACTGAAATTAGACTGGTGGTTTCAGCTCAGTTCCCTCAGTGCTGTACTTCCAAATCACAAAACCACAGCATGTTGAACACTGCTAGCAGGGGAGAAAGTGAGAGGCTTTGAGGCTTAATGAGCTTCAATCCAGCCGCCTATCCAGCTTGCAAACACCTTAACATAGACTATAACCACCCCATACAAACAGGCACAAAGTAGAATAAATGACTGTGGATTACCATACAAATTAATCAGAAGCAACCCCTTGCGAATGTGCATTGAAATGTCTGCATTGCATCACAATAATATAATTGTTAATCATATTAGATTAACTCTGACAGCCAGATGATACTTTGGTAAATGTTTAAAGAAAGTCTCTAACAGTATTTGAGCATTTCTATTAAAAAATACCTTTCTATTTTCATTGCATTCACAAACACTAAATAATCCTAGCATATCTCATGACCTATGAGTGCAAGAATTATTTAAATTTAAAAATGGAGAGACTGGGGAACAGAGAGGTTGAAGTGCTTTATCCATAGATTTTTAAGGCCAGAAAAGGACATTATGATCATCTAATCTGACATTACACTTTCCACCGTCTCTGTACAAGGCTGGACAGTGAGAATAAATAAAGAGAACCGCTGTTAGGATGCAGGAATTCAAGATTTCAAACCCTAAGCTCAATTCCCTGTTGATTTATAGAACTAGGTGTAGAAAATTTGCCTCGAAGCCTGAAAATAAAACAGTCTTGCCCTGTGCTGCTGTCTTTAGCTGTAGCTCAGCCAGAAAAGGCAGACAAAATCCCTCTTCCTCCAGTGAGACAATTTAAATGGGAAAGAGAGCTAGCATACATTAAACGTGCACAGAAAATTACCTCATTAAATTACTGCTTGGAACCAATCAGGAGAAAGATCTCTGTCATAGTTTGAAAAATTCAGGGTTAGGTTTTTTTGTTTGTTTGGGCTTTTTCCTTGTCCTAAATCATCTTATAAGACTGCTTCTTTATGGCAGAACCTGCAGAAAATACTCATTTGCTACATGAACATGAGTGACAGTGAAGGTATGGACGAAACTGTGATTTTGCAGGCTACAGCTAAGATGTCTCAAAAAGAAGTCTCATAAAGAACGCTGCCTATAAAAATGAACATTTTTATTTATGAGATTATTATTGGGGGGCATCTAGCACATTGTCATGTTTTTCATTAAATGAAAAATCAATCGAGGAAAAAACAGAGCCTGTGAATTTCTCTAGGGGATCAGTCATTGTTCCTCACTCAAAAGCGATGTTGGTTTTGCACCTCAGAGCTTTCTCAATACTCACATCAGAGCAACAAACAGAACAGGAGTTCTTACAAAGCAGCCACAGCAGCTGAACTTCTGCTCACAGAAGTCTCTGACATTATTCTCCTCCCCCACCAACTATCCATCTTCCATGCTCTGCTTAATGAGATTAGGGAATATTAGCAAATGTGCAACTTTGGACTGTTGTGAAAATGTGGGAGAAAAATTTAGAAGTCGATTGAAACATCCTGTATACGTGCAGAATTTTCAAATATGGCTCACTGCAGAAGCCTTGATTAGCTAGATATGATTGCAATCACTAATTCTCTTCTTTAGGGTCATATGACTGCTCAGATGCCCAGGAAATTTCAATTACAAAGCAAATAGGCTGTGTGTGCTCCGTGACTGGTTCACTAACCTAATAGTGAAAAACCTTCTTAAATACTGTATTTGCCCATAGCTCATACAAGGAATTTAATGCTTTAGAGCTATTTGTCTTTACTGAATAATAATTGCTTTATAGGATTTTTCTTGGTTTATTTTAAAATGGCATACAGTATAAAACTGCTTGTAGAACTTTTGTACAACTTACGTTTAATGAAATAGTATGCCAAAAGAAACCTGAAAACAATTAAAACACCTGATAGCCACTTGGTTATTGGCAAAATATACATTTCTCCAAATTAATTTATTTCATGTATTGCACATACCTTACACTGCAAGGCCTCTACATGTCTACCCTTCAGCTCACTGCTTTTTAAGCTGTTGAAAGGAGACTGTATCTATAAACTGGGCTTTCTTTTTTTGGATCAGTCTTTGACAACTGGGACCTGGATTACTTACTATAGTTTATTGAGTTAGGCTGCTACTGCAAACCATGTGACATTTTTCCTGGTAAGTCATACGCATTATAATAAAAACTGGTTCAGTGAGAACCTAGGTAAAGACTAGTCTGAAATTAATCGGTCTCCATACAGATGCAAATACGAGACAAAGGACCTGATACGCTCTATCATAAACGAAAGATCAGATTTGCTAATGGCATTTACTGCTATGCAAAATTAAGAAGTTAGATGCAAGTTAATTGCATCTGATGTTTCATCTATTTCATCGTAGAAACTCTTCATGTGCTCTGCCTTAGAAGAGCACCACTACAGAAAATGATGTTATCTTTCTTCTGATGCATCACCAGAAATTGAAAATGGCTTTTTAAAGAGTCTATTGGAGAACAAACATATTTTCCACAATTTTTTCATCCTTTGTTTCCCCAAAATTGATTTTCTTATTCATTTTGGAGCTATCATACATTTTACTTCACAGTAGCCTGGCACACTGAAACGTTGCTGGGCATGTCTATTTCTTTTGCTCTCTGCTATTTAGATTTTGCATTATATAGTCATTCATCTCCTAGTGTGCAAGTCTGCATCATTTCCATCTGTGAAATCTATTAATATTTTTTAACTTCACTTTCACATCAACCCTTTTTCTTACCAAGGTCGGTAAATCTTAATTAAAAATAAAAATCTAAAATTCTACTCAAGATTGTTTTAAGTAAGCCTATAACATTTTGTTTCATGTCAAGAGGAACATACTCATTTAATTCCTATTTTCCTATCTTACACTTGCAGCAGTATCCAACAAAATACCACTGTTCCAACAAAATACAGCTAACAGAAAAAAGCGTTCTTCCAAAATATTTCTTCCAAACACGCTCTCTCTTCAGAATGGCTATCTTAAGTCTAGCTTCATTCAAGAGCTAGTAATGAGTCAGATGCATTTTTCTCATTTAAATGCAGGCTTGCATAAGGAATCATTATCTGTCTACTTTTGTACAGAAAATGTAGCTCTCAGAGCATGAACAACCTGACCTGTGAGCCACTGCCTGTGAATCAGACAGAAGGGTTTACCTTAGAATGGGCTAACACTGATGCAAGACACTGCTAAAACGTTGAGAGCTGGTTACACATTCTTCTCCCTGCCTGGATGTGAGATTACAACCTGATACCACATCCAGGTTTGCATTTCTAGAAATTAGACACTGCATTCAGTAGTCCTTCAGGGATATTGTTAAGGCGTTCTGAATTACTCTCTTCCTCTTCCACAGAAGAGCAATGGAAGGAAGAGAATGCAACAGCATCCTCAGCATCCTAGGCAGGTTTGGGCACATAGAACCTGCATCTTCAAATCAGGGCTCTACTCAGAAAAAAAAAGCCTAGGAGAAAGAGTCAGTATTAGACTGGATCCCAGCTGTGACGTCATGCAAGTGTTCCCACAACTTGCAACAAGATGTAACAGAAAGAAAAAAATTTTGGAGCTAATCACAAGAATAAGAAGATATGAGCTTGATTTTTCCTGCATTTTGCTATCTCAAATTCTAATACAGGTGTTAATAATATATTTACCATGGTCTAAGTATTAACATCTTAATTTTATGTGAACATCCATCTTTCATTAAGGATGTATTTTATTCATCCTTTCACACCTGTAGCTATGGTTAGTGAGGGATTCGACAACTCTCACAGTACCCAACACCAAAGTACAGTAGTCAAAAGCAGGAGGCAGTCAAAAGCAGAGCTGCAGTGGCTGCTGTGGCAACAGATAGCTCAAGGCAACATTCAGAACAAAATGCCTTCCAACAACCAGCCTCAGCCAGAGGGTCCTTAGCAAGCAAGGTCAGTGGGAGAATGCCTAAACCTCTGTGGTTATAACAATACCATAACATTTTTCCTAAGGGAGCCTTTTAGGTTATTTACATTTCCTTGCAATATATTAGTTTTTCTCCAGCTTCTTCACACAGTGGGGACTGTACGCAAGCAATGGTTAGAAGCTCCCATTCCCTGAATCTCTCACTACTGTGATGAGGTACTTAAAAGTGGAGGCATAGAAGTTAGCCCCATTACGCTGCAGTGCCACTCCCACTGGGTTTCTGAGAGGCGTAATTCTCCTCTCTCACAAAAAAACCCCCACCTATAAAATGCCTTTAATATGCCAAGAGGAGACCATCTCCCTACCAGCTATCTTTGCCAGAAGGGCCCTTGAGCACCCTTGAGTTCATTTATGCTGCTAATATTGGCAAAGCTTTGTTTTCCTCTTACTGGTGATTGTTGCTATTTTAGGGGAAATGCTCTTCGAAACAAAAGCACCTGTAATCACTGACACTTCATAAAGTGCCCTCAGGCACAAAACCAACCGAACAATGGATGCCTCCTCATACATTTGCATATATTTGGTCTCTTTATTCAGAGGAAAAGTTATTAGACATACGTAATGTTTGAGAATGCCAATATATAAAGATAATTGCATGATATATTTAAATTAGCCTTTCCCCCCCAGTAATACTGCTTGGAATGAGTATTTTTAATGTAGCACAAACAGAAATTTCAACAAGACTAGGCTGTCATGTTAAAAAATATGGGTATATGAACAACTGAGATTATAGCAGCATAACCTACAAATAACAGCTCAGGTTGGTAGATGTCCAGACATGGTCCCTAATGAATCAACTTTTCTACCACTGGTAACATTGGATGTACAGCCCCAGACCGCAGGCGCTACCCTGAAAACTCTTAAATCTCTCACTAAAATAACAAACTTCTTTTAAACAATAGCAATTTCTTTTTTCCTGAGGAGCAATAATTTTTTACTCTATTACTGACCTTCTCCCTCTAGAATTTGCCCAGTTATCATCAGATCATTGTACAGGAAAAGGAAAACATAACTGGTCACAAGTTCTCTAAAAGCAAATGTTCCTAAATTCTCCCCTTCCCCAAATAATATCTCCAAGAGCTGCAAAAGGGAGCAGCACCCAAAATAAGACTGCCAAATTAATCGTGGTGTTGAGTATTATCTCACTACTAAAAGTTGGGAAATACTTTTATTTGGTAAACTTTGGCTAACCTAATATTAATCTTTTTATACCTGGATGAACTTCAGAAATCACAATCCCCAGAACTACTGTAAGATTAAAGAAAAAGGTGAGGGGGAAAATACAGCATTAAATATTCTTATGTATAAAATAGGCTCTCTTAAAAGAACAATCTAATTACAAATACGTAAAATATTAATCAACTTTAACAAAAAATAAACTGGAAAATTGTAGCCAACATATATCATAGATCTCATACAGCCTATAAAAGCATTACCATTTTGTAGTTGTAATTAAAAGCATACAGGATTTATGCAATTAATTTCACTGTGAACACACAAAGAATTTGTATTTTTCTTTAGGAATATAAGCTCATGCTATATCCAAGTTAAAAGAAAAGAAACAGGAGTCCTTGGGGATATTACTGGTTTCCCGCGGTATGAAAACAAATAAGCCTAGGTTTATTTCAAAACGACATTTCATCTTTGAAAAAAAGGTTGACAATAAAAGTGGGAAAACACTGGTGTTTTATAAAAGGTATTTTGTGTCACTCAAACTTGATTTTTAAATCACAAAGATTTAATTAATAAGCAAAATATAAAAAAGGTTCTTTGCATTGTTTTCACATAATTTGTTCAACCTCACGTACACAGAGCTTTTATTCTTTAGCACTAGAGGATCACTGAGTGTTTGCAGCTTCTTCCCAGTACAGCTTAACCTGAGAAAACTAAAGACTACTGTTGGTATTGTCCTGAATGTGTTTGATGTTCAAGCTTATTTTTCTTTGAATGGCCAAATAGTATTGCTCAATCTGCTAGACAAAACTGAGAAGATAAACCTGGAAGGGACAGCCCAGGGAGTGCAAGCAATTCCATCTTTTAAACTTTTAAGCTGGTCCTTTCACAAGTTGCCACTGACCCATTGTAAAACTAACCAGCTTTTTTGCTCCCTCTGCTGCTCTTGGCAGGTTGCTCCAGAACCCTATCTGTCTCATGCTGAGAAATCTTCTCCCAAGCCAAATGTATTCAGGGAGAGTTACATTCATTTTGCTCTTGTGCTACCACCGCCCTTTAGCTGACATAGCTATTCCACTTCCTTCTCTGGTGTCTGCCCCTTGAAGGAGTAATCCCACTTCTCAGCCTTAATTGTCCTACAGTTGTTTGTTTAACAAGCCAAGCTCTTTTTGTCCCCTCCGCATGGCAAGCTTTCCATTTCCTTAATTACCCTAGCTCCAGCTGGCCCAGTTTAAATTCATTTTCCATGAACGTGGCTAAACAAAGCTGTCAGATGAGGCCTCTCCACTGCCCTGTACAATGTCATGAATGCTCTCCCAGCTCTACCAAAATGCACTGTTTCCCACTGGCTAATGCCACAGCCTGATTTATGGACTCAGTGTGCAAGTACCTCTGGTATACGGAGTCCTAGCAGGTCTTTTTTTCTTACTGCTTAATTTGTGATTGAAGGGGCCACCTCAGTGCAGAAACTGGTAGCCTGTAAGGCTGAAGGAAACAAGTCCCAGGACTTCTCTCTCCCTAAAGCCACGTACACATTACACAGCATTAGGGTCTAAGATTGGGCATATTTGGCACCTATTTGGCCCAAGGACACGACGATGATGACAATGACTATCATTGTTACTATTAGCATTATTACTATTGTTGCGTGGGGTTTTTTCAGTTCGAAGAGTCTGAAGCAATGAGAACCCCATGTTGTAGCCCACCAGTGTACAAAATGGAGAGTATGTACAATGTGGAGCACAAGGGCGCAGTATGAAAGCGTATGGGAACGTTTGAAAATGCAAAGCCTATGAGTGTTAGGCGGTGCCGACACTGATACTGTCTTGGCCAAACTGGCTGTCATGAATGGTGTTTGGAGCATGCTATTCCCTGAGCCATACCTGACCATCGTCTTGAAGAGGGCTAGTCGGCATGGCCTAAAACCACATCAGGGAGCATGCTAAAAATTACAGACCATGCTAAAAATTAAGCAGTACAATCTGTAGTCACTGCCCGATCTCATGACCTATCTCCATTTTATTTAGCAGTCTACATGTAATCTACAGGAGTGATCCTGCATTTTCTAAAACCGAATTTCATTACATTTCTGTTATTATAAACTTCAAGTTCATGTGGTTCTTTGCATCCCACTGTCTCAATCCCCCTTCTCTGTTGCCAGTCCCTCCTAAATCTGTGTCAATTGCAATAGCAGAGCACTACAACTTGCTACAATATTATTAATGAAAATACGACTAACTCCATTAACTTCTTAATCTTTGGCAAATTCCACTGCTTTTTCTCCCTCAAGCTAGTATTTCCTTTTCCCATACAATTCACTGTCATGTCCCGTTAGCCAGCTCTTCCACTTCCTAATATTTCACATACTAAGTCCCATCTTCCCCAGTTTTGTAAATAGTTCTTGTCATTCCTCTCTAAAAATAATTTGCTATGCTTCAGTATTATTCCTGTCATTGTAGATTCCTTCAAAATTATTAATACCAAACTGACAATCTTATTTGCAAATTTCCTCAGAAATCTGGGGTACAAACTGTGCAGTTCTCCAGAACTGAGCACATTAAGCTCTGGAAATTCAGATGCAGTAATTCCCATTCTCACACGGTCAGTCCACGGCTCCTTGTGCTTAAGCTCGGAGCAGCCTTACAGTGTAGAAAATTCAATTCTTCATTACTCCTTTATGTACAGGGTTGAAAAACTTATTTCTAAAGTTTTATAAGGATTTAAAAGTAGTGTAAAAGTGCCAAAATATGAGTCTTTTACAGTACTATGACTTCACTTTTATTACACCTTCATGGCAGAGTCTCTTCAAGTGCTGTTTTAACAGTCTTCAATTAAATAGTTATTTAAACGTATGCTTTGGTTCAGAACTTCACAATAATGGTAATGTAGGTTCACAGCAATTAACAGATGAAACTTTTTGAGCTTTTCAAATCCTGATCCTACTGATGAGCTGCTAATAAGTCCAAACTGTACTGTTAAAATAATGAAAAAATTGAACTTGATTTTAACTTTACATTTACATTGATATTATTTTAAGCATGCTTTAATGAAACAGCTGTAATACCTAGTAGCAAGAAAGTATTTAGGTTTAAGAATTCTTGATTTGATTAAAAGTGTTCTCTCCCTTAAAAGTAAATGCTATCAAACATCGTGTTATCAATTCTTTATAGCCTATTGCTGAAAGGCATAATATTTTCTTTCCATCACTTAGGTTTTGAACAAGTAGATGATTACAGTATTTTTTTTCAATAAACAAACTTCTCAGCTATTCTCCCCGGCTACTTCCAAGAGCTCCTAAATTTGATGTATCTCTAATACAAGTAATTAAAGAAACGGAAGGTGAAATACAGCCTCTGTCAGAGGGAGGGAGCAGATAAGGTCATACACTGATATAGATGTTTTACTATTTTACATCTGTGAGCTTGGCCAAAGATCATTGGCTACAATGAAGCGGTGAGCTCCTGATTCATTCCAGGATGTACTCCACTTTCTGGCAGTTCAGACAGGTTATTTTTTTCAGCTATTTGCTCTGTGGAAAAAAAATCATATTTGTTCCATTTTTCCTATGAGGGGAATGGGTTTAACAGTGGCATGTCTCCAAGAAGTGCTCCTCTCCTCCAGCAACTCTCAAACTGGGACACCAGATTCAGTGAAACTTTCTTACTATCCTAAACACGTTTGTGCCCGACACATTCCAAAAGAGACTATACAAAGGTGAATTTAAAGAGTTTTGTGCCTCTACGCAGTGGGGCATTGTTTGTTTTTTTTTCTTCCTAACAGGAGGAGAGGATTTGCTTTTTCTTCATTCATTGAGATGTATAAAAATCTCTCTAAGAATATTTATTTTTTTTTCTTCGCCTCTTGGTCTCTCAATTAAAAGACGCAGTATAACAAAAAGCATATTCTGATTAGTATTCCACAAAATAACCAACTGCCTGAGCTTTTTCTCCTCTCAACAGCTGAAAGAAAAAGATAGGAGCTAGAGCCTTTTTATCACAAAAAGCTGTCTTTCTGTGCAGTTTATTTATTATTTGTACACTCTTCCATTCATTCCAGCAGCCCCTTTGACTGTAAGAATTACTTACACCTGCAAGACTAACACAAAAGCTGACTTTTAAAAGTTGTTCTTGGTCCCTCCTTTGCCAGTACCCCTTGACCCAGCTTCCTCTGTCTCTCTGGAATTAAATGAAAGCCATATGCTGAAAACACATAACTTGAAC
>NW_008824004.1:357951-389395 GCF_000699105.1 Pygoscelis adeliae
TTATGACTTACACTGACAGAACAATGCTTAGAGGAAAAAACAGCTACTGTGGTATCATCCTTTCAGAAGCACTGCACACATCCTGACCTACCGCTAGTATGTAGAAGCACAGAAAAACTGGTTTTGGAGACAAACCTACCAAGTAATCTGACGGATGTTCCTCCCTCTCTCCCAAAGACAGCTAATTGTAGGATTCTTTTGAAGAAGAAAAAAATATTCCCATGTTTATAGAGATGTAAAAACATAGTCTATTTATGGTCTGACTGAGAATATCCATGTAGACAGAAACACATACTGCACCTTGCCAGACTTATTTTCTGACATCAGCAAAGCAGTGTGTGAGCATGCAGTTTGCACAGGAGGAACGCTTTAATAGAAAAGAAGAACCAACAAATGCTTCAATATGCTCCATCTCAGCAATACAGTCCAATGGCACAATGATTTCTGAGAAGTATAAATGCATTCTCACACAAAAGGACCCAGGAAACTGATCCTTTTATACCAGAAAGCTCTGGCCAAACTGAAATCCCTCATTTTCAGGATGGATTAAATCATAAACTCCTAAAGAGAAGTCATACAAGAGTGAGTTGTGGCCTATAGAAGATTTCTTTCCTACTTTAGCAGACAGCCGTTTTAGGTCTGCTCTGTATATCATAAAATTAAATTCCGTTAAAAAAAAGCCATATTATTCTATAGAAAATGGAAAGTAAACTCCTACCAGGTGCATAAACACTTATTCTTTTGAAGTGCTGTTCCTGAATAGCGAAGATTTCCACGTAACCTCCACTTCTACTAGAGGTGGTGGTAATGCTGGTGATATTCTCAGAAGTTTCATCATCTGCATCGATTTTTAAGGAACATTAACAACTTCCATGTTATGGTAACTCCAACAAGTAAACATATTTTTAAAAAACAAAGTTTTTTTTACTCAAAGATATGACTAGAGAAAATGAGAGCTTCCTTATATAGGTTGGTGTTAATGAATTTGCATAAGTATCTTTCATTATCACCTACAAGTCTTCCTCTGTGGTTCACTGTATTTTAGCTACAGTTCCCAACCTGCTGAGAATGGATGCAGGTTCACTTCCCCAGAAGGCGATCAAAATATCTAATTTTCTTTCAGTGGGAGCTTTTCTCACAAATGACTTTTTGGCTGAATGCCCTTCTCTAAAATCTCAATAAAGCTTTTTGCAGGCAAAATTATCTTTTACCGTTTATTTTTTTTTTAATTAATAACTCAGGATATAATTGCAATACGACATTTCAGAGAGTGCAATTATAGTTTAATAAACCACACAGGGCATATAAAGGCAAAGTGTCCTAGGTTTTCAAGTACTCTGCATTATTTGCATACTCTTTGACACGCTTTGTGGCTTAGTCTGATGTGGGTTTTCTAATTAGAAATAAACAGAAGTTAATCATTCAGGAGGCAATGGGAAAGGGAGAGTCAGAAAAATATACCCATTTTGCAGTTACATCTTAATTCCATACAGTAATTTAGAGATAATTTATCCTTCCCCCCCCCAATAGACTGAAGAATTAGAGTGAGACTGACAAGGGAAAAAAGATAAACCAGATAATTTACAAACGTTAAGGCAGAAAAGAAGTTCTGTTAATATTTAAAAAGTCTATATATCATCTCTGTCCACACTGGCTTTTCTGAGCAATACCTTGTAGTGTTCTTCCATAGGGAACAATAAACACAATTAGTTAACCGGATGATTCATAAAAGAAGAATTTGATAAGGATATCACCCAAGTTGTAAATGGAATCTGCATGACTCATTTATCACTTAAGAAAGTCTATGGTATCATTCCATTACTCATTTCCTAATATCTTGGGACTGTCTAACTTCAGTGGGGATAACTACTTGGGAAAAAAGTACAATCAAATTATCTAGGAACAAGGTCAGATGTCCATACAACCCAAAGTCTTTATTAAATAAAACAACTGTTCAGCTGCTGTGTTGCGGAAGCTCAGAAAAGATAAGGAAGCTGTGTGCATGCAAAGATTTTGACACACTTCATAGTACTGAGTGGGAAACGCTTAAAATAGTCATCCTAGTGAATAAATTCTGGTTTACGGTATGTAATTTGGCCTCCACTCTCAAACTGTACTGTTTTCCAAAATAAGTCATGACCAGAACTGTAAAAGTCTTTGGGTGCTCACTGCTACAGGCAGGCATCTCAGGACATTCTCAAATGCCTAACTTTGATACCAAATCCTCCTGAAAATATGAGCTCTTCCTACTTCAGACTACTACTGAAGTCAACTATTTTTACAACAAATATTTTTTGTGATGAATCATGCTCTGAATAAGGAGAAAATGAAGAAACAGGATCAACTCACTATGGAAAATCATTAGGAATCTGATCAAAAAGAGAAAAAAATGTTCTTTTTATTATTATAGTAATGACAGGAAATGATATATTATCTATTTTTTTGCAGTTCTCTACTTACCCTTCTTGTAAAAGCTTACCTTCAAATACTGATTTGCAACAATTATCCAAATGAATTTCTAATTGTTCTTACTAAATGTGTGTAAATTAGCAAGCTAAGGGTTCTGTGAAGCATGCAGTGTGTCTTCATTCTTGCTGTACATGTATTCCAGGTGCGTTAACTTTTATTTATTTGACTACTACTTTCTTTTTCTTTTTGCCTATTTAGTATTGTGTGTTCTGAAGTGTTTTGCTAGAATGGGCCCTCAAGGACTAACCATTATTCACTTGGCCCTCAACATTCTCACCACTAATTTAGTAATCTCAAACCAGGGAATTGCAAGGTACGGTTAGTTATGTTCAGCACTATGCATATTATTCAATCTAAAGAAACCTCATAGTCATACACCAGAGCCTTGAAGGAGTTTGTTTAACTTTTTTTTTTTTTTGCTTTGTTTTGTAACTCTCATTTAATAAAGAACCTTTCAAATGCAGCGACTTTAAATCCACAGCTGCTGAGAGGACTATAAAAAAGTCCTCGACCACCAGGTGCCTAACATGCTTGAACTGGGAGACTTTCTTTTGCTAAATTCCCATAGAACTTTTAATGAAGTATTTGGTTCAGAAGGTGGTCAAAAGTGGTTGGCATTTTTATAATGAGAGAACAACCCCCAGTTCCAGTAAATGGAAACTATTCGCTGTATGTGCTCATCCTCCTAGCACCTGTGGGAGCTGCTAACAAAGCAGGTGGCCAAGAGGAGGATGAAAAGAAGGCGGATGAAGGAAAGAAGGAACCAGACGGACAAGCCAAGATGGTATTCATCTAATTCTTCCCAGTTCTTTTTTCCTGTTTCCTCCCTTCTGTCTCTCTGTCTGTTCCAGTCTGAAAATCAGTTGCCCTTCTTCAGTACATTTTTACCATTTTACAAGCAAACTAAATGAACATATTAATTCTGCTTTTACAGGGCTCCAAATAATGAGCAAAATAAATGTTCATTTATAATAGCAAAAATGCTAAACAAAACATGTGTTTATGTCTGCAATAAAACGGCTTTCTGATTATGTGATTCTCCCATCACATAAGCACAAAATTGTTTCACAACAATTCAAAGACTTTTCTGAATTTATCTTCCTCAATTCCTGATTACCCCTGCATTTTACCTCTGTTTCTCAACTGCCTTACTACATTCCTGAAACCTGTTCTAATACACATGTAAACCACTACTAAAAAGCATATAATTAGACTTAAATCAATAGTTGGATATCTGGATTGTGCAGTGGCAAAAGTCAGGCAATTCCACAGAAGTAGCCCCTGAGGAATATCCTCTGCTGCTCTATGAGGTTTTATATTTTACTTTCTGCATTTTGACTGATTAATACAAAATGTACCTTGGCATTTTTGCTGCTTATAATGCAAAAGGTTTGCAACATTCAGCAAGATACACTTACATTTGCCCAATATTTCTAATACAAACACTGCCTTAAATTTTCTGAATTACAGCAGCAGATTTTTATTAGGCTTTTTTTCCCTCTGTCCATAAAAGCAGTAACTATTTAATGTTTTTTAATGAGAATTAAAAATCTGTTTATTTGATTTAATCAGCTCATTGAGCATTCTCTTTGTACCTCTAATCCCTTGAATGGGGATGTCAAGGCATATGATAGCACGTAGCCGTGACAATAATCTCAGGAGGTTTTCCATCACTGCCATTTGTAGTAAGTAATGCATTTCAGTGCTGAAGAGACAGCTATACTCCTTACAGGGGAAATCTACGCCTCCCCATGTGTAAGAGCAGCAGCAGCAGCTGGTTTTGGGCAAGGAATTATGGAGGCCTTCAAGGTACAGAGCCCATTTCCAAAGTGGGAGCTGGCCCTGTAGCCCTCCACAAAGGCCCTGCCACTCCATCACCTCTGTTTCTTCAGCCTCTAGACTAAGTAGCAAATGATAGTTACCTCTTACTCAGTTTACCTCCAGAGCTTCCTTCCGTTATCCCACATTCAGAGGCTGCCATGGACCCAGCACTCTGCTACTGAGTATGAGCACTATGGGGCCTACCAGGAAAAAGAGCCTTCCACGTCCGGTTATGATAGCTTTCAGCATAAACATGCATGTGGTATACAGAGCATTAGACTCTAAATGAATGTCCGTGTGCATAAAAAACATGCCCATTTTTACCTCAGAATTGAGCACCTTCAATTAGCCATCCCTGCAAAAGAAACTCTTTTCAGAGGTGTTCAGTAATGGCTCTAGCAAAGGCTGCTGGAACCTCAATCTGGACAAACCTATTTTAGTCGATTCAATATAATTTTAGTTTCTTGCACTCAAAATTGAATATTGTTGTCCACAGTCTGTAGACACATATCTATGAGCTAGATTAGAGAAAAATATGCTGCAACAGCAATGAAAATTTTTCATCTGGAGATGAAAACGTAGGCTGTCCCACTTATCATGTATAAAATGTGTTTTTTAACCACAGAGTCAGTTTCCTCCCACTCCAGTCTCCCACTCACTACAATCATTTTTTCCTGATACCCACCCTGCTTCTCTTTACAAACTGATCAGTGCCTGAAGTTGTACTTCATGATGAAAAAAAAAACCAAAACAACACAGCAATGTGCTTTAAAGGATTGTGCAATGCTGACTAGCATTCATTTGAATGACGTGTCCACTCAACAAGGCAGGTAAAATAAGTCAACAAGGTTATCATGATTGCTCAGTCACTCTGTCTCTGGAGAACTACGCAATCATTTCAAGTAAGGCAATTTTTCCCTCTTTTCTTAGCTTACTGAGATAGGAAATGTTGAGCTGTTACCCATTCTACCGCAAAGAGAGAAGATGACTTGGTTTTCCCACTAAACTGCAGCTCAAAACTTTCGAAGAACAATGAAAAACCAGACTGCTCATGCTAGCGTAGAAGGACCATAAAATCTTTCAGGGTTTATCACTGTCAGGTTTAGAACTGCATTTTGTTATTTTTTTTCAAATGCAACAGTTACTTGCATTTGCAACACTTTTATATTCTTTACACTTTTTCTTATGTGGGACATGTGGTTGCCTTTAACTACACAACTGAAAGTGCTTCTGGGATTTCTACTGAAGCTTAAGTCTGCTGCTGTTATTTGCACATGCATATTTATGTTTAAGCTTTAGTCTGCAGAAGCACTGTGAATATCAATCACAAAATTCCCATCTCAAAGAAGCAGCACAATATAACCTCTGTGAAGTGACTAGATCCTTACTAATTGTCAGCTTGAGGCAGCAGGACAAGTTCTGTTCAGGTACGCGTGGAGGAATAATAAATTCCTTAAATGCAGCAGTTACCCAAGAGTCTTACTCAGTGACACTGAGAGCAGAACACAACCATAAATAGCAGCAGGTGCTGCTATTTGGACATGAGGAAAAATTTCTTTACTGAAAGAGTGGTTAAACATTGGAAGAGGCTGCCCAGGGAAGTGGTTGAGTCACCATCCCTGGAGGTATTTAAAAGACGTGTAGATGTAGCTTAGGGACATGGTTTAGTGGGCATGGTGGTGTTGGGTCGACGGTTGGACTCGATGATCTTAGAGGTCTTTTCCAACCTTAATGATTCTATGATTCTAGGTGAGACAGCACAGTATATGCAGTGATGCTTACCTGTTTGTGCTAGAGTTGACTCTGGTCTAAAAGATGTATTAGTACAGAACTGAAGAAATAAGTCTGAAGAAGTGTGATACCCAAATTCCCATTGACTTCTCCTAGGGATAAATCTGAAAGGCTGCAGAATCAGACTCACTTTTTTAATGCAATAAATAGATGTTTTTAAGCATTCATTTGCTAACCACATGATCATATAGCCCAAAGCAGCAACCAAGGATACTACAAAGTATTTTACAAAGAAAGGATAATTTCTCCATACCACGTTTTTTGAGTGACATTTAATGGCTGCTCAGTCATCAGACTGAAACTTGACTTTGATCTGATGTCCTCTCCAGGGAAAGCATCTTTGAAGAGTGCATCCCCTTCCGTCTGTACAGACAATTGCACTGACTAGAAAAAACTGTAGCTCCCCACAAGAGCTGGTTCAGGAATTCATTCACTATATTGAGAGAGGTAGGTTTGAAATCAGCTTGGGACCCTGACTCACTCCACTAAGTAAGGACATCTCCTGGTAAAATATTTAGGGCTTCTTGAGCAACAGAGAAAAATTATGAAAGCAATTAAAGACAGCTCAAGTGTCAATTTAACCGTGATGTAGTCTATTAAGAATGGAGTTTCTCACATACTCACATCTCAACATGAGCTGTTGTACCCCCTCAAAAGAACCCACATGCATGAGAAACTTTAAGGTAACAAATTCATGTGGGTAAAAGTGACAGACACTAGGGTTGCCTTGTGCAGTGAAGCGCGCAGAGAGGAGGAGCTTTTTCCACCAGCTGTAA
This sequence comes from Pygoscelis adeliae, assembly GCF_000699105.1. Lineage (NCBI taxonomy): Eukaryota > Metazoa > Chordata > Aves > Sphenisciformes > Spheniscidae > Pygoscelis > Pygoscelis adeliae. Next base: position 364,809 of record NW_008824004.1, read on the forward strand.
TGAATTCTGTGTAAGTAAGTACATTAACAAGCCACTTGCTTCTATTCTGATTTATCTTTGCCATCAATTAGATAACTTTTATTTATGCCTTAGGGCTGTGCTGTGTTGGCACTTGCTGTGCACTGTTCCCCCAGTGAATTTATTAGCCAAAGATGTAATTTAATCAGTGATTTCAATTTACCACCAGCAAATCACATTTACCATCATTGTTTCCAATAATACTGTTTTTAAACGATGTGGTGCTTTGTTGTGTCTCACTTTTAAATAGTGTCTTCAGTATTGTCAATCTGGTCACATTAAGCCTCAACCTGCATAAAAGAATGTGCTAGTTCCCCTGAGGAGCAACTCTCTATTCTTCCACGGCATGCCACGCAAGTCAAAAATACCATCAAAATTTAAACTAATGCCTCAGGACAGTTGCTTGTCTACCTTTTCCTGCCCTGTTCCCGTATATCCTAAAAAACACTCAGATGCAAAAGACTGAATCAGAGCATCATATGTGTACTGATGATTAAATTACTTTCATACCTCAGTTACAGTTCTGTTACTTTCTGGATACTGATCCCAATGGTCTCAACAAAATAACTCAAGAGAAAGCAAGCCGCCAGACCAACTAAACCTGTGTAAGTAGGGTAGAAGTGACAAAGGGTAGAGGAGCCGCTGCTCTGTTTGAGCTCTTCCTCAGACACCTTTTATCATTACTTTGTGATGGTATCATTCCTTGTGAATCATGGCCATGTCTAGGACAGGAGCTGACGTAGCCAGGGAGCAGTTACCATAATAAATATACCATCTGATTTCCATGGATGTCCCAGTTGATTATGCCGAAGAGCCCCCCAAGTGGCTCACACCTTGTAGTAGCGGCAGCAGGAAAGGCTTTATGAGGCTCCCACCTACTGATGCTGCTAACGGCCTACCATGGGGAACAGACTGCAAAAGGCAAGAAGGGGCCTTAAGTCACAACAGAAGTCCCTACGAGGGAACCTACAGGCTCTGCAAAAATGGAAACAGACTTCCTCAGAGATTTTCTTGGCCTATAATGCTGAAGACCTGTGTTTGCGGCTTAAGGGTAATTCCTTGCCATCCTTAAGGCCTTAATTCCTTTGTTAACCTGCTTTTCTGTGGGGCGGGGAAACACAGATCATTATGGGGTTTTTTATACATAAATAAATAAAACAAAACCAAGGGAAGACTGAAGAGCTTCCCCCAAATAAATGTGACATTTATAATTTTTAAAATGCAGGCCAATCTGAATATCTGACAGTTTTGCATATAAGCTCAAGGCACCCAGCAAAAAGATGCTGCAACAATGGTCTTCAAAAGAAAAGAAAGAAAAAAAGAGGAGATGAATGGTGAAAGATGAACAAGTAATGAATTAATTAGCACTTAAAAGAGGTACTCACTTATTAAAAATAGGTGCTCTCATTCCAATCATTCATGCTTCTTTTCAGTTGATATTAAAATGAAACCATTAATTACAGATTATTATTTCTAGAGAATTTGGTATGTGTATAAACTCTATAATTCAGATGTCGAACATCAGGCTGTTACTGAACAGTATTTTGTGATTTATTGGTTGTGTTGTGTAAACATAATTTTTACTGTGGTTTTATATACTCTGCTTAGGGTTAAAAATGAACATTTTTTCATTCAACACTAGGGAATGTGGACTCCCTTAAAATTACTAGCTGAAATGCTTAATGGGTCTCAAAAATCTCATATGAGAAATAAACCTCTGTGAATAACAGTATTTTACACCCATATTTTTTTATGAGTCAAGACTGTTAATAGCAGCAATGAACTCAATGAGCGTCAGTATTTGTAAGTATTAGTCTTTATTTGTTCTACAATTTATTTCTTCACATGCACATTTATAATTAGCAAGAATTATGGAAAGCAAAGAAAGTCTAACCCCTTAGGTATCATTAAACCGCAATATGCTTTTCCTGAGGTTCAAAAGGCTTCTTGTCATGGTACAAATAGGTAAGGATGAAGAATCCCAATTCTTCAAACTAAAGAGACAGATGTTTAAATTCATTCGGGGAACGTGCGTGTTTCCTGTAAATGAAATTTGAAACGTGAAAAGTTCCCCCACCTACTGCAGGTCTCCACCCTGTCAAGTATATGCACTCAAACCCCAATAGCTTCACAAGGCTCAGTCTTATTACTTTAAATAACCCGGGTCAAATCCTCGGATGCAACAACCTGCCTTTTTGGCAGGTCAATAGGGACAGATTGTAGGCAGATCATCCCACCTGGCATATCTAACCTTTACCTCTCTATCACCCAATATAACAAATATGTTAAAGGAAATAATATGCTCAGGGCTCTGTTTTACTAAATATTGTAGTCAATTTATATACAGAACAGACTCAAAAAAAGACTGTACTAGGCCCACATCAGCACAGACTTTCATCAGAATCAGGATGTGCAACCAAGCATTTTCGGGCAGCTAGAAATCCAGGCCACTGTCTTGACTTGGTTTTGTAAGTGGCTTCGGTTATCTGCCTGCTGTCATCACCAACCTGCAGCATATTCACAAAATGAATTAAGATCCCAGGTTATCATTCTGTGCAATAATAGAGTAAAATGAGCTTTCAGTTGCATGGATACAATCCCGTGGAAGATCCTTTAAAGTGAACTAAAGCTAATGGGGTAAGAACGAAAAACCCTACAAGCCCTCAGAGGACAAACCATGATACTTTCTGAAGCTTACTCCTTAGTTCACAGCATACAAAATAGTGCAATGGACTTGTGCCTGATTTGGTACAAATTTAATTCCTTACTTGACCTTTTCTTTCATCTGTAACACAAGAAGAATAAAGTTCTTTGCAATATATTTAATTTCTGCTAGCACTCATCTTCCTATTGGAAAACTAAGTAATTTGTTTCTAAGTGAACCTAAGGTTGAGTCCTTGCTATTTAAAGAAGGAACACTGAATTGAAAAAACAAACAACAACAAAAAAACCCAGCCTCAGAGCTTTCCAGATATCCAGATGGGACTATCAGTTGGGCAGTGAAATTTTCCTGCGTTATGTGCCTTCAAAAGTCAGAAGACAGAAGCATACTTCCCCACAGTATAGCCTGAATCATCTTGGTGCTAACAAATAATAAAGATTGAGCATTAGAGATTTCAGAGGTATTATCACAAAAAATAACCCTTTGTGCTTCATCACTGCACTGAAAATAACATCCAAAGAGATAATTTAGGTCTGCAGCTCTCAGAGGAGTGAAAACAAATTATATTCCATTCTCAGGAAAATTTGGCCAAGAGAGTACACTGTTGATCATGGGTCCTACGTATTTAGGGTTTGCATATACATTATGATTTATCTGAGAGAGCTGCGTACAATGCTAGTTAGGCCAATAAACTGTGGAGTAGTATAAGGTTATCCACTTCGATACTTAAAAAATGAAAATGGTTTAATCAGAAGTCATCAAAATGCAAAGCTAACACAGCGACTCAGCAGCTGAATAGTTCATGACTTCCACCTGTATGCTGCCTTTTAACTTACCCATTTCTAAAATAATTATTAGAATAATAATACATTGCAAGGCAGTTACGAACCTTTTGAGGGCATGAAGAGCCGTTATCTCCCACTAAGGACACTGTGAGGTGGCAGCGCTCTGCACCTTGCAGGATCATGCCTAGAAGTTTCACTTAAAGCCAATGGGAACTGGACTGTCCTAAGACAGTCCTCCTTGGATGGTTAAAATACAAAAGGCATCTTTGGATAGGGACACAGTGGAAAAACTCAGATCCTTTTCTGATGAGAGGAATGAGGAGGAATGAAGGGAAGCATCCGTTCTGATGAAGACCAAACACACTCAAAATCATAGAATCATAGAATCGTTTGGGTTGGAAGGGACCTTTAAAGGTCATCTAGTCCAACCCCCCTGCCGTACATAGTCTCAGTCTGCCAGAAAGAGAGGATACATGAAGACAGCACACTGGCTTCTAGATTACTTTTTGAACATGTTACTGCAAAATGAAAAACTCAGCAAATTAATCTCCTTGAAGGGTATCCAAAAACTTGGGCTCCCAAAGGGTGAGATCTACAGAACAATAAATGTTCTTTGTAAAAAGTTCTTTGTAAAGATGTATGAAAAGGAAGCTCAGCCTAATTCACAATGGCCAAGGAGTGCTTCTTCCAGCACTCCTCTGTGGCCTATGTCAACCTCATTATTCTCAATAAGATAAGGATGCCTTGATACATGTTTCATTTTCTGTAATAGTCAAAATTGGTGGTGCTGGCAAAGCTTTTCAGGCACATGACCTTCCTCTACATAACTGCAAGTGAGCTCTTGTTTACAAGTGCTGGTATTGTGTTATGCTGGTATCATTATCTATATTATCTATAATATCTGCAGCATAAATTGCATTATAGATCTCATTTTTTAATGACTTATTTTTTGGATGAAAATTCTGTTTGTATGATACCACAAAAAACTCTCCAGGCAAAACAATATTGGCAGTTTTCAATTTTCTGAACCTATTATTACTAATAGTACTTCACATTTCTGCCACAAGTCATTCGCTGGTACTCAAGTGCTATATAAAACAGTAATTAATTAGATTTCTCAACATGCTGGTGAGGTACCATGGCTATTATTTCCATCATACCAAGAGATTAAATGACTTGTTCAAGGATGCAGAAACAAATCAGAGATTCAGATGGAAGGTTTGAAACCTAGGTTCCTGCTTTTAATGGTGACCAACACTTCCTCTCCTTTTGCGGGAGAGAAGCCATCATAAAAATTTTAATGAGTAATCTGTTAAACATCTAATAGTGCATTATGCAGACTATCAGTATCAGTGCGCATAAATACATGGTCTCCCATCTTCAATCCAAGACAAATAACTTCAACAATAATGAAAAAGGAGACATCTGAAAAAGAGATCAGAGGTTAATTGTTATCACATTAAACTCTAAAATTATGCTCCCCTTTAACACCTCATGACAGATGCCAGAAAAGCAGACAGAATCTGTCACAAGGGAACAAAAGATGCTAATTTTCAGATAAGCCAACTACAGTCTACAGTAATAAAGTCAGTTCTTGTTGTTTCTTAATAATGAGCTGCAGATGGCAGGATTATAGTGTGGTTTGACACCAAACTACTTCTCACAGAGCGCCACAGCGTTGTGATGACACTCACCTCCTTCACTCTGCTGGGATATTTCAATTCCATTACTTATAAAATGGAACCCAATTTCCTACATAGTACAAACCAACTTTGAAACCCTTAACCTAATTCTGTGGGGCGGGCGGGCATGAGGGAAACCACTTCATAGGCAAACAAAATCCCATTACTAGATTATCATTTCTCACAAATAGACTCCCTACTCTGCCCGGTACCCTCTTTCTTTTTCCCCTTGCCCCAGGGTACAACACGGTACTGTGCAGCATATTGCCTTATGAATCTTCCTCAAGTACCCAATTATCCTGGTGCACCAGACTTGTCATTACCATGACAGCTGTGTGCCGTATGCAGTACATGCTGTCAGAGGTGAAAGATTGTACACAGGCATCCTGCATTTCCATTACAATGTGGAAAGTGAAGGGGAAGGAAGAGACAGACACAAACACACACACCCCCTCAACAAACAACTTTGCTAAAGATGCTGATTAAAAGCAGAGGTTAAGATCATTTTTTTTAAGTGGTAATATAATTGCCAGACATTTTGGTGCTGTCTCTGCCTCCAGCAAAATTCCTCCTGTGTATTTTTTGTCATGATAATCAATGAGGTGGTGTAAGTACATTTTGAGCAACAGAGTTGAATAAAACAGTCCATCAGCCTGCAGGTTCCTCCAGAAGGAGAATTAAGCTTTGCATTTTCTTCCTCTGACCAGTTTTCTTCTTTTTAAAAAGTAAATACCCCATCACCACTCACACAGGGAGACTCACCCACTCCCAAAACTCTGAGGGCTGTCACTGCAGTAATTGAGCTGTGCTGGCTCGAATAGGCTCCCAGGTATAGGAAGAGGTACAGAAGTGATATAGGACACTTGCCCTCTAGGGGAACAATGCTGGCTGAGCACAGAGATCTGACCCAGGACACATCTGGGAAACTGCGTTGTAATGGATCAAAGCTGGCACTTGCATGGCGGGAGGTAACTGATGTTACCCCTCTGAGCATATGTTCATGCAAGGTGACATATGCCTTTAGATCCCACTAATATCAACGAGAACCGTACCCTGCAAGCGTCATGGTCAGTATCTCACAGGATCAGGCCTTTAAGGACAAATAGGCAGCGCCAACGAGTGGTCACAGTTCGTAAGAATGTGCTGCAGATTTTCTAATTACACACAGTGTTCGGCACTTATGTTCTGCATCTCACTTCCTCCTTCCTGAATTATTCCCAGCAGGCCCCTACCAATTCTTCATGTGATCATGCCGTTCATTACAGCTGTAAATATAAACATCCTTTTTTCACAACCTATCATTATTAGGAAACCAGATGCGAAAAAATATCCAGATTAACAGTAGACATACTGAGATTTCTTCTTCCCTTCGTAATGGATTTTCTATTTTAAACCAATGAATAATAAGCTTGTAGAAAACAATAATTACAGTATGTATAGCTAAGATAGTTAAGGATTCTTTCTAAAGACAAGCAGGCAGAAGAGGCTGTGTAATTCATCATTCAAAATTAATTTCATCTACATCAATAGAGACAAATGGAAGCAACCTGAAACCTCTGGTCAAGTATTCTAATATCAGCACTTGAGGAGATATATCCTCACAGTCTGAAATGGAGGAGAAGGGGAGCAGCTGCAGAGAGAGAAGGGAAGAAAATAGAGAACTCTCCTTTGCAAAGTGGGAATGAGGTGTTTATTACTCAGCATCAGCTGCTTGCTTTTCATAGGATGACAGAACACACGAAGCTGAACAAGATCTAGAGTTAATACCCTGTGCAGACACTCAGCACACTTGTCTAGCTAGAGGACCTGGGAGGTTGAGGTTATGGGGAGTCAGCGTAGCCTAGTGAGACGCCCTTCACTCAGCTCTGCGTATAACTAAAGGACAAACTTTGGCTTCTTGAAAGAGCTATATGAAAGACTGCTCTCTGAAATCAGCGTCCTATCATGAATCATGATAGTGTTGTTCTCGTGTTTGGAAAACACCACTGCTTACAGGACAATAAGCAATCAGATAAGAAATCTCACTCTTATTTCAGAGTTAACACAGAAGACATAAAAAATGGGTAGACAGGGCATAAGCACTGAAAGGTAAGGATTCAGAGAAATGTTAATAAAATAGGAATTAAAACACTTACTATTCAATATCAAACATTTACTCTTTCATAACTTTGCTCCACTGCAAAGGCCCAGGAGCATCACTCTATCACCTTCGTAACGGTGTACTCACACCAATTTTGACAACAGACTTAAGCCTGTTTGAAAAAAGATCTTTGGAGATGGGGTGGGAATGATTACAGTGAGATAAGGGAGTGGAAAAGGGGGAAAAAAAGGAAAGAACAGTAACAGTAGCAATAACAGAGTGAGCTCGAAAAAGATGAACTTAATACTTGTGTCTTATCTTGTAGCAGCAGCTCTGACAAAAACCAAACCCAGCAGTTAATCTGACAAATATAAAATATGCATAATTTTTACTAGTTATGAAAAGTGCAGCTGTTTTATAGCAGAAGGTTATAAATTTCCATATGGTTTAGTTTATTGTAATTTCTTTAAAAATCTCCAGCAAACTAGCAACCAAATGTAATTCTCATTTCTTTGATAATGACATTTTTCTATGTAAAGTGAATTGCTTTCATTTTAAATGATGCACTATCATTTTTTTTGCAAAAACTAATACTTATAAAAATTTACAAATACATGGTTTATCACACATTCCTAAAGTAAACATCCTCTTATGAAGATGCAAGGTCAGAGGCATAAAATGTACACATGACCATGTTAGCAGCAAGAAGGAGCTATAAATATCTTAATTAATTTTATTACTAATCTTCCTCCCAAGCTCCCTTCAATTTGTTAAAGCTAGTGAATCTTCTTCACGTTGCTGAAGCTTTGTAAATGGGAGCACTACACAGCCGGAGGACGTGACAACTTTTCAGTCACAAGGATATGCTTCATAATACCTGGACAGCATCTATGTGAAGGTTGAAGGAAGGCAGAGAGGTCTAGTCTTCAGCTTTTTGTGGGCATTTAGTGTGACTAAGTTCTAGTTCATCTTAGCTCTACAAAATGACTCTCATGTTCAAGATTTTTCTAAAATTTTTTTTTTTTTTACATCTATTTTCCCTCTTGGCATTTTGGTACTTCTGAATGTTAAATCATCTGCAATTCTGGCTGTCAAAAATAATTTTGATAGCTTGGGTTTAATAGTCTTGAACGACATGGTGCATTTTGCTAAACACATACAAATCTCTTCCTAATGTGCTACATAGGAAACCAGAGGTGGTAAATGCAACTTCCATTCTGAAAAGCAGCACTGCAAAATTAAGGTATACATGTCTGAGCCTTTCTGAAAAGGAAAAATAATGTACTATCTTGATTAACAGAATGAGAAATTCAGAAATCACTTGGTGATAAAAAGATCAATTTCCTTGAAAGGAGGATGAAATTACTGACTGAATATTTAGTCCCTCGCCTCTCTGCACACACTTATACCCCCAGCAACAGACATTAAAGATACCACTCTGGGAGATGAAGACCTCAAGTTACCAGAACTCGTGGGACCATTCACAGTCCATGAACCACTGATATCAGCAGGCTCTCCACATGTACACCAATGAAGATGTGTACAGCTTCCCTTTCAAGAAGTTTTCTTATTTTAATTCTGATTAAAATCGAGTCTTTGATTTTGAAGGCAAGCATATTATCCCAAACCTGCACTTCCATTACTATTACCATCATTCAAATTGCTAATTAAATTTTCTAGATCTAAAGTTATTCTTAAAGTATACTTTAAAATTATTTAATACAAGAAAAGCAATTCAGCAATGGAAATTAGCACCTTTTTGATTTGAAGAAGGAAGGAAAAAAAGCATGTATGATTAAATTTAAAAATATCTAAAATAGTATTTCCCCATTATCTCAGTACACCTGTAGGACTATGTTGTATTCATACCTTAAGTTAGTTGTAATTATTATTGCTGTCAACATTAAAAATTACAAAAAAACCTAACAGAGATCAGTGAAAGAGGACAAAAAATTGTAATCAAGATGTTCTACTTCAGTAAAACTGATAGTGAATACCCTGGTTGCATAGAGAATTAGTTTGAGCCTTTTAAAATCCTTCTGTAGAACATGCAATGCTGGCAGACCATGGTGCTACTCAGTGTGAGATGTCAACTGTTCCAGCTGATCTTGTACTTCAACAACAGAAATGGCTACCTTTTTCTGACTTCCAATTTATTTTCCTTTAATCTGCTGTTATGTTTTGTTTCAGTATTAGGCCTCCCCTACCTAAACCCACCCAACTGATACCTGTAGGTCACACTCAGGAGGCTGGAAAATAGTCTGGGTGTTTGTAGAACCAAATACTCTAATAAACTCTGTATGTACAAGTGATAAACTCTGGCTGATTTATAAAACTGTCAGAAAACGCCTCACCGTACCCGAAATCCATCATTTGTTGTCTAAATAGTAAAATTCATCTCCCATAGCAAGCACAATAGAGAATCATTAACTTCTGAAGATGATGCTTGAACACCCAGAATGTCTTTGAGGAACCAGCAATAGTTTGAGGGCCTAGCACGGCCAAATTGCAAAAGTACCTACTGCCATCGAGGACTAACAGGCAGAGAGCTTTCACCACCATCATATGCCACTGAGTCCAAACAAAGCAATAACAATGCAAACTACTTGTATTAAGGGACCATGAAGGAAGGTTCGAAACAGGGAGCTCAATGGGTTAGGACTCAGCCAGAGCTGCTATCTGAGCATTCAATAGAAGGAGCTCTATACTGTGGCAGTATGAGCCCTCAAATTGATGTAGCCATCTTGGACTACAGAAATAGGAAGGTTTTGTTCACTAAACCTATGGTGAAGCCTACCTGAGGGTCAAAGCCTTGAAAGAAATTATTTATACACCTGTAGGGGAAACACTGCTGCTACCTACTGCTTGGGATAACATCTGGCACTGAAACAGTCTTCATTTTTTCATCACAATATTGTAATAATTTGAATTGGCAGAAGTGCAGAAAAAAATACCAAACACAGCATCATATTAGAAAGATTTGAATGTATTAGTAATGTAAGTCTTCTGGAAAATTGCCTTCATGCATAGACAGTCTTGTAATTTCCAGCTTTTCTGTTCTTCTCTTATGTGCCTTTTAATAATGTGGCAATTTTAAACTGCCATGGGACAAAACCATTTATTAGTAGTAATACTTGATAGTAATAAAGCTAGGATGAAAGTTATCCTCCTTCCTTCACACTGTTGCAGAGCAGCAGCCCCTTGGTCTCTCCCATACCCAGGCTCTCTGTAGAATGGCTGCTAAATCTGTGTAGGAGCAGACCCACCAGTCTTCCTGATCTTGTCCTGCTCATCATGACCTCCATCTCAAACCCTGCTCCATGGGATTGGACAGACATGTCTGAAAAGATGGTCTGTTCCTTGCAGGGACACTCTGCGTAAGTTCCCCAAAATATTTTGATCTTCTAATGCAGTAGCATAACATAGACCCTTATCAACATGATTGAATCAGAGGGTGTGGAAGAAAAAGAAGAAATTGCTCTATCTGCAGTAGAATTTCACTCTCCAGACTACGTCTATGTTCTCAACGTTTATTTTCGAAGTTTGTTAGTACATCCTTCTGAGCAAAGATATCCTGCATTTGTTTCTATGTCTGACATTTTAAGAACACTTACAGAGGCAAAAAATGCAACCCCGTTTGGTGCAACTGATAGGCAATAAAAGTAAAGATCATTTAGGAATTTTGAATCTAATCACAGCAAATTGCTAAGATGACTGACATAAACTAGAACATAGCTTGCTTGGCTTTTTAAGATTTTTTTTCCACCCCACTTACGGTAAACAGCAGAAATGTCTTTAGCATTTAAGGAATGCTAAAGTTGTCTGGGAAACTTCTCAATTTAAATTCTATTGCCATTTAAAAAAGGAGAGGTGAGGGTAGAAGATGGATTCTCCATATCAGAGGAATTACATCCAACAAATGGCAAAACAAATTGTGACATGTAGCACGCATTGCCCAGTTGCTCTTCTGTCACGGCTTGGGGCCAAGCATCGCTTGTCAATTTGTTTTGCACTAACAGCTGGACACACTTACCATGGTAAACTGCCTTCCTAATGAGTTACGTTTAACAACCTAATTTATAGATATTCACCAAACCAAAATAGAGACACTACAGAAACTTGAGATGCATTACAGGCAGAGACCAACTTTCTCTTCTAAGGCCCACACAACAGGGGTGTGCACAGTGAGTACTTCTGGCCGCACGAGAGGAGATGGGCTGGGCCAGTCCTCTCCAAATGTGGAGAGGGAAGACAAGAAGCCTTCTAGCAGGACCTTCCTTCAGCATGGGGCTACACTAGGAAGCACACACAGACTGCAGCACAGTGCAGCAGTCTCCAAGATAAGAGGCAGATGAGTGAGCTTCTCTCTCTGGTATGTGGGGTCACAGACTGAAAGGAAGGCCAGTGCCATCCTTCAAACCTGCAGGATATCACCCTAGCCTGGGAGAAGCTGGACACAGAAGCACGTCTCACATGTACTAGGTTGGGTAGGACTGAGATGAAGCTGTGCATTTAAAACAGTTTGCAGCTGATGTAGAAATGGTGCTGTGGAGGTCTTGTCACAGTGCCCATGCAGACACTGTATGGGTCTTAGACACAGCTCTGAGTGATGTTGCTTCTGGCATGCAGTTCCCCTTGGGGGTCTAATACCCTCTCCCCCCCCTCATGCGTGCTCCTACTTCACTGCGGTCTGTAATTTAAAGATATACTTTAGGACATAATATCTGAGTGTAGAAGAATATGGCAACTATTCAGCTTTCCCAAATACATGCTTCGCATTTCAGAACTTAACCTCAGCTGTACATCGGGAGCTGGGGTGTTAGCTTCTACTCTTTTGCAAGAAAGAAACTTTATTAATTTGCAACAGTAGTTGTTGTGGGGTTTTTAGTTAATAATTTTAAGGATATCATAAAAAGATAGCATAAAAATGGAGACCATTATTGTCAAACGAACCTGAAGTTGTCAGGGCATCTTTATTGGTTGCTGCTGAGTACTCAGCTCTGAGTCCTTTAAAAAAATTCAACATAATTCATTAGCTATCTACTAGATAGCAATGTTGGAAAGTTCTCATAGCTCAAAATCTCCAAAGAGGATGACTTTTAAAAAAAAACCCAAAACAAACGGTTCAGGGGTTAGTGTACACTAGAGAACGTTCCTAATAGGCAGTCTGCCTACAGCCATGCTGCCTCCGCTTTGGAGGACATGAAAAGAGTGTGAAAATGTATTATGAGTGTATGGATATGCCATAACAGTTCTTGGCATGTTTAATTTAGTAATGACAATGTGTGTCAGTTACAGCAGATCCCAGAGGTTGATTCAAATATGTTCAGAGCAAGCTATTAATAGATACTATGTTCAGCAAAAGATAAATGTTTTAATTTTTTAAAGTACATGTTTACCCTTGCACAGCTGGTATGTCTAAATGGCTGCCATAAATGAAAACAGGAGACATGAACCATTACTAAAGAAGTAAAAATTACCAAAAATTTGCATAAAATTTAGAGAAACTATGTGCATTAAACTATGTTTCTGGGCTCAGCCAGTGAAGTTTTATTTGCAAATGTAGTTAAGATACTACAGTGGGAAAACATCATTTCAGAGTAAAGGTCTTTGTTAACAGAAAGGAGGTTCCTACAGTAGCAATCTTTGTATATTGTGAATACACAACCCTAGAAAAAAGTGCATTGCGCTCGTGTGGAATAAACCAACTAGTATAATACAGTAATCGCCATGAACTTTTTAAGGTCACTACTTTCTGAGCACTGAGTGAAAATAACGAGTATAAAACCAGAGATTCAAGTAGTGTGCAACTCTCTGCTGCTACCAGATGTATACTGCCTGTGTTATTTGTTTTTACTTGCTTAGGATATAAAGGAACTTTTGTTCTTTGGAAGAAAAGAGAATTGGCAACATTCCACCAAACGTTCTTACGTGCTGCACCTCGGGGGTCTAGCCAGTAACTTTATTTTGCTTTTGTTTTGTCTTTACGTAAGGGTCTCCATATGCTGTACCAACATATCCATATGCCTTTTCTTTGTGCCTCCGAATAAAGAACTTGGGGTTTTCTTTTTTTAACTAACAAAGATTTTGTTAACATTTATCTTATATGAAATGAAAGCATGAAATGGGAATTTAAAAAAAAAAAATCTAACTAGCTTTCTCGTCATCTCTGGAAGCCCACAAATGGCTAATCTTTTGCTACCGTTCTCAATACTCAGAAGTCAGTTCTAATACTTGGAGTGCAGCACATGATCATGTGTCTTAGGAAATTTGGGACAGAGCCTTCTAAACAGTATCTCCTCAAAACATACTGCTAAATTCCTCTTCCAAGAACATATAAACAATTCGAAAAAAGCATATATGTCAGAAAAAATATGGCATACAATTTTGCTTGAATGTCTGTCTTTATACATACTGGTTTTGCTAAAACTTTAAAAGCAATGGCCTCAAAAAGTTACCAATAACTACTATATTACAGTTTATTACATGCAAGTGTACTTTTTTCCAGGTCGCACATTTGCTATTCCTCTTTTTTTTTTGTAGATTTGTGGACTACTACTACATAAAAAGATGGAACAGGATAATCACAAGTAAAATTCCTTTCTCCTTCAAGGTCTCTCTTTACTACAGTCTCTTACTTAAGTCCATCCAAGTAATACTAGTTTGGACATAGAGGAGGAACTGTCAAGTGTTTACCAAAATATATGAATAATTTGGTAGATTTTACACTTTAATATGGAGAATAAAGACGCAAGTCTGGGGACACAGACCTTCTTGTATGGAATAACTTCTCATTGTATAATTTGGGTTCCTGTTTTGCACATCTCTAAAGTCCTTTCTAATGTATCACCTCCTGTTTTCTATCTTTTGTGCTTGTTTCTTTTTTTTTTTTTTACAATTCCTATACATACAGCATTTATTCATCTTATTAATCCAGTGACATTTTATATATTTATGTATATATGTGTATAGCCACTGAAAGAGACAGATAATATGTAAAAAAAGAATGCCTTACTCGTATGTGGTGAACATCTGCAGCTGGTCACCCAGACACTTAACAGCAGTTAACTCTTGTAGACAGAAGTTAAAACAAGGGTTTTTGTCTGGAATCATAATATCATTTGATCTTTGTTATTGTAGAAGAGCCCTTACATTACGTATTGCTGTTTCAGTCTGCCTGCATTTTAAACATCTTCTTTTCAAATGTTAAAACCCCTGGATATTACATTTACTTTGTAGAAAAATAATATATAAGTACACAGAATATGACTTCATATGACAGATAGATACTTGTTTTATTCTGAACATAGAGCCATGTCCTTGTGAGTTTTCCCTTCCCATGTTGTCCTCTCCAAGATACTTCCATGGGAAGGGACTGTAAACCCCACAAAGACATCATCGCTGAGAAACACGACTTTGTAAACTGAAAGCTGGATTATGTAATCAGTTAGCTACACTGAGAGATAAGAAAAAACAAGCAAGTTAATAATACTTAGAAATCTTCACTGCAAGTTTGAAAGCAAAGAGATCACCATCACAAGGAAGCACCTGCAAAACTACATTGTTCTTGCAATGAAAACACACTGTGTAAATGCTTTAAGCTCCATTTCCCCTTAACACGTAGTTGATGGATGCTGGCAAAGTCTCTGTAACCTTACCAGAATAAAAATGCAACCGAACATGTTCATGTTCAGACTGGCCATAAGTCAATACAGCTCCTGCCCACTAATTTTATTTGCAGTAACTGCCCATGACTCCCAGGAAGCCTGTGATTTCTATCACGACAATGATGATACATTGTCTCTCTTTCCTCCCTCTGCCTTTATGCATAAGATACGCTGTCTTAAAGGAAGTTTTCTGCTAGTCCTGTCCCACTGGCCACTAATTTCTGTTAAAAAATAGCACTTTTTGGTCACCGCAAAGAAGTGCAACATGAAACGTAACGCTGCTTGTGCCATTACAGCAGCAAAGGGGTTATCTTGCCTCTTCCATTACCCTACCTTAAGGGTTATGTTTGTGAAGCAATGCGAACTTTTCTACTTCTTAAAGCAGCAATCCACAAACACCCAAGCCAGCCAGAGAGAATTGCAGCACATTTCACTATGAGTGCTCAGACAAGAGATATTCTCCAATAACAGGGGGAATTAAAAGCCTGTGTGAAAGCCCATAGTAGAGGACAGCACCTTTCACTCTAGTCTGACATTCAGCCACCATGTTATTCGGATGATAATGTAAAATAAAATTAAAATAAATGTGTTTCATAAAGCTCAAGGCTAAGAAAAGAATCACGAAAAAGACAGGTTGGCAGGTCATAATTTTTTGTTATGCAGTGAGACTGGTTAAAATCAGCTGTGCCCAGCTTTCCATATATTCTTACGTTGGCAACAATTTTAGAGTATCTTTAAGTGCTATCTGACTGTTAATTTGATTTTTGTAAGATTCTCTTTTTTTTGCTTTCTTACTTTTTTTTTAATAACATGCACAATTATAACCTGCAACAGAATAATTTTTGTCACAGACTTCATATCCTGCAAGTTAAGCAAGCAGGAAAAAAAGTATAGGGAGAAATCTAGAGAAAACAAACACTTCATAATTTTCAAATATTCTTCTGACATCAGCCAAGAAGAAATAGTCCTTCAGACTTCATATAAGCTAAGAAGTGAGATACAGACTGATGAAATGGGCACCTCCTCCATAAGTACTGCCTCATAATTAGATGCCCACCCAAAGACAACCCTTCTGAAGGCATTTGGTTAGAAAACTCTCCTGATGAGAGTTGTGGCTTTGAATCCCAATAGTCTATTAGGATGCTTCCAGAAAAGTCTCCTTAAGCCTTGATTCCCCACACCCAAACAAAAAAAAAAACTACAAAAAAAATCAACTACAAGCAACAAGAAAAAATAATTTTGAAAATTACTATGCTGCTGTGATTTGTGCCAGCTCTGTATGTTTGTTTAGGCCTTTGCTCCTGAGACAAGGGTGCTTCTGGCTGCACACGGAAGACAGCTGAAATATTTTAGAACTTGACATGAGGCACTAAAATGGTTTTGCTTGACTTTGAGTTTTCTATAGCCCTTTCTTCAGCCAGAGAGCCTAGATTTCACTTGAACACAGCTTCTCTGCATCTCGCTGACTTTTGAGACTTGAAATGAACTTTTCCCCATCACTAAAACTCATGTGGCTTTGCTCTGAGAAGTTTTTAACCCAGTTCATGGTGAATTAAATTTTCTTTCTCTAAACTCCTCCTGTGTTTTCCACAGTGTACACAGTTCTGCTCTGCACTGTTGATGACTTCCACACAGTGGAAGATTTGCCTTGTATCTTTCTCTTATAGCCTGGAAAACTGAAGTGAAAGACCTTGCACTTCCAGTTTTATTTTTCAATGATGTCCAGTAACAAAGTACATGGATATTCTATAACACTGCCACAACAGTATCGTCATCTTTCCTTATAAACATTTTGTTGCTGCTTTTCCACTTCTTTATGAAAGATGACAACTGATTTCACCATTGCTTATACTTACAACCTCAGAGTTAATTTTCACTTTGCTCTTTCCTCTACCACACAGTGGAGTCACACTCCAATTCTACTGCTACTTCATTCTTAACATCTCCAAGATCCTGCTGCTGTTTGCTATAGACAAGTCTCTTACTCAGACTCTCATTATATCCCACCTTGAGCACTGGTAAATCCTGTTCCTTGACTTGCCAAGACTCCCCTCATTCCATGCAAAACACAGCTGCAACAGCCATCTTCCTCACCTGTCGATTTGATCATGTCAAGTCACTGCCTCTTTGAAGCCTTCCACTTCTATCACATCAAATTTAAGCTTCTCGTCATCACCTTCAAAGCTTTAAATTGCCTGTCACTGTCCTCCCGTTCCCTTGACCAGTTTTCCTTATGCCGCGAGTTCCCTAGAGCAAAGAACGTCCTCCTTGAACACTTGTAAAGTGATTAGTTGTATGACAGAGGCTATTACCACAAATAAATCACAAATAATAAAGATCGCACCAAACCTCATTTTTTATTTCACTGTTAACCTCGCAAACTAATTTCTACAGCTCAGACAATAGTGAGATAAATTTCACTTTCTGGATGACATCTGCAAAATTTCTAAGTTATTGGCCTCAAAAACTCTCTTCCCCAGAGTAACGGAGAAAATTGCAGTGTAGAGAGAGAAACAGAGAAACGTCCAGAATGCACAGAAATTTTTTCACCGACCTCCTCAAAGGAGGCTTACACAACAACAGACAAATGCTCTTCTACTTCTAAATAAAACCCTACAGAAATGTTTTATGACGCCTCATGCACATTACATCACACCATGAACTAATTGCTTTCCTACATGCCACTCTGCAGAGTAGCCCTGTTTCTCAGGTGTGTCAAACATGGAAGAAAATTTCACACCTGCTTTCACTGCTTTATAAGATTATTCTGCATAGTAATATAGCTACCTTATGTGCTTTCTCATCTACTTTAATATAAAATTCATATCTGAGTAATCCATATATGGTAGTAGTACACTTGTGTGGTGCTTGGCTGACTGGAAGGAAAGACTTCAAAACTGGAAAAGCTGTGAATCTCCTTGCTGTTTCTTCACCAATTTTGATTTCCGCAGTTTCCCAACAGTTTGCTACAATACGAGGCACAACAGCTTTTTTTGCAAATGGGCTTTTTGTGAGTAATCAGATTCCTTAACCTTAAATGCTGAAAAAATGAGACAATTGTGCTTCATCATCCAAGACTTCTGTCCAAAGGTTTGTCATTCTGAATTTGAGATGAGAGCAAGCTGGCTAACTAGCTGAAAGATCCCATATCTCCTCTGAATAACTTTCCTCTTTATATGTATTCCAGCTTTCTGTGTGTTAATTAAGACAAGCTAGATTTCCACTTGAGCTAACTGCAATATGTCAACATCTGTAACAAATTTAATCCCTTTTTCTATAGCCACCATGACGTCAAATGCATGCTATATTTTGATCAATTCCCTGCTTGCTCATGACAGATTTAAACACCCATGACAGCTCAGCACAAAGGGAGGATTTAAGCTTTTGAGAATTCCAGCAAGTGCCACTGGGAAACCTCCTTAGGCCACCACACTGCACTACAGCCTTCACATTTCCTCTGTGTCAGTGAAAGTACCTGTTGTTCTTACCACTACACACTCCTCTCCTTTTATTACTTAAATATTTCATTCACACACTGAAATTAGCCTGTAATGTTTCTAGTGCATTAAAAGAAAAAAAAAAATCTTATCAGTATCTGTTATGTTCATGTAAATATTTCAGGGAAGGCAGAGGGATTCAAATGGGAAAACATCCAATAAAATCTATTGCGCTTTTTTTCTGCAGCAGTTGTAATTTTCAAAACCTTGCCACAAGTTCACAAAGATCATAAAAAAGCGCGGTGACAGCACAATCTGGTGGGTGCAGGTTTCCTGAGCTAATTCCCATCTCTCTGCTGCTGCTGGCTTTTCTGCACCTCTGTTTCCTGGCCTTGGCTTTACCTGCTCCTCCGGTTATGGTGCTGGGGAGAAGTGACACATTATGACCCGAGCTGATCTGAAGTACGCTCCTACTGATGAAGGAGCTCCCAGTGTTGTCACTTCTTCTGCCATTTCCCCCCTTGATCCCAGTGGCTTCACCTGCCCCTCATCCTCCTTTGCACCCCATCAGGCGCTTGTCTAATTTTGCACCAGGTAGAGTCATTCATCAGAACAGAAGCCTGAGAAAAGGAACGGAGGAACTTTCTGCTGAATTAGCAAGTTGGATGAATTAAATGAAAAGCTGGTGAGAGCCAAAGCTGTGGCAAAGGAGGTGGGTAGAACCGTGTGGTTAGCAGCAGACAGGCGGAGCAAGACAGGAGTCCTCTCTGCAGCTCTCGATGAACTCGGCTGTAACATGTACCTGCACCTCCAGGCTGAGGCTCTAAAGAGCAGGCTAAACAAACCAGCTACTGGCTACTTGGACCAGTGTTTTACTGGCTTGGCGTGGTGAAATGCAGGTTTGATGAATACCAGAACTGGCACAAGTGAGTGGGATGAGACTGCGCAGCAAAGAAAGGAGGAGAGTGGGACTAGCAGCCAGCAGTGAGGTCAACTTTAATTCCTATTAGGTGCTTACAAGAACTTAAGTTACTTTTCTGAGTCAGGAACTTGTCTCATCTGCATTCATACAATACAACTTCAAACTCAATGAGGCCATTAAGTATAAACACACTGGAAAAATACAATAAAATAGATGAAATAAGAAGACGTCAAAGCAAATGTGCCGCTTCTAATGTTTGCTGAACTGTCCATATTCTTAGTAATTGATAGTATCAGATGCATCAGAGATTTTGCTTGGAAAATACCTCAGTATATTTGACAGACCTCCTACAGACATTCAAAATGACAGAGTCCAACATGAAGTGCTTTCATTTTGGAAGATCTATGGGCATCAGAAAAAGAGCCATAAATCCTTTATTTTTTGTTTCCAGACTGTTTTTTGTAAGACAAGTAGGAAAGATGTATCAGCCTAAATATACTGCACTAATGTAGCAACACGCGGGACCTTGTTTAGCAAACTGATGCTCTTTCTGTGACGATTTCTGACCCTTTTTAAAGGCTCTTCAAAGCTTAAATAAAATCTGACAGTTTTCTTCCTACCATATGTAGAGGTAATGAATCTATCAAGTCTCTTGAGGCAGCCAGCAATTATCTCTGACATTAGATACAACACACTTGCATTTACCCACACAAGCATAATTTTAACTATGGGCAAGAATAATTAAAACTTTGGAAGCTACTACGATGTAAGGACAGAACAGCTGGTGAAATGAAAGAGCACTGCAAATAGATTTAAAAACTGCAACGTGCTGAATTTCTCCTGATTGCATTTGTGGCAGTTAAGGATGTCCATCAAAAGATGTTCATTGCCACAGTTTGGCCCAGTCCATCGCTGAACAGTTAAAACATCTGCAGACTCCCTAGCTCTTAATAGACAGCGTTTCCACTATGCAACCCAGTGAGAAGCTTCCCATCTTCTCCTTTTCATCTTTACCTGGGCTATCAAGTCCTCAAGCCTACATCACAGGAGGAACTTGGACTGCTTTCTCCTCATTCCTCTCAGAGTAGATGAGCAGATAAGTTCTGCAGATAAGCAGAACTTTGATTCCAGATGGCTGCATATACTAGCCAGACTTGCTTAGCGAGTAGCATATATACTGTTTGTATAGGTCAGCAACTACCTGTGAGCAGACAGAAAGCTAAGAATAAAATGCAGCTATTGATGTGCCTGTTCCTGCTCATGTCACCTCTGGTGTCCTTCAGCAATGGTACAAGTCAAGCACTAGACCTCTTCCGCAGCAGTGCTCAATCCTGCAATGAAGTGCTGTGTGTGCATATAGGACAGTAAAGTCCATTTTCACTGTAGTGCTCTCATCTCTGCAAGGAAACATTATGCCTTTGGATATGCAGGGTCTGTTGTACAGGACAGATACAGATCAGGAGCCTGGGAGGGGGGAGAAAAAAAGGAGGGAGGGGGCAAAGAGTAACACAGTGACTATTTTCCTGAGACAGCATGTCTACACTATAGCTGAGAAACACAGCTCTATTTTTAAATTACTTTTAATTTCCTTCACCCACTCCCTGGAACTCATGAATGCTAGAGACCCCTGAAGTCAGAGTTTCCTGGCACTGAACGTCAAGCCTGCTTGGGTTATGCTCACTTTGGAAAACCCCTGTTGTCAGCACCATGGGGGTTTTTCAGGCTTGCTTGAAAAATGTTGCTTTTAGTCTCAGCTCTACAAGACAGACCAGCCCCCCCAAACTATTCCACAGTTATAATTATAAACCCACCATATGTTTGAAATAGACATGTGTAAATTAACATTTGCCTCATAAGCTTACTAAGCCTTCCGAATGGCGATAGTTAAAATTTATTTTGATCACCTCTACAGCTTTCTATTGTGAGAGCATGATAAAAATTAATGGATTTGATTGTGGATACTATGGAGGTGCATGTTCACTTTTGTGCCTACCTGACACAGCAAATGGAGGGAGAAACAGAACGGTAATTAACAAACTATCTGGATGTTGTGGCAGCGTTAATTAGATACTGCAAAAGCTGATTTAAGCTCCAAAACAATTTTCACTGAGGTAGTCACTTCAAGCATTTCTTAAGGGGTCTTTCTGTCAATCATATGAAAAGATTCCTGTTATGCTTCTTTTTTTTTCTAAACTGTCATAATGTACTTAAAAAGTTGGCACACAGAAGAATAAAGATCAAACTATGCCTCATCTCATTTTCTCTGCAATCAAAACAAACTCAATACTTGACAAGTCAGGCTTATTTAACTTGTGCGGAATATGTCCCAGCGTAGCCATATTTAACTGTGGAATGATTTAACATACAGGGCAAAACAAGAGTTCACTCACTGCTTCCACTCTATTCCTCAGAGGTGATCTATGTAAAAACCGGAAGTTTTTCAGAAATCTACATATTTTCGACTGGAAGAGAAAAGGAGGCAGATCTAAGAAAGCAAGACAGATTTCTGTGGTAGAATAAAATTGTCAGGCTAGTACTTCTAATGTACCAGGCATGTAAGACATGTCATGACCACAAATTGTTGCACTTGTAGCTGGCATTTTAGAATGAATTAGGTGGGTGGACGGTTAAATGACAACAAGTACTGTATATCTTTAGCCCTCAAGGAAGAGAGTACTTCAGACCCCCTTACAGGTCTTTTTTTTCTTCTTTTAGGTAATAAATTTTTCCAGGAAAAGGTCAGGCCAGTGTGACAGAAAATCATTCTGATTTGAAGGCTGTTTAGGAGTCATGAAAGTAACAAATCCTGCTATATTCAGCCTGGCTGGATGTGTGCAGAAACCTGCATGACACAAAAACACAGGAGGAAGGAAAAAAAAAAGGGGGGGGGGGGAGGGGAGAGAAACAAAATCCCCACAAAGAAAGTGTTATCAAAAATACAACCAACAAGGGGAGGAAAGAGAGACAACAGTACTTGCTTTTGAATACAAAGCCTCCTATATCTCTTCTAGCCCCATTTTCTACCATTTTTTCCACATGAAAACAGCTATTTCTTTAGAGTATTTTGGAACAAGTTGGGCTAAATTCATTTTTGAACAGCAGTAAAGCTTTCAAAAAGCATGTAGGGCCCAACTGTGAGGTGACTTGAATCTCTTCCCTTAAAACGCGTTGACCAGAAGAGGTGAGCTAATGCAGAGGGGAGATAAGCAGTGGCAGGTTTAAAGCTCGTGATAACGCAGTGATCTAGCTCCAAGACACGTACAACAAAGCTTCTTCGAAGACTTATTTCACTGCATTCTTTACCAAACAAGGAAATCTCCTCTAATCTGCAAGTAAAGGAAATGACAAATGTGAACAAAAAAAAAAAAAAGAGCTGGTTACAGACTATTCAACCTTAGATTATATTACTCTGAACTGTTAATTAAACTCTTTTTATAACTCTCTCCTGAGCCTGCCTGGGGCTATACCTTTAAATTACCTTTTAATGGGAAATTGATGTGAACAGCATGCAGCCACAAGACCAGGGAAATGTGTCCCCATTCTTAGGATGTCTGCTGTACACATCAATGGACATGAGGGGTCCATGTAGAACTGCTACCTCTGTTCTTGGCCGTGTGAAGAGCTAGCCAATTAATTGGCTGTCAGGAAACGCATACAGCACTATAACACTCGGAGGGAAAATGGGAAAGAGCATACAAATTGGAGAAAAGAATACACGATAAGCAGGTCAACTATCACAAAAGTGTGAAAAGGAAAAATAGCTACTGGAAATACATGAAGTAGCTCATACTTCCAATTCATTAGAGTTTTACTGAGGTAAGCTTGGCCAACGTGTTTATACAATGACATATATCACACTGTATTATGTCCTGGAATATTTCCAAAAGCTTGATTTACACTTAAGAGATAACCCCTGGTAGCACATATCAGATGAATGGTGTAAACAAGATTATTGATATGATAAACTGTTACAAAAGAAAACCGAGAGAAATAGCAATGGCTTTATTGTATAGGTTTAAGTTAGGAATGTAGGGTAATGCTAAAGGTTTGATGGGGTTTTGTTTCATTATTATGGCTGCCTCATTTTGCAAAAATATAGGTCTGATACAGGCAGTAGCTTTAGCATCTTAAAGCTCTTTTGTCAAAGACAGCATTTTCCACTAGGTCTATCCTGAGAAAATCCAGCTGAAATACAAAGATATAAGATGCAAGGTATGGATTTATATCTATAAAAAGGTGACCTGCAAGCTGTGTCAAATAGGTCACTATTAGAATGAAACGAAATCAAGCTAAGTCCTGCCTTCATGTTGCATCATAGAAAAATCAGCTTTCACACAGTGTACAAACGCATTCAGGGGAAGACTTTAACTCAGAACAACAAGATTGGCAGAAAACATTAAGAATTCTACCATTTAAAGAAAGTCAACAGTCACCTTTTTTGAACAAAAGAAAAACTACATGAAAAAAATCACTACACGACATATAAATGGTCAAGGTCTTGGTTGGACTTCAGCAGCGATATAAATCAGAATAGCTATGATGGGACCTGAATTCATGACAGAATTACAGGTCAGGTCAGTGCCCCACTGCTCAGACATTCCCAGGACTAGGGAAGCAAAAATAAAATAGCTCCAAGGAATAATTACTGAAACAGTCATTTTTAAAATACATATTCAGCTACATGAAATTCTCCTATCCTTACCTGATAAACTGCTATATAGTATAAAAACCAAAAGCCAATGCATTTTTTCAGAGTTACAGGGCAGACTTTACCCTTTACTAATAAAACCAAAACTATAAATCTAAAAATCTTGTTAAAGTTTGAATCTCATAGCGGTTGATGTTTAGACAGAAATTATAATAACAACCGCATCAGTGCAGCATCATGCTGTGCACTTCTGTTCTCAGTAATTTCTAAATGAACATCACAATTTTAACTAAGAAGCACAAAGCTAATCACATGCAGCAGAGCAGAAAGAGGCCTAAGATCACAAGCCTGAGCATCTTGGTTCTGCAACAGCAATGGTTATAAGACAACGTTAAGGATGGATTACAATAAAAAGCGTACTTCATTAACATTTCTGAAATAGCACCTATGTCTTCAGTTTGAATACACAAGGGCTTATCATCAGATAAAAAAAAGGAGATAATTCAGCATTTCATATCCAAAATCTTATCCTCCTTAAGCAGAGCCAGCAGGAGGGGGAGTAATAATTTGCTATTCCAACAGGTTATCAGCTAATTGCTATAGTCTTAGAGGGAAGAAGCAGCAAGGAGGGAACGGTAGGGATGGGCCACATCCTGCTGACTCAATGCAGCTTGAAGAAAAAACCC
>NW_008824004.1:389428-418224 GCF_000699105.1 Pygoscelis adeliae
GGATAAATTCCTTCCCGTTTCCTCAAAGAAAAGAAACGTGATATTCGCATGCAAACAGCATCCTCATGAATGATCATTTCCATACTGTATTTCAGGATGTTGACATGTTACCTGATCTTTAAAATTCCTGAATATGACTCTGTTGAACCATGTTTGTCTCTACTGACATTATACTGCAATTGCCAAGAAACAGGATTTCTCTTGAGAGAACCTCAGCAAAGGTAATCACATAGCACACAATACAAAGTTAGGGGCCAAGTTCCCCTCCCAGGAAAGATGTACCCTTCTTGAGAAGGTCATTGACCACCCAAGTAACCACAATACAATGTAGACTCAGTTGGCTAAGGGTTTAGCCTACCTAGTAATTCTGAAGCAGATAAGTGGAACATTTTACTGCACAAAATCTACAACGCACAGCTGGCAAGAAAAGAGTAAGTGCACAGCATTTAAACTTCCAAGTGGTTGAAGGCATATGGAGACATCAAATAGGATGTAAACATATCTTGTCAGAATTTAAGAGAGGTAATCTAAGAAGCATGCTTTTCATGGAGGGGTTATCTGTAGCGGAGTCTAGCTCTTAAATGACATGATTTTGCTGTTTACTGTCATACCCACTAATGCTGATAAAATGCCACCACAAGGAGAAAAGGAATTTTTACAGCAGGCAAATGGCTTTGCCAATGGCAATGCTGAGAAAGTAACTTTTAATAGACAATCAGTTATAATTGTAACAAGTCATTGGATTTTTTTTTTTTTAATTCAGCTCTAGTTTCAGACTACTTTAAAATGTAATCAAGCATATTAATTACTTTCAGTTACTTTTTCTTACACTGTGTATTGGTACATGTTGGAAAGAAAGATTGCTAAAACACGTGGACACTTCCTCACTCCCTCCCCCTGGGAAAGAGGAAGATTCAAGGATCCAGGAAACAAGAGAGGCTGCTGCTGGCCGCTATTTCAAATTGCACTGTATCACTCTTCCATTCAGCTGTATAAATGCAAGCTACAGAATGAAAAATATTACTGATATTCCCAGTGCACCTAAGTAGAACATGCATTTTACTTGTATAAATTTTTCTTGAGTTTGAATGCTGATGTCTACAGAGCCTTTACAATAGATTTTCCATTTGTTTTCCTTGTGGGGAGAAAGACTGCGGGAAGGAAAAGGAGGGAGAAGGGACACACAGACTACCTATGGAAATAACAGAAAACCCCTCAAACTAAAAGCTCACCATTTCAGACAGCTTTTAGTCAGGATAAACACAAAGCACGAGAATATTCACTCACTGTCACACTTGGGAGAAATTTCTTCAGAAACGCCTACTTATTCTCTTCCCTCAAATCCCCTTAAAACCCTCTGCTGTCCCATCTACCAGAGCTCGATAATGGTGTAGGCAACACATTACTGCAGTACTATTCATAACCTTGGATTTTACAATTTATCGTGGAATGTTGCTAGGAATATACGTTGATTCATACATACTTTTTCCCTACGCATACTATTTCTAATAGAATTTATTTTTAAGCATGATTTACAGATACACACAAAACTGTAGAATGCATATTTTTAAAAATAACATTTAAAAACTTCAGAACGCACACAGCATTGAAAGGCTGCCTTCAGAAAGGACTGTGTGCCAGGATGAATGCAGCCACAGCCTAAGAAGCAAGGAGGATATGCATCCTCAGGCATCTCACATGGCACACAAATATACTCCATTCTCCTCTCTCCTCCTCCCAGACGCTAGCCTAGGTGCTCATAGCTTACACCCTCTTACTAAACAATGTATATGGCTGTCTAGATAGTTCAGGCATTTCTTCCTTCTGCACAGTGATGTTATATACTGGTTTAGAACATGTCATATAACTTTAGTCTCCTACCTTCAATAGCCATATTAAAAACATCAGCTAACAAAAATATCAAAACAGGAACAACGACCTGTATTCGAGATCAGTGTCCAGGTACTTTTTGAGTCCCTCATGTTCCATGTACACAGTGAACCATCCTTAGGTTCAGAAATGCTCACAGTACCACGGTTTTCCCAGATGACGTTTAATTTGAAGGAACTGACAATTTACTGACCTGATAAGCTATGAAAAACTTAACCTTAATTAAAATAATATACTTAGATTAACTTTCCCATATGTTTTATCCTAACGCATTATCTGACTCCCTCTGCTACACACAAGGGGAAAGATGCAGGAGGCATGCGATACTAAAGGTTTTATCTCCGTTTCATATTACCCATTTTAAGATTGATACCTGCGAGACTCAAGCAACTGGATAGTAAAACATGGCAGAAAGCCCAACAAAGCTATTGCCATTACAAGAAAATAGTCTTAGGCACTAGAGGGAGCATCTGCCTTTACAGTCACTGAACAAAAGTTTCTATGTGCCTACAACATATTCCATGTAATATGCAAAAATTATTTTGCATCTTATATATAAGGTACAAGTTCCACTTTTCTCACAAAAATCAAACAAATAAAGGAAATACCAATATTGCTTAACCATCAATTTAAATAAATGTGCTTTCTCATTTACTTAACTTACTCAACCATCATTTTAAATTATTTTCTTAAAGTTCAGACTCTGAAAGTAAACTTTTCCACGCAATTATCTAAATAGCCTAATAGTGTTAGAATACAATAGCTTGCACTGTTCAGGAAATGAAAGCAATGACATTTTACTTTAAGGTCGCAGCTTCAGACTTCTGAAACACAGATATCTGCATCTTAGCTAGCTGCCTAGACTCACCGTGAGAGAAGGTCATTTCTGGGCTGTGATTCATCTGACCAGCTCTAGACATCTGCCAGAGGATGAACGTGTGAATCATTTTCTCCAAGTGCCACTTCTATGAACCGCAAAGGTAGCTGAATTCACGTGTGGATGTGTGCACCACAGATGATTAGGTCACAGGATCCCCACCCAAAAACATAAACAGAACACACTAAGCAAAAATATGCATGACAACATTAGTGAATATAAATTGGGGTGGGGGCAGGGAAGGTGAGAGAGCATATCATATCACAGCATTAAGTCTAACTAACCTTGCTGAATTACCAACACTAAGGTGAATCGTTTAAAATGGAGGTGAGTTCCATGTAGCACTGCTACTATGACAGAATCACAAAGCCTTCAGAAAACACAGTGGCAACCAAAGAGTATCATTCTCAGCAGAGGATTGTATCGGCTGGTCACCTGGAGCACACTGGCACCATAAACTCATTGTACGTTTTCTAGTACTATAAAACTCTTCGTTCTTGCTACATGCAACAGATTCAGCTGAGAAAGTGCAAGCAAAGAGACAAAAGAGCAGAAATTCCTTATTACAGCCTGTAAGAAATAAGAGAACCTAAACACCTACCAAGCTTGCGTACAGATCCATTTGAAACATTAACAGTATTTTTTCCCCTGAAAGCGATAGGAAAGAAAAAGTATCTGCCACCTATATTTCTCTTTAATGCCTCAGCCTTGCTATGAATTCCTTTGGTGACTGGCAGGTACACATGCTTGCTTCAAGATAGCCCTCAGCTCTCTGCCTGTCTGGATGCTGATACCTGAAACACTGCTGAGAATCATAGCTTAGTTTACCTAATGCAGTTTAGTAGCCATGGTTTTAATATCAGGCATTATGCTTCCAGACTGCGTGCCAAGCCCTGAGACAGGAAATTCTGTTTGCAGATCCATCAAATTGGTACTGTTGCAGTCAAGGACACTAAATTATGTAGTTTTAGTTTGTTGTGTGGTTTCTTACTTTTGCCTAAAATCATCAGCCACATAAGACAGGCTGTAAATTTTGGGAAGAAACATTATCTCCACTTATGTCCTCTGAACAAAGTACAGTGACTGTGGTTCTCTGGAATTTTCATTAGAAAGCTCCTTTCTTCTTCCCCTTGGCATGAAGGTCCTTGCTCATTTCTAGACAAGGACTACGCAGTGCACAGGCAAAACTGCAATGGTATCTTCAATTATCCTCCCAAATTAGCAAAGCAAAGTGATCTCCACATACAACTTTTACTGAAACAGTGTAAGATATCAGCAGCCTTCAAAATCTTAACTTTCTAATACTGCTAAGAACGTTCAAAGCTGGAAGATCTTGCAAACCCACTAGTTTGGACCCTGATAAAGCTGAATAGAAATCATTTTACCAAAAGGATTCTGAGCACCTGTAAATTTCAGATCTCTTTTAAAGCATTTCTCTTTGCACTTCGAACATTTTTGCAGTAGTGTAGCAAAGCCTCCACAAAGCTAATATAAACACTTATCATTAAAGTAATAATAAAAAGAATATAGAAAAATCACAAAAATAGAGCTTAAAAGGTGAACTTTTCAAGATATAGCAGATGTACAGGGTTTCAGAATATAAAAATCTCTATATATAACAAAATTTGCCTTGTAGTCCTATGGTGAGCTCCTTTGGTTCTGCAGCAACAAGGCAGCTGGAGATTCCCATCAGCACTGGGGCTTGTTAGTCATAAAGACTGTGTCTGAACTGCAGGGCACCTGACCCGAGTGTGTGTGGGTGCAGGGAAAAGATGAAAAAAAAGGGCAACAAGACTAGGAGGAATTACTGTGTGGTCTAGACTTGTCCCAACATGAGGCTGGGACATTACAAGACTCATAATTTAGAGATGAGCAGAGGTGAAGAAATAGGCTTTCATCTTTCTCACTTTCTCCATTCACTCAGTGTGAGCTTCAGCACAAACAGAAGGGCCCAGTTCCCTCGCTACATATGCAATATATTCCTTATCCTGCAAGAGGAAAAGCTGTTTTTAAAGTGCTGTGTGAACTTAGATTCACTTGACAGAAGATGTGTATTCCGAGCAACTAAGACCCACAGTAATCCAAATCTTTGACTAACTCCTATGTACCTGGGAGACATGCTGTTGGCCGCTGAACTGAGCCCTGAGGCAGAGATGATCACGCTACAAGCATGAATCAAGTGAGGAATCAGACAACCCCATTTTTTTCCTTGTGGAAGTGAAACACAAAAGTTACAGTGATCAGTCATATTATGCTATGAAGGCAGAACATTTTAGTCTAGGAAATGACTCCTTCCCATTGCTACCTGCTTTTAAAAAGCAGGCACAACTCCTTGCTGTAACAACTTCCTAGGGACTTGCTTATTTTGTTCTCCAGTCATTTTTTTGTCCGACTCTTTCTAAAATATGCTGATTTTAAGAAAGCAGCCATGAAGACGTATCAAAAGTGATTGGTTCTGATTCACAAGCTTAGTTCTGTTTAACTGGGACCACAAAAATCAACAGCTCTACCCTGTGCTGGGTGAATTAAGAAGTACAGCAGAGTAGACTCAGTCCAGGAGAATCAAGAAGCAAAAGTGACCTTTCTGTCTCCTAGATGTATTAAACTGCTTAGAGAGTGCTCCGTAACTCACATCAGCTCCTTCCTCCAGCTACCAGATGACAGCTTCATACCCCAAAATAGCCAGAGCAATGTTTCTGTTTGGTCCACAGGCTTCCTCCCCAACACAACAGATTGTACTACATGTTGTGAGTGGGAAGGCCACAGATTACCTACATCACTTCACTCCTTCTCCATTCCTTATGCTTTGGGGAGGCAGGGGGAAAGAGAAAAAAAGAAAGGGTAAAAAAAAAAATCTATTTTGGGGCAATTGAATTCCTGCCATGTTTCAAAAGCAAAGCCTTAGCAGCTATACAGGCATGCTCTAAATTTTTTTAACTTAACAGTGAAATCTGCTAAGGCTGTATTCTCTTCAAAAGAAGGTTACAGATACTGTTATTTTTCTGTGAGCTCTGAAAATTACATAGTAGATCCCTGTGAACCATCTTCTATACAAACTGTGGAATACTTGCTGTCTTAGAAGCAATCCATAAATATGTATTACTAGTTTACAAATATGTATTGTATTACAAATGAAGAAAACAACTGAATAGAAGACCTCATAATTGGTACAATCCTTTATTTAAAAATAAAAAAAAAGAATTACATAATTCCACAGAGAATTACTTTTCATGTAAGCATGGAATAGTATAGCAAAATAGCTTCTAGTTCTTTGTACTTGAATGTAGCATTTGTGGGTTTGGGGTTTTTTTTTTGTTTTGGCTTGATTTTGGGTTTGGGGTTTTTTTTAATTCTGTGATTTACAAACTGAGGCACTAGTGCAAGTAAAAGGAGGCAGAACGAGCTGTCTGGCTTGTTTGGAGAAGGAAGGAAGATAGGGCTGTTTTGTATTCATCCACATGGCTACAATGCTCATACAAGCCCACAGCATCTCGCATCTTGATTATTATCTTTCTTTCTAGGGCCAGTAAATGCAAAAGTGCTCAGTTGTGACCATTTCCTCAAGCTACTACTCCGAGTATGCCATTCTCATACTGCGTCTCTCATTTGCTATTGCATTGAAAGAAGCAAGTGTAGAAACATGACTGTAATTTTATGCAAGTTCTTCCTATCAAGCAAGCTGATCAGCTATTTGAAGTCTGGCCATATGCTTTGAAATTCATAAATACAAGAGAAAAAATTAGTTGGTTGGACTTCCCTTAGAAAAGTATGTATTTTGTCAAATCTATTCTGTCCATCTAAAATGTTCTCAAATTAAAAAGATATCCACAGATCAGCCAGGTCCTGCACACCCCTCAAAAAACGCTGGGCAGAGTCACTGGTGAAAGAATCCCCAGCTGCTCAGCACTCAGCTGACCGGGTACTGATGTGAGCTGTTGGAAGAGACACACACAGGTCCATTAGTTTAGGCTGTTGAATCCTGGATGTTAAGTGAAAACACCAGGAATCTGAATCAACCAGAGGAAGAAAAAGTTTGAAGCCAAAGACTAGCCATCTAGAAAACTAAACTTACTAACATTCTGTTTTAGTGCAGAATTAGACAGCATAAGAATGGACTGTGTATAATTTTTTTAAATAAAATTAAACAGTGATAATATCAATAAATATGGCAATTCTTTCTTATTTTTGAAAATAGAGGGAATAAACAAGTAAGGATTATAATTAATGAAGGATGCTCACTATTCACTGGGAATATCACCTGTACCTCAGTTTATCTATTAGACATTTTCCAACTGTATGGAGCTCTATCAAAAGCGTGCCTTATAGATATCAAAGATCTCTAACCAATTGTTACCAGATGAGTTGCAGGCTGGTTTTCCAAAGGTCAGAGCGTAAGACTAAGATCCGTAATATAAATACGGTACATAGATGGGGATTTAATGAGAATCACCTCCGTGCCCAAGGACAAGATCTTCAGACTCTTTACCTTGTGTCTTTGATGTCATTTGTAAAGGTAATTCTACCTCCGTTCCCAGGGTTAAGCCTGAAGAATTTAAACCCACAAGGGAAGTTTTGAGCAAATGTGATGCTGCAGCCTGATGATCCAGCTCAAATTAAGCTGCTCTACTCCAGAAAGAGAACCGGACAAAACCCAATCATTTGAATCGCAGGAAAAACTTGTGAGATGTCCTAACATCCTTGTGCCCGAATCATCTTGCCTCCATGTAGTTTTACGTATGAAAGGTGAAATTTCAGAGATAGAAAGAGGTCTCTAATACTTCCATAGCATCTATCACACTCTCATTATATTTCCACACATAAAATTAATCCAGACTAGGGAGTTCTTCAGAAAAGCATGCCTGTTGTGGTTTAATCTCAGCCGGCAACTGAGCACCACACAGCTGCTCGCTCACTCTCCCCGCCCGCCGGTGGGATGGGGGAGAGAATTGGAAGAGTAAAAGTGAGAAAACTCATGGGTTGAGATAAGAACAGTTTAATAATTGAAATGTAATAATAACAATAATAATATTAATAAAGAATATACAAAGCAAGTGATTCACGATGCAATTGCTCCCCACCCACCAGCCAATGCCCAGCCAGTCCCCCAGCAGCGGCCCCCCTGGCCAACTTTCCCCAGTTTATGTACTGAGCATGACATCACATGATATGGAATGTCCCTTTGGCCAGTTGGGGTCAGCTGTCCTGGCTGTGCCCCCTCCCAGCTTCTTGTGCACCTCCAGCCTTCTCAGTCGGTAGAGCATGGGAAGTCCTTGACTAGTGTAAGCACTGCTTAGCAACAACTAAAACATCGGTGTGTTATCAACATTGTTCTCACCCTAAATCCAAACCACAGCACTGTACCAGCTACTAGGAAGGAAATTAACTCTATCCCAGCTGAAATCAGGACAATGCCAAAGACCAGGTAGGCTACGGAGAAGGGCCATCACCTAGAATGTTACAAACAGTGTCACAGTCACAGACTATGACCACAACTTCCATGTAAGACAACGCAAGAGTATAAAGGAAGCAGGCAGCCAGGGCTGAGCGGGACCCTGTCTTTCTATGGGACCAACTATTCTTTCGTGGCAGAAGAAGATTTGGGTCTTGGGCTGTATGTCTTCTATTTTCAGGAGAAAAATGGCACTGCCATCTGAGTATAACGTATCACTGTTTTTTAATGTTCTGCAATTTAAATGAAAACAGACTTTGCAATTCAATAACTTGAGGTTCTGAATTAATGAAAGTGAGATGAGGAAAGGGAAATATAAATGAAAGAGCTCAGTACTAGAATTCCCACAAAAAAAGATCCAAAGATTTGTGAGAAACAGTTTCCAAAAACTTCCAAAAACATCTGATTATTTCACTGTTATCCTTCAGTAAGGACTAGAAATATAGTGCCATTTTCTGGCAATCCACTAATGTATATCTTTATTGAAACTAAGTGTTTTGTTACAAAATGAAAAGATAATTTACTGGGAGTTTATGAGTAAGAAATTATTTTACACTTTCTAATCTCCCTCCCACCCAAATTCCATAAATGTCTCATTGTTCTCCCGAGAGCACATCTCTGGTGGAATATAAAGATGGTGCTTACAGCAGCATTTTGAGACAGTTAGTGGTTAATCATATGTAAAACTGCTAAAAACTAGGAGACCAAATAATTTTTAAACCTCCCTCATGCATTCTGTAATTGTACCGTGGGAGTCTGACAGCCTGATGAATACTGGGTCAAGGTTTTGCAGAATGCACAGTGTTTAGGTGACTGAGTAGGTAATAGAGTAATAATAGCATAGAAATTATAAGGGAAAAAAGGCTTAAAATAAATTACTACGGGAAATGTAGACACTTTTAAGTATGTTCCTCAAGAAATTCAGGTCTCAAGCCGGCAAGCAGAAACAAGGGTTCTGAAAATCAAATGTCTGGTCAGACTTACAGAACACAAGAAGGGCAAGCACGGTATATGGTATTTAATACACCTCCTTACTGTCATATTGAAATGGGATGCAAGAGTTGTCTCCAACATCTCATGAGGTTTAAGCGTTTCCTCCATCTCCCTTTTTCCCATTCATCTATCGGGACTGACTGTCACTTCATTTTTGGATTCTTTGGATTCCCATTTGATTCCTGTTTCGGGCTGATGTTCATACCACTCAAATACATGCAGCGCAGTCTGCGGTTCTTATGTATTCAAACCTTATTAGAAAACCAAACTAAGTGAGTAGAAGGGAAGACATTCTCTCATAGGAGCACATGCACTATGGTGACCAGAGGACCCATGTCAATCATCATTAAAGGATGACCTCTATGTTCTGAACAAAGTCTCTGGATTTTGTCCCACATGGAGTCCATTATGAAGGGTTTTTACCATTTCCCTCTTTTAAGCAATGGCTTTAGGGACTTACCCATTCTCAGACTCAACAGGAAGGCAGGAGACAGGCAACCTGGCATTAGCCCTATTGTCATATCATGAAGCTGTTGCTCATCA
Organism: Pygoscelis adeliae; assembly: GCF_000699105.1. Taxonomy (NCBI): domain Eukaryota; kingdom Metazoa; phylum Chordata; class Aves; order Sphenisciformes; family Spheniscidae; genus Pygoscelis; species Pygoscelis adeliae. The sequence goes on from NW_008824004.1 coordinate 399,181, forward strand.
TATAATCTGCTGTAAGGGAGGGAAATCCCTCAATTAATGATCCTGCATTTCATTTAAAAAAACCAAAACAACAAACTCATCTTTCCACAATAGGGTAACAATCCTCAAAAGGTGGAAAAAAAAAATGGGGCCAAAGTCCAAGCATGTGAGCTTCATGGGTTGTGAAAATGATGGGGGTGCCACAGAACAGGAACTACATTGCCCTTTCTTTGCAAAAAAAATGCTGCAAAGCCCCACAGTTTAGACTCCGTGCCTGTTTCCACTGGGAGAAGCCAGCAGAGGATGGGTTTTTGTTGGTTTCCTTCTAGCACACCAGTTAGCAGTGCAGCTCCATCAGCTCACTGTGGGCAACCTTTGACTTCTTGGCTGCCTGCTCCTTTCAGACATGCAAAGATTTGTATGATTTCAGCAATCAAAAGAGCGTTTGAAGCCACACTGATTCCCTTACCACATCAGGCAATAAAAGACTCGGCCTCCTCCTGAAATCACTTATATTTGAGCACAATTTGTTCCTAACTTGTTTTCTATGACTAACTTATTGAAATCAAAATTCCAACATTTTATTATGAGTTACCTATAGAGACTGTGAAACACATTCACTGACTTGCCCAAGAAGTAACAAGGGACAAAAAGAAGCCTAAAATCAAAACTAATTCACTCGGAGTGTTGGAAGTCCTGTCAACATTACAATGTGAGGTTTTGCAATTTAATAGCATGGCTATATGCATAAAGCCATACAAATGTCTTTCTTTTTTCCATATTATATAATAATATTATAAAATGTGTCACAAATAGACATCAAATTATTCTTCCTGGACATTCAGTAAGTCTGATCATCTTTGCACAGCACCTGGCTGTTAAGTGTCGAAACTCCCTTTTCATCTTGTATGGCACTGAAAAAACTGTTAGCACCATTTACTTTTCACATTTGGGGACTAAAAGGAAGGAAAAATATTAATAATAATATTCAGAACAGCATATTCAGTACTTTGGAAATGCAAAAGAGAACAGCTCTAAAATCTGACCATGTAACACAGAAGTGAAAAACGTGTCTATACTTACTACTCAGCTGGCAAAGAAGCCGTTTGTGTGAATGCCAAAGAAAATTAAATAATATTCATTTGGAAGTCATTCAGGGTTTAGTTTCACATGATTATAATGAATTAAATGCAGCCAGGATTCACAGCATCAAAGTACTCAATCAAAATAAAACAATGAGAAAATAGGCAAGCAAGCTTGATGATTTAAATATGAACAATTATATCACAGAGCAAATAATTTTCAGTGACACAACCGGGGGGAAATAGGTAAACCCCCTACATTATGCATTTTGCCTTTTGGTATTTTTGCACCTACTGTAGAATGAACACCATTTGTTTGAAAATATATAATACTACATTAAAAAGTGAAACAGACTTGATTGACAGAGAGGGACAGGGATTAAAATCCCCAAGGTTTACTAGCCTAAAGGCAGCCATGACAAACTGCTGTCAGTTGCCCAAAGCCTGCACAGCTACCCGAGCACACAATCCTCAAAATAGTCATATGTGGCTGAGGACAATCCCTGCTGTGCAGAGCTGAATTTCAAACTGGGCTCAAGAGAAGGGAAAACATCAACACAATCACACACCAGTCACTCACATCTTACATTCATTATCAGGTTTTTCAAAGGAATCCCCAAGGCGACTGTATTTCACAGAATTGAAAATTTAAAATAAAAGAAAAGCAAAGCAACTCCCTCTACTCAAAACTGTATTTATGCTAGTTTATAAACCCACAATAAAACATCTGAAATAAAATTGCTCAAGTAGACTTTAAGACAAAAAAAGTTTTTGGAAAGTGAAAAATAAATACTAAGAGTGTAGGTAACAGCAATAATACTGCTACCAGGCAACTGAATGCCATCCGATATATAGATTCTTAGCCAAATGCTATATACTTAGAAGAACTTTACTTTCCAGGAAAACCTGCAGAGATTTTGATTTGCTGTACAGAAAGCATAGCTACCCATCTTGCCCTTTCCTCTGTGAAAATTCTATGTATCACTGCAAGCAAATATAATGTATCAGCAGTAGTATATGTTAACATGCTCTGATTTCCATTACTTCAGCAGAACTGATGTGTGAAAAAATTTAAAGTCTGTGCATTAGACGGATTAATAGCATCTAGGAATGAATAAAATACACCATTAGAAAATTCTGTTTAAATTAAGAAGAGAATTTGCAGAGAGGAAGGCACACTACATTCATGTGAATAGTAATCTAATGAATTTTTTCTGTGCTTTCTGGTGTCAGACCGAAATTTTCTTTACCAGGGTACCCTGAAAAGAAAAGGGTGGGACTTCAGAAGGATTTATGTATATTTTACTGATGTGGGTATAACATACTTCTTCAAGAAAGCCAGTAGTAGTCAAAAATAAGGCAACATTTACCAGTAGCTCCTGCAGATAGTAAGCAATCCAAATAAACATACGTCTCTTATTGATACATTACATGTACAGATGCGAATGTTAAGTACAGCCTGGGAGTTGCTGGTTGTTTTTCTCTTTGTTTTACTGCGAGACATCCGTAGCCCACATACAGCACTGCACTGTTCTAGTGAGAATCCTTCTTCCACGCTGCCCTTTTTCACTAGTGGGAAGTATTTCATAAAAAAACCCTGAGATTAGACAGATCAGAGCGGTTGTGAGACTGACTACAGCCAGCAAAGTCATTGTCACTACCTCATTCTATGAATTGCCCATCACTCTCCCAAAGGAAACGTGGCAACTGGCAAACCCTGGTTGTGTCAGGCACAGATGGGAAAGCTCCCTCCTTCTGCTAATTGACTGGGAAGAAAACTCATTAAATAGCATTTTTCACCTGTCACAGTCCAAGAGGAAACTCAGCAGCCCTCTCGGCTGCCCACCTGTTGGGGAAGGCATAGCTGATGCTACACTGGATGCTCTCCTGCTACTAAACAAATGCCCTGTTGCTCAACAAGAAAGAGCAACAGATCTTCCCCCTGACAATTAAGCTCCTGTAAACCACAATGTCATATGCACCATTAAGTCCTATCTCCACCACAAAAAAATATTCTAACCCTCGATTTTCATAGGCAGTAAATAACAAATAAGCTAGAGGATGAGTTCTGTATTTCGTTCGGGCTTTCCCCCCCTCCCTTTTAAAGCACTGTCAGCACAATGAAGCTTTATGTAAAGACATTCTGATTAAAAAAAAATATATATAAGAAAATGCATGAATTGTTTTCATGTGACTTTTCCTTTTTTCATAAACAGGCCCACCACTATTATTTGCACTTATTAGAAAAGAATGTAAAAGATAATACTGAGAGATTTTATTTCTGTTTTGTGCTCTATTTTATTACTATGCTTCATTTAATAGCAGCATAATTTTGCAAAGTCCAAAGAACCAAAGGCATCTATGACATTAGCGTAAACCATGCTAGACCAGCAAATCCTTAACTTCTGTGTTACACTGGTATAAAACAGAACAGGATTTGGCTTGTGGCATTTGCTGGAATAGTTAAAAGAGTTCCTAGACACTTGTGCTACTTCACTGGGTTGTGAAATTTGACAGTGGACTTAAAAAGCAACACGCTTAAATACCACACCTAAAAATTAACATATGATTTTAATATGTTAGGTTCAAATAGAGTTGATATTGACACCCTATAAAGAAAGAACCTACCACCGTAATGATGTATACTCATATATAGATGATGCCAGGGAAAAAGGGGAAAAAAAACCCCAAACAAAACAGATCTATAAATCTCGCAAGAAATAATACATACTGTTACTTCAGAGTACAACAGCAATCAGCAAGAATGTGCAGTTCTCTTCAAGGGACCAGTGGAGAAAGGATAGTGAAGGGTTTTAGTGAATGGCTTTGTGCAACCTCAGAAGCATACGGGGTGCCCCATCCCCAAAATACAGTTTTAAAGGGAGTTCCACCAGTTTCCTGTCAACCAGATCAGCAAAGTGGGAGAGTGGGCATAAATCGAAACTATAATCAAAATTGCTCCCACTGCTGCTCTTCCTCCACTCTCCCACCCCAAAGAGAACCCCACCAATTCTTATCCGTACTGCTGTATATCATGGCTGGTCTCTCCCGCACATTAAATGAACAGGGTTGCAGGAAGAACAGAATTTTACTTCAAAGCAGTGCTGCTTTCAAGAGCTGCTTAACTACCAGTCTGTTTTAATTTTAAGATTTGCATACCAAGTCTAAACCACAAAAGAATTTTCTCTCACGAGCACTGAAGATAGATATTTCAGAGCGCTGACACTGAAATTAAAAGAACAATTAAGAAAAACAGTCCTGAAATAAATCCTATTGCAAAGAATGGTGCCATGTGGCATCAGTTCTAAAAGGACTGGTCCTGATAACCTCAGCCACTTTTCTAATTTAGCACTTTTCTGAGTATTGTTCTTCTTATCCTTCCATTGTGTCATTCCTTAATGCAACATGCTAACAAATATGAGTAAGATGACTTACTGTCTGCCTTAGCCACGGATCAAGATCTCACTGTTGTAGAAAACAGAATGAAGAACAAAAGGATAGTCCTTCCTTTCAGTAAAATACTATCCATAGGGAAGGAGGGGAGATGGATTTGGAGAGATGGAAGTCCAATGAAACAAAAAGTGGGAGCAGTGTGGGTCAGCCCAACAGCCACCTACAAAGTCTGTTTTCCATAGGCCACATGATGAAGGGCAGTTTAAAGGAGGGACGTGAAGGAGAGCAATGAAGTAGTTCTGCAGATCTTCATGATGAGCTCCAGCCGAGTATGGAAGCTGCATGTGAGAAACTGCAATGGGTGCTCGTTTGAGAATCTCTTCAGTAGGCAATGGAATCAAAGTGCATAGACTGATGCAAGGGAGAAGCTGATGTCCCCAAGAGCAGTTTCATGTTAGAGTACAAGAGCAGGCTGCTGTCAAAAGGGAACGGATCACAGATAACAAGAAAAGACAAGTATCTATGGTAGCTATGTAGTAGAAAAGGAGGAGCAAGTGCATAGACTCAAAGAGCACCGCAGCCAATGCAACAAGCCAGGAAAAGGACATACCATGAAGCAACCTGAAATGAGGTAAAACAAGCAAGCCTCATTTACAGAGGCAAAGAGAAGGATGAGTGCCTACAGAAGAGAGAGGACGAACGCTAAGTTTGTCCTCCTTTCTTCTGCCAGCTCCAAGAGCTGTTGAAAAAATGATGAATGGAAAACAAGTAAGTAAAATATGAAGAGATATTCCCCAAAACGTCATTTTCAGATTCACAATTCACACTTTACTGTTTGCCCACAGGGTAGAATCCAGGACTAAGCTGCCCTCCCTCTTCCTAAATTCCTTTCCATGAGACATGATGGTAACAATCATCAGGTTAGACCAAATTTGCTGCATAGGCTAAATTTGCCTATTTTTCTACTTTGTGTCCTACTTTAACTGACAATACTCCAAACAAAACTATTGTGTAAGCTCTTTGGTTTGGTTGGGCTTTGTAGAGATTACCACAATGTTATAAAACATCTAAAAGAACGCAAACAAAAACCCATATTGTGAAAAGTTATTTCGTCACTGCCATCCTATTTGAAATGCTTTTTTTGCTCCTTCCTTGCTTCAGATGGAGTGGCCCCATTATGTTTTCAGATGTCAGACATGGTTAGCGAACACAATGCTGTCAAACTATAATGGACAAAGATTTTTTTTTCCATAATGTGTTTTGTTTGTGTGAAGAACTGTGCCAGGGATCTGCTAAGTTATATCATTTCCTTCAATGAAACTAATTTACAAGGAAAATGAATCATGGGAAAGGCAAAGAAGATATTAACTATTGTATATCCACCCTGTTCCTTCCTGTATCTGTGCCTGGAAAAACCAAGCAACAGAAGCACAATAGACTAAACTCAGATCTGGTGTAATGCCATTGAAGTCAATGATGTTACGGCATGAATGAATTTGGCATAGTATCAACTTAATTTTTAGCAATGCCAAGCCAATCCTAGCATGTAAGGGTTTGTCAGTTACTTGACACTATGAAGATAACTTTTGTTTTGTTTGTTGTGCTAAAGCACAATATGCCACATCCATTCAAACTGAGAATTTGCAGGTGAGCCGGAGGCATACTGTATACTTAGAGCTAAGTTAATGTTGCAGCAGAACAACAGAATAACTGCTCTAACAAGCTGCATGAAGGATTAGCAGTAACAGCAGCAATATATTGCCACAACCAAACAAAATCCAATCTTGTTTGCTACATCCAGTACACAGACTTCAGGATCGGAGGGACAATGTCATAACTATGATTGAGAAGTCATTTTTATTGTAAATTCCTATGATGTCAGGCATTTTCATACATTTTCTTAGGAAGGTCATCCTTTGGGACAAAATTTCCTGTGCTTGACTTGTTCCCATGATTTCTGAGGGTATTTGTCATTCTTGTAAAATTGCATATTAAAAAAAAAAACCAAAAAACCAAAACAAAAAAACCCCACAAAAAAACCCCAAACATAAAAATCCTCTACCAGCAATTTAAGGATTATACAGATGCTTTTTTTCTCCCCACTTTAGCATCTCAAAGGTAAAATTATTTTAAAACTGAAATTTACCACCTATTCGATCTTAATTACAAAGATGAACCACATACCAAAAGCCTACATAATGCCTCTTCAATTTATTTTTTTCTCCACACTGGTTCACTAGTAAAATGCGTGCTGCCACTAAAGTCAATGATTCTCCATAGCTCATGAGAAGGCGTGGATAGAGAGGGTACAAACACTTGCAAAAAGAGAAGATGAGAGGTGTGTAGGACTGGATCAAAAGTTATGCTGACGGACAAATGATGAAAAATGAATGTCTCTTTACTTCTTTTGGAATTATTTAAAGATTTTTGAAGAGCTTTCTTGTGATGAGCAGCATTAAGACTGGTTTTTGGGTTCGTTTGGGTTTTTTTTACATCAGTGAAGAACACATGGTTTCCCAGTCCCCCATCCACGGCCCACACATTCCCTTTTGCAGCATACTGAAATAAACTCCATCCCCACGTAGGTCATACCCACCGCTTCAATTCGGTTTCAGAACAATTGGATGTCAACTGCCTTCAAAGCTATACAAATCTAAATGCCCATTTGAAGTATCTCTGAAAATCTTGTGCCAAGTGCTGCCATTATTTAACATGTGTTCATAGGGCTGTAGTGGGGTGTAATATTACATCCCTGAATTGCCCTCCCTGAGCAGTGTCGCATGGCAAACACCTTCTCTCTTGTCTGAGCTGCAGCATCTGTGCTTGCCATTGCTACCCACGGCTTAAAATCACACGATACATAGAAACTTCTACTCCACCTTTTAAAATTAAGCTTTTATATCCTCATTGTTGAAAACTGATTTTAGCTTAAGTATGTGTAAGCATAAAGACTATTAGGGAAACATCAACCTTTGTCAAACTGTAAAAAAGTTTTAAAATTAAACTAACAGATAAGGAAGAAACAGACAGATGGATCAGGTACAATATGAAAACGAAAGACTAAAACCACAAAACGACGACTGATTCCAGAATATGGATGTATATTTAACAAGCATTAAAGAAAAAAAAAAAACTTTCATAACGTAATAGGAACAAACAGACCATTCACACAGTGCTTTTATGTATCCAAAGAGCACTTGAATCAATCACACCTTCATTGACAACAGATGGGCCAAACAGAAGTTAATGGCCTATTGTACTGTGTGTTGGGCTGAGCTTGGGGGACTAAGACCTGCCAATGCCTCACTGACCTAGACATATCGCTTTGTCACTTTGTGCCTCAATTTCCCAATCTTCAAAATGAAGGCCAATGGCCTTCAGTAAGCTTACTGAAGTGCTTTCGGATTTCCTCAGGACAAGCACTACAAATGCTAGGAGCTGGGTGTTGTTGCAATTAGCAGTATGTCACATGTTTTCAGTCACACGAGCTTTACTGCTTAGGACTAAAATATAGCCTTGTGCAGGAGAGTTCTGCAAATAAAACCACTCTGGTCCCTGTTAAGTGCCTAAAATGGCATTTTTTTCTAAATTTGCAGTCAGTGCAGGTCACAAGCAAATAGGACACAGTTCGGCAGCCTCAGAAACGGTCTAACAGGGAGACTGACTCAGTTTGTATTCCTCTCCTCCTCGTGCTCCAGAAGAGACTAAAAGTGTACCGAGTCTGTATTGTTGCAATGTACGTTCCCTAACGCTCCTCTGCGGCATTGCATTGAGGGGAGCACAGCACAAACTCATCTGAAAATATGTGCCGTATTATCCAATTCCTTAGGTGGACGGCTGCTTTCTTTTGTAGGTCCAGTTTCTATTCTTGTTTTCCTACCAGCAGCTCAAGTAAGTGACAGTCAGCTGTAAAAGGACATCTCTATCCCTTCCCCATGAAGCCATTCTCCATTTCTAAAGGTTGTTTGCACGGTCTCAAAAACCAAATCTGAGCCATGCAATGAGTGTGTAACAAGGGCTGTAGTCCATCACTTTGTTTACTACGATACCATAAAATTTACTGATTATACTTCAAGCAAAGGACTGAATCTAAAGATTGTACATAAAAAAGAGCAAGCAAACCTTGAGGAAGGGAAATAGAAGAAATAAACATAAAAGCGAGGAATAGTTATGGTTCCAGATACTTTTCAGGGACCACCAAATAAAAAAATAAGTGGGAAAAAAGTGTTTTTTAAATTGATTTCATAAATGTAATGTGGCAAAGTAAAGTATACTATATTGCCAATTAAAAAAGGCTACAGCTTAGTTAAAATAATAGTAAATATACTCCTTTCAAGTCTCTGCTAAAACAATATTTGAGCTACAACAGCATGATTCCGAAGTATAGCACTATTTGTCCAGAAACTTATCACAGGCTCAGATATAAAGAAATGAAGTAACGCAGACAGCCAACATTCACTGAAGGGAAATAAATAACAGTATCTAAAATTACTCCAAATATAAACAATGATATAGCCACGTATTTAGGAAAAAAAAAGTAGCTAATCAACGCTTACAAACAGCTTCGGCTAGAAATCTCAGTGTTTACTTTTTACCCATCTAACATTTGCATATGTGCACATGCAAAATAGAATCATAGAATCATTAAGACTGGAAAAGACCTCTAACATCATCAAATCCAACCGTCAACCCACCACCACCATGCCCACTAAACCATGGCCCTAAGCGCCTCATCTACACGTCTTTTAAATACCTCCAGGGATGGTGAAGTTTTTCCTCATGTCCAATCTAAACCTCCCCTGGCGCAACTTGAGGCCATTTCCTCTCGTCCTATCGCCAGTTACTTGGGAGAAGAGACCGGCACCCACCTCGCTACAACCTCCTTTCAGGTAGTTGTAGAGAGCGATGAGGTCTCCCCTCAGCCTCCTTTTCTCCAGGCTAAACAACCCCAGTTCCCTCAGCCGCTCCTCACAAGACTTGTTCTCCAGACCCCTCACCAGCTTCGTTGCCCTTCTCTGGACACGCTCCAGCACCTCGACGTCCTTCTTGTAGTGAGGGGCCCAAAACTGAACACAGTATTCGAGGTGCGGCCTCCCCAGTGCCGAGTACAGGGGCACGATCACTTCCCTACTCCTGCTGGCCACACTATTTCTGATACAGGCCAGGATGCCGTTGGCCTTCTTGGCCGCCTGGGCACACTGCCGGCTCATGTTCAGCCGGCTGTCGACCAGCACCCCCAGGTCCTTTTCCGCCAGGCAGCTTTCCAGCCACTCTTCCCCAACCCCTGAAATAGTGAGTAGTACTGAAAATACGTTATGTTTTCTTCAACTTGCACAGTAACATGCAGTACTATCTTAATCGTTCCCTAGGTATGTTGGCAGCAGGACAACACAAGTGGGAGTTGCAACTGAATTTTCTTCTGTAAATACCAGCTTTTAGAGGTTTAGAAAGTAGAAGTCCTGAAGCAGCTTATTATGTATGAAACCATTTGTTCTTCAACAGAAAACAAGTTCCTTTTTATTTAGAGACTATTAAGGAACACAACCTATTAATTAAAGTCATTGTTTAGAGATTTAAATTTAATTAAAATACTGTCTTAAATATTGCTCAATGGTGATTTTTGCTGCATTATGAGCCGTAAGTTCACTTTACTGAAATGAAGCATATACATATGCTGAGGTAATAACAGACACACATTGAAGTAGTTATGTGTTCCTCACTAGATTTTTTTCCCCAGAAGAACACACACAGAACGAACATTTACCTCTCTGAACTCCCTTCTATATCCTTTTAACACCATCCTAGGTTACCAGAATGATAAATTTTTCATATTTACTGTATCTATATTTGTTAAGTTTAGGAAATTAGCATTAACACTATACAGAACATTATCACATTGTATATTAGGCATAAAGCCAGCATCTACCTACTTGCAGGTGACTGAAAACCACTAGTAAAATTATATTACCTTTAGTCTAAGACAATCATCCCGAGAAATAATTTTGACCCACATAACTCATTAAACCTTATCAGCTTTACTGCTAAATTCTTTCACATTGGACTAAACCGCAATGTTTAAGAGGTATTTCCTACAGTATAATGCCCTGCTATGTAGACTTATTGCAATTAGCTCTAAAAACACAAAAGGTCTCATTGACTTAAGTTCAGGGGTAAGCACCTGCACTGCTCCATATTGTTAATTACTCCACACCAACAGATGCAGAGCCTTACTGTAAGTTGCCATCAATCCAGAAGGAGAGACTCCCACCATTGTATCTGAGCAGCACTGTTACGAAAAAAACATGCAAAAAAACCCAAACCCAATAAAGAATTCCAACAGGATTCTCTTCTTATTATTTTCAACCTGAAAAAAATGTAGATTTTGAAAAGGAGCCCTTCCAGACTTGCTTGGCTTTTGATGACGGATCAAATTATTTCACTTTTACTTCCCCCCCACTACTAAAAAGCAAGGAGGTGGTCTGCCTAAAATATAGCTACTTAAAACAGGCTATTGTTTCCTTTCCTTCCAAGACCACCCAGATTTTCAATACTGAATCGTCTTTGCACTAGACAGATTAGACTACTGCCACAGTTATTTGTGCAAAGACCTGCCACTCTGCAATATATTTGTCACTATTTACCACCATCACTTCATAAACAGAGCATACCGTGCTGGTTAAATACATACAGATAAGAAGAGACAGTAAAGTTAGGGGGGAAAAAAAGTGAAATCTTAGGCATTTGGGGAGGGGAGAGCCATGACTAAGGCCCTCTTCAAAGCTCAGGAGGTTATGTTTAAAAATAGGCTTTCTTTCAGAGACTGCATGTAAAGCCCTTTATTTTCTTTACACATTTAGAGTTTTGAGGCTTATATCTTCAAGCTGGGGGTTTAATTAAAATTTAAAAAGGAAATGGAAGTTATCACATCATAACCTAATTCCAAGCTGTAGCATTTCTTGGGGGGGGGGGGGAAAACCCCAAAAAGCCCAGGGGGGGGGGGGGGAAATCCCTAAAAGACTCACATTACAGTTTGTCCTAGAGGTTAGGGCAGAACATTGAGATTTCAAAAATACAGATTCTAATTATGGCCTTATTGTTATCTGCTTCCATTCTCAGCTTCAGTTTCCCACCCAGAAACTGGTATATTGCTACTGGTCTCCACTGAGTTTTGAAATCCACAAACGAGAAGTAGAAGGTATGAAAAGAGCTATGCTATTATGAAAATGAACTTGGGAATTACACAAGGGATAGATACTGCTTAGGGGCAGGATTTATCTATCAAGTTTTGGCCAGCTTAAAAAAAAAAAAAAAAAAAGAATCCGAGCACATACTCTTCTTTTATCACAGGAAAGGGTAGAGAGCATCTTTGGAGGTAGGCGAGAAAAATCAGTGTGGAGATGCTAAAGACTGGTGCCTGTCCAGACAGCTAGATTTAGGTGACTTGAAACTCATCCTAGGCAACAAAATAAAGCCAAACTATATACATGAAAAACATGCCAGGCATTTGTCCTTGGCTCATCAAAGCACCACACTGGCACCAGTGTTGTACTGTATTTTATCACAGTTAGCATAATTAATTTTTACTGTGATCAGCTGTACATATTCTTTACTTGCCACCCCACACTTTATGTAACTGGCACAGAAACTATCCTATAAATCGCAGCAGCTGCTCGGCAGTGAAGTGAGGCAGGCAAAGGACCGCCTAAGAGGATGATCAAGAGAGGGCACTTCTTTCTGTTATGATGTGTGTCAAGGAGCATGTGAAGACAAAGTTATGTTTGAACTGAAGATGTCATTATTAAATCTAATTAACTAGTATCAACACAGAGTTAGACTGGAAATTGTAAAAAGGAAGAAAGGTATACACTAGACTCCTGTCAGTAATAACATTTAGAGTCTATCTGGATATGGGTTATATTCTAAATATCATATTAAGATATGCATTTTTTAAACCAGGAAAAATATTAGATAGAAAATTATTACTCTGTTGCTACTCATATTTAATATGACACATAAGCGAAATGCTGCACTTTAGATGTTGGTTTTGTATTCTTAATTTCTCATTCTGGGTCTCTGCAAAACTATATGAGTTGGAATGTGCAGCTCCTCTTGGAAACAAGGCTGCTCGGTCTTTCTTTCCATTACAGTCAGCATGGATATGATAACATGGCAACATAAGCTAGCTAAATGGGGGGGGGGGGGGGGGGGGGGTTTGGGGAAGAGGGGAGGGTTTTCTGAGAAGTGCACAGGGACAGGATGAGTGACACTGACATGGGCTGTAACACAGGAAATTCCAGTGAGGTATTAGGAAATCAGTTGTCACAATGAAACAGTAGAGCGCTGGAACAGCAGCCCAGTCAAGTTGCTGAATGCTCGTCTTTGGAGATACTCAAAACTGGGTTGGATGAGGCCCGGGGCAACCTGCTGTAGCTGGTCCTGCTTGGAGTGGGGGGCTGGACTTTGGTCTCCAGAGGTCCCTTCCAACCTAAATTACTCTGATTCTAAACCACCTTGAAATATCTTTGCTTTTTAAATAGCCACTATTTCTACGCCATTTAAAATTACCGCAGTTAACAACAAGGTACTATTGTCAGTGTTTCCATCACATGTGTTTCCCCAATAGGTGTATTTCTGCTTCTCAGGTGGGCAAATTACCCATGCACCAGTGACCTGGGAGCCTGCCTTGTACATCTTAAGCTTGCTCAACAAAAAGCGATTTCTTTCTCGCAGTCTTGGCATGCTTCCTTTCCCCTCCATCCCTATCCCACAGCTGTGGCCTATAACTAGTTTTCTGCCTGTAAAATAATCAGTGGCATTAGTTCTTCGTAATAACTACATCACACTTTTGCCAAGTTGCCATTTTAATGAGGTTTGCTGTTGCCCATTTCCAGCCTGGGCTTTGAATCCCTCCACATGCAAACAAGGAAAAAAAATTGTTTGTGCTTCTGTAACTCAAGTTTAACTGCCCAGAAATAAGTTATTCGTTGGGATGGGCTGTTCCCAGAAATAGATTCCTCAAAATCTATTAGCATATAGCTAAAAAGGAGGTGGTTGATAGGCTTTCTACCACTCTGATAGCTACATTGGCTCATACTAACTCTCAATAAAATCATACACACATCCAGAATCTATGCAAACTTAAAAAAAAACAGTATAGTTTCTGGGGTAGACAGTTGTTCCTCTTCCCCGCTTTAGTACCAACATAACTTCACAGAAATCAGCCCAACGGTAGAAGGTCAAATGACAACAGGTATTTCACAAAGGTTGAAAATAATTTATGACTGACAACGTTCCTGCCATTTTTTGCCAACCCTCAATTTGCTCCTAACTTGGTAATAGGGAAGGAACAATCACCTCACAGGCATCTGACATTGACAACTGCATCAGATTAGTCTTTGGACTGAGCAATAAATTAGTCTTCATTATCATCATGATCATTATTATGCTGTATATTCATCACCTACTGAGCTTTTGCACACTTCAGGGCAGCAAGACTATCTGTAATGTTACAAATATCAAACCCATCTGCATGAGCAAGAAGATGCAAAAGGAGCAAAAGGGAAAATAGGGAGATATTTCAGCTATGAGAAAATGCTCAAGTGGTGCGGTGGCTATTGCTTTCAAAGTATTTTAAGGCTAGACCATATACAAACATATTTACATATTTATGACATTGACTTTGTCAATTGAAGGTTAGCAGTTTTTTCATGTCATTCATAATGATTTCTTCTTATGTCTAAGAAATATAGCCTTACCATATTTTTTTCTTCCATTCATAATTTCCAATGTGAAAAGCTACCTTAATACAGTATTAATGCTAGAGCGAGATGGAAATGGTTTCGCTGTCACACAAAATTTCAATTATTTTTTTCTAACTATGAATAAAACGTCAAAAATCCAAACATGGCCTCAAGCCAAAAGTAATCCTGAATCAATCGAAATGTTTTATTTTGATGGCTGCAATTTTTTTGTTTTACTGTAAATTATTATAGCCAAAGACTAAACCAGAACTATTTCATTTAAATAGTGTGAAATTAGAATGTCACAACAATTTGAAAACTCCATCAAAAACATTTCAAAGCAGGAAATTCCTGACCACTTCCTATTAAGGATGAAGCCAGGAAAATTCTGGTGTAGCTTGCTACTTAGCCTGGCCTTTGTGTGCATGACATGAAGTATTTCTATTACAGAACTGTAGTAAAGAGATAGCATTTCAAACTCAACCATTTCAGAAATTGGAATGAACTATGAGGTACATTTTATAAACTATATTTACATAAATGGTCACTGAATCAGAAGTAAGAAATAAAAGAAAAAACAAACTGCCTGCATGTAGCTATGAGAAGCAATATTACAGTATCTTATGCTTTGATTTTTAATCCATTGCTTTTAAAAAAAGTATTTGAAAAATGAGTGAAAAGCTAATGAGCTTCTGTTGTATACTCTGGGTGAGTCAATCTCACACACTCATCCACAGGCATCGTTAAACAGAACAGAAAGGGATGCTGTAGATCTGTGGCTCAGCATTGAATGAATTATTCTGTCCCTCGATCACCACATTTAATCTTCAGATGTGTTACAGCTGTTCTCAAGATTTATTGTTAATTCTTCAGATGTACAGGATTTAAAAGTGTTGCTATGTTTTAGAGAAGACTATCCGGAAAAAGTAAAATCCTTGGCTCTTCGACCACCATGTTATACATGGACACGCTTAGCACATGCTGCCTCCTTTGCCCTGGTACAAACTTTCTGCAGTTTTCAGATGGGGAAATGGCCTGGGTTAATGCCAATCATGAAGTTGAAGCGTTTAGGTAGGCTGCAAATCCTGACTTACGAAGGAAGTTTACAGGTTATTTTCTCCTGGACAGAGAATACAACTTGATAAATACCTTCTCTGGGGCGAGACACAGCCCCTGCATGGCTGAGCTACCTGTTGCCTAGATTTCATTGCCACATTTCCAGGCACTGCCCTTACAGTCCTGAGCTGAGTACCTGTGCACGGCGCTCTGCATTCACAGGGAAAGGAGGTGCCTCACAGGGCATCCTCAGAAACCAGCAACCTGGCTGGGGAGATGCTGAAGTTAGGCAACGGGAACCATAAATGCTAGTGGGGAACCTAATGGTGCATCTTCAACCCAACTTCCCCTGTAGCACAAGTAGCAATGTGCCCATTTAAACAGCTTTGAATGCAGTCCAAGAGTTAGATGCATGAACACTAAAAATCTAAACTCTTGTTTATTGTTTTTAGACAAGTCTCACATCTTTTTGTGTGCAAAAAGCGGTTTCAACTGAGGACTGTCCCTCAGCCCAGATGAGTGTCATCTGCAAGGCAGGACACTTCCCTGGGGAGTCTGGGCTAGCACATTCCCAGATGGAAGAGAGAAACGATCTTCAATATCTCACATCCTTGCTGAGCCCTCTAAAACAGACATTGGAAGGCTGCCCCCTCCCTCACGTTTTGGGGTGGGGTTTTTTTTCCCCTCTTTTGCAGCCCCATTGTGATTTTTCAGTGTAGCAAAATGACAGGAATAATCATCTGGATATGGCAGACACTTTAATGCCTAGGCAGAAACAGAGCTTCCAGCTCTCAGAAAATTTTTATAATGAAAATCTGAGCACTAATTGACTCGAGACGTGTGTGGTTAGACATATCTTGAGAATATATTTAGGCTTCCAAATTTCTTTTTCTATCTAATTTTGGGCCCACTGGGGCTTGGGTCTCGGTACTTCACTGGAATGCATGAAAATGGAAACAGAAGGAGCGAGGCAGCAGAAAGTAGTTTGTCAGTGAACACTTCGCAAGTACGTCCAGAGTGCAAGATGCTCTGCAATGTCCAAGAGTAACGAAGGACATGTTCTGTCGCATCATATCCCAGAGCAGAATCTTTTACATATTTAAAGTGTTCAGCATTATGTATGCTTCAGTCGTTCCCAAACACAAATGCTTTCACTTGCAGCCTGACACAGTCATGAAAGACTGGGAAATGGAGGCCCAGGACTGCACAACTTTCAAAAGTGCCATAGCAGAACTGTGATGCTGTTCACAGCTTAAACCCTCCTTAATCCTCAGGTGACGTCTAAGGTATTAGGTGGTTTTACAGAATTCATAATGTCTTAGTTGTTAAATACTTACAGATTTATTACAACCAGAAGAAGAGCAAACAACTGCTTTTTAAGAAACTTCATGTTCTGGAAGAAACAGCGTTCTTCATACTTAACAGATCTCTGACATGTACTTCATTTTGTCAATGAAGTTGCTACTTCATAGGCATCTTTTAGTGCTAGTTGGAGTAGTTGAGAAATTAACTTCAGTTGTCTCAAGCTACTAGTAGTGAACTTCAGTCCCACCTAGTTCCATAGTAGAACAAGAGAAGCATGGATGGCTACAGGAATTTATTGCAATAGAACCACATCTCTGGGGTGTTCGGACACTAACACACCATGCTCCTCCTATTTTCCCAGAAAGTTATTCCCCTATTAGAAACAAATAAATAAACAATCAAACCACCTTATTCCATATTTCTGGAACTGGTGGGGTTTTTTTGTTGTTGTTTTTTGGGTTTGTTTTTTTTTTGCTAGGTCATGTTTTTGGGAGCTCTTTCCCCTCGTTTAACTACAGCAAGAATGAAATAGGTAGTTTAAACTGCTGAACAGCAATTTCAACAGAATTGCTGGTTCATGCAAATTACCTACCCCCTGTGGCATGTTTACTAACCAATCAAAATATTTTCTTCAGACAAAGCACTGCAATAAATTTAAATGAAAATAAGGACAACCATAACACAAGACACATAATAAGAGATTTGTGCACAGCATGGAAAGTATCTTATAAGTAAGAAAATTATGGTCATGCTTTACAGTGCAGAATTTTCAGAATAATGTATCATATTTATCATTTGCTGCAGTACAGTTATTTCCAACAACTTAATGAAAAAACTCCAGCTATAAGTTGCTATTGGACTCACTGGGAATAAAAAATTAATCTGAGCAAAGCATTTGAAAAACCATGCATATTCTATCAGAGCAGATCTTTTATCACAATCTTTACTATAAAGAACACTTACTGAAACGTACATTCCAACCCTGCAAGAAAATTCAGTCCGATGATTTCTGGGGTCCATCACAAGTGTAGATAGAATATAACACAGCTCTCATCAAAAATTATGGGACAACACGCAAAGACCAGCTGAACAGAAAGGATTTATAAATACGCTGCAAAATAACTTCACATCCCTTCAACAGACTGATATTAAAGACCCTCATTGCTGGCAAGCTCAGAAAGTCTTTCTCTTAGTTTTCTTCCGCTTACTAAAGAAATGCCACACCCAGAACGGCATACGAAATTACACCTTTGGAAAATGACATGCACCCCAACACAGGGTCGAAAGCATTGCATAAAATACCTCTGCATCTTCTTCTAAGGGATACAGTCTTTTGATCTGCTTTGGTCTGTGAACTGACAGTCCCAGCATCTTTCCATGCAGCTTTTCCCTTTGGCTTAATTACTATGTCATATATATAAATATACATACACACATACATATATATACACACACACATATAAAAAAATAAAAGAACCTGTACCGACATCTTGATTCAAGATACAATAAAATTTCATCCCTCTTTAAACCCAGTTTTTCAATATGTTGGCATTTGGCAGAACTCGCCTGCTGCCACAGCGCAAGGCTGCCTCTTTCAGACTTCTTGGCATGGGATCCTCTAACACGTGCAGCTGAAGTAGACGATTGCCTACAGCAGTGGACTGCTGGGGGCAGGAAAATAGTCCTGTCCCTGCTGCCTTGTCTCCCTGCTGCCTTGTCTCCCATACCAGATCTCTCCTGAACTGGAGGTGCTGACAGTGATGCCGAGGAAGGGTGCAAGGCATGGCAGTGACTCCTGCCTGGGGGAGAAAGAGCCGGCCCTGCCCTCCTGGGCAGCCAGCCTGCCCCAGCTCCCTTGTCTGTCTGTCTCTCCAGCACTGCCCCTCACCTCTAGAGGAGAGAAGTTCAGTTTTGCTTGGAGGGATGATCCGCTTACACCTGGAGACCTGCTGCCTTCGCAGGCCCTACGGCAGAGCCCGGCAAGCCTCCCACATCGCAGCCCCCGCCGCTTCCTGGCCTACCCGCTGTGCGCATCCAACAGGCCCTGGCATGGCTGGCTCTGTGAGGCTGGGCCTCCAGCTGTCTGTGACAAGCGACCAGCTGCAAAGCCATCTTAAAACACAAGTAGCATTCACACTGCCTCTAGAAAAAAGGCATTTCTACTGAAACTGTTTACAATGCAAAGACTGACTGTTGTCTGCAGGTAACGAGGAAAGGCCTCAGACAAACCCCGCCACCGTCCTAGCTTCATTCGCCACTTCCCCTCACCAAGAAAAGTCATATTCTCTCCTAAACGGGCCCCTTTCCTCAGCTCTCCACTGCACTGCCACCTGTCCCTGTCCTCTCGCTCTCCACCAACATTCTCAGGCATTTCTACAGAAGTTCACCTTCTCGTACTTATTTTTGTTACTACTTATTTTTCCTTATTTTAGCAGCTCCCTGCTAAACTGAAGTTGCATATTCAAACAGTAAACATATCAACAAAATAC
>NW_008824004.1:418268-437932 GCF_000699105.1 Pygoscelis adeliae
ATCACCACTGCGTCACATTGGTGCTATTAAAATGAGTACACCATGAAAACAATAAATTGCCACAAGTGCTTGACAGACAAGAGACAGAAGCCGACTGGCCCAGCAGTTTCTAACCACCTCCATTACTTGTCCAGCCAGAGCGCATGTTCATCCACCCAGCTGTATTGCTTCTTGCCCAGAGAAGGCCAAACATCTGGGATATTTTAAAACAGAGAGGACATCACAGAACAAGCGGGGACAATGCAGAGGCAAACAAGAGGTATATGCAGCTGGGAGTAATGTGAAGGGGAAAAGGGAGAAGCCATACACACAGGGAAATGCGCAATGATCTGTCATGGTCCATCCACTAACCTGATCTGCACCATTCTGAGTTAGGAAAATGGGAAAACCTGGTAGCATGAAACTGAAGAGACTGTAATTTTAAGTCTTTTTGCTTTGTTCAAGCAAAAGAAGAACAAGAACAGTTAGGATATAAAAGTAAAATAGCAATTGCATAGAGAAGTTAGAATCAGAGTCCCCTGTCTCACAATACAAGAACAAGGAGTCGTGCAATGAAACTGAAGGCAGAGAAATTCAGAAATAAAAAAGTGTTCAGTTTTGTTTTACGGGGGGGGGTGGTGGTGGTGGTGGTGGTGAAATAAGAGCAAAGATATATCTAAAGTTTTGACAGCCATACATAACTTGCACAGCTGTCAAGGATACTCGGGTTTTGTGAAACCAACATAACATTTTGAAAGGCTATTAAAGTCTCATGTTTTATGGTTGTAAACCTGTCTTTACATATCTGTAATCAGGGTGAAAACAGTTGTGAAGAAGAAATTATCTGCCTACTGTGCCATTTTTACAACTTCAGTTATCTGATGCTGTCAAATGCACTGTAAGAGCCAGGACACCAGCCAAGGCAGCACTGGGAACTGGCACTCCTGCAAACAAAGGGCTTACTCCTCATCACTGAGGTTTCCCATAGCCATGGTTCTGCAAACTCAGTGATTCTCAAATAAATCAGGGTTCACAAACCAAAGGAGCAACTGGAAAAAAAGGCTGTGATGCTGGAACTAGATTCACAAAAACCAAAAAATTGGAAACCACTGATCTGCATGCTGTACTTCATTAAGGATGCTGGATTTTGGTTAAAAGTTTAAACATGACATTATGGTATACAGAACATAGAAAGGATGTTTTTTTGAAAAATAAAAAAAACCCCACCCTTATGTTTTTAATTTACTCTCCCTTTTTTTTCCTGAACTGGGGAAGATTTTAAAAAAATTGTATATAACATCTTTGGCTTAAATAACTATTACAACATCATGACAGCTTTAGCTATTCAGTTAAAACAAGAGCTGTATCATCCAAAGCGAAAATCAAGCCCAGAGCTGAACTGAAGAATTCTGCCTTGGAATGGTAAAAAGAAAAACAAAAACACTGATTCCTGTCAGGTCCTGAGGGTTTTTTTTTGTTTGTTTGTTTTTTAATATTATTATTTTGTATGGAAACTTACGATTACCCCAGGCTTCTTTTAAAGACTGCGATTTGTTTGTGTATTATCTCCAACCACAAATACAAGAACAAATAATTTCAGTCCAGAAAGTTAATGAAGAATAAAATAAGCCCTGTCCTTTTTGTATTATCAATAGTTTAATGTTTTTACTGAAAACCTCCTCACCTCCACAGAGGTAAAAGGTTAACTTGAGTCTGGATATCTTGAATCCTGACTAGCTAATGCAGATGGCAGTGGGGCTTAGAGCCCAGGATCTAGTTTAAACCGAGTTAGCACTTGCCCATTTTGTAGAGAGAATACAAATAAAATAACACTGAGAATCCTCCAGTGCTCCTCCTGCAGTCCCTGTTTCCCCATAGGAAAGGCTAGTTTTCCACATCTGGCTGGGATAGCTTTAGGGCATCTCAGGTCTGTGGTACATACTTGCAGACGTGCTCAGTCTATGCTGTTCATCAACCAGTACAATAGCTACATTTAAAGAAAAAGATAAACTAAAGCTTAAGGTTACAAGCACAGACTTACAGTGCCTGAAATCTGTGTTTCCCGGCCTCCATCACCTTGGATGAACCAGTTTGGCTATCTGTATATGAAAGTGTTTCTGATTAACTCCATGCATAGGCACCCCCATTGCTAGGGTCTGGATGTGGAGCTGATCAGACACAGCTATTACACTCTAAATTCACACTGCTATAATGAGAAACATTTGGAAGGGAAGCTAAGGCTGAATTTTCAGAAGTATTGAGGCCTCAGGTGGCTGATGACTGGGATATGACTGAGACCAGCCAACGGGAGCTCCACAGCTCTGAAAATTGCAGTAGGTGGACAGCTGTATCTGGAGACACGGAAGAGGGCTGGCTGGTCAGTAAGTGAAGATCCTACACAGCCTTTCCCATCTCACATGGGCAAGATGCCCTGCAGCAGGCAGTGCTGGGGAAGCAGCAATGCTTGTCCACTTCTAGAAAATCCATGTCTGCCTAGAGGCTTTCCAAAGTGGGCACCTGTCTTTCCATACAGGTCCATTCCTCATCTGTGGAGCTCTGTGTAGTGCTTGCAGTGTTCAGCTTTATCAAAGAAATAGAAGTAAGGTGGATTCAGTCAGTATCTTTGCACTCTCTACTCTCCTTTTACTGACACTGTTCGGAATTGTGCGTGTTCCTATTTCAAGTCCTCCAGTGGCTTTTGAGGGGTAAACACAGAAAAACCTGACCACTTACAGCACTATGTTGACTTTAAGAGGGGAATGAAATCATACAAACTATACATTTTCTATTAAATTTAAAACCTAAGAAAAGATAAACAATACAAATGTTGGAGATTTTATAATATGCTTATTAAAATAAAACATATACAGTAGCTTCTAGTTTTCATACCAGTATTTACAAATGACTTTTCACCTTCCATTCCCTTACCATGTTTTAATCTCCAGTTAAGTACAGCATCTCATAACCTTCAGTAAACTTTTCCTTCCAGATATCTGGCAGGCAGGGAAGTGCTATTCTCCCATGCTTCATAAATATAGTGCCTGGAAACTCATTATTAAAACCATTTTTGTGAATGCTCAAGTTCTAATTCATGACTTCTCTGAAACTAATGAAACCAAGATGTCTGATAGTCAGGAAAGTTCTTCCAATGGGCATGAGCAACAGATCTTTCACAACCTGTTAGAAGATGTGCCAAGACCAGTTCCTTTCCTGTGTAATAGAAGCCACAGGAATCAAAGTTTCTGATCAAGGTCCAACACCTCAGCAGTGCCAAAAGCTGACAAGCCTTTTTCCCCCCTCTTTCCTGAAAACAGCTCTGTAATCACACAGGATTTTAATAGGATAGCTATTTCTTGGACTCAGGATGAACTTGGTTGTATTAAACTATGATTAAACCATATGATGGTTGCTACATATAGCATTACTTCATATATTTATTTTTAAAGTCTGCTGAGATTCTTATGCAACCTACTACCACAGTCCAGGGTGTTTGGGTTTTTTTGTACAAAGACATTTTTCCTCTGTCAGAGACATTGTATTAAGCATGAAACAAAGCATTCAAGCAGTAAAGTGACAATTCTGCTGTATTTGCTGAATGGCAGTCCAGAATATATACGCTGGCTTTAATGAAGCTATTCTGTTTTGACCAGCATGTCTATCAAGAGATTTTAACACTTGGAACCAAATTCTCTTGTACCTTCTTTCACACTGTGGAGCAGTGCAGAATAACTGCTCCTAACCTTTTCATAGCCACGATTCTTGGGAAATTGTCACGGCTACAAAATTCCCGCACCAAGATTTAGGCACTGAAATAACAAACTAACCATGCAGAAAACCAGTACAGGTCTGGCAGAAGTTTATCTGCTCGCATTTCGTGTTGCAGCTCACAGACAGTTTATTTCCAGCTCACCAGTGAGGCACACCCCACCGGTGAGGCACACCCCCACTGGTGGGGGATGTAACCTGAGGCCATGTGAAGTCATCTTTAAAACGTGAAAGTGGTGTAAAACTGTCCCTGAGTAAGAACCAGCCTTAACAGGGTCTCACGGAGACAAAAGAAAGGAGATTTAAATACAATATTCCGAACAGCCTTTTCACACTCAAGGGGTGGGGAGGAGGAAGGACGTTGAGATCTATGCGTGCGGCTTTCCACAGCTATGCTGATGCAGTGCTTCCCACAGAGCGGAGGCACAACCACATGCACAGACTGAGCAACTCAAGCCTTCACAGAGGAACTCGTGTGGACAAGTGCGACTCCAGCCAGCCAACATCCTGCATCAGCAACACACCCGATTTTCTTAACTAATTTCATGCCACTGAGATCCTTTAAAAACTAAGACTTCTGTCAGTTGTTCTCATACAAACTGGTAAAACTGCTTACTAGTTTTGGATGTGTAGCTAACCTTTAGATGTTATTTAATTAAACGTACTGGAGGAAATAGTAGTTCAATAGTAATATACGGCAGCCTGGACTTCTGAATTTCTTACCTCTTTGTACTACTGATTTAGTGTACAGCCGTAGCAATACCCCAGAGCTTGCTGGTGCTTCAGTTACCAGGAGAAAAAGTAAACCACTGCCGAAAGTGTAATGTTTAATTAACGTTTGCAGAATACCTTGACAGCCTTGTTGAAAGATTCTCTGGAACTGCAAATTCCAGGATAGTTAAGTTTGTGAGTTTCTGATCACTGCAAAGGAAGTGTACTGCGTGTCTTGAGTTTCATTCTGGAATTTTTAACTGTAAAAATGTTCCGAAGTGAATAGTCACAAGTTTCAACTTAAGAGCTTGAGCTCAGCCTCTTGAGCGTGCCTAGCCATAGCAGTTATCCTCGCCAAACAGTGTGTCTGGTGGGAAGGGGAGAAGTATCCTCCGGTACAAAAAGGTCTAATTGTCCTCTAAAAGAAGGACAGTAATCATAACATGTAGCCTACAACAAAAAGTCAGAAGGACTTTAGTACACAGAGAACTGCTCTTTTCCTCAGGGGGCAAACAGTTCCAGTTCTTCTGTTTGAGTCAAATCACTGTTAAATGTGTGTGCCAATGACCTAATTCTGTTTTCTAAAGATGTATTACTTACGCAAGACAGACCATAACAACCTCTTCACAACTATTCCCAGTCAATTGTGGAGTTACATATTTGCAATGCGTACAGTGCATAGTGAAATGTAACAGTAAGAAAATATGCAGAACCCAATTTAGCAGAGGGATTATAACAAGTTAATAGAGCCTCAGTTACATCTCAATTCAGTAAAAACAAATCTATCAGATTTCACGCCACACATTTATGGAAATTTTAGCACCTACAGAGAAATGAGTTAGCTTCCTGAGGCATTGATATTTTCAAATTTAAGATGTTATGGAAGCATAAAAATACTATCAATATTGATAACATAAACCTCTAATTTAGCGTCATTTTTCTTTTAAACCTGCCAGATCGGGAGAGAACCTATTTTCTCTCACAGCTCTCTCTACTCAATAGTTACTTGTATGCCCACAATGTTCTTCAATTAAATAGGATCTAACAACTTATAATAGTGGACTCATCACAGTTCGTATTTTGAGAGTGTTTCTGTAGGAAACTTTATTTTCACTGTATGCTTGGACTTGTATTAAGAACAGTTCTTGTGAGTCTAATGTTTTGTGTTGATTCAGCTGCAAAATGCTGACATAAAAGCCTTACAACTTGCTACGTTGGCTAAATTCTCAGCAAGGACTAAATCACACCAAGGTGTAACAGGTTTGGCTCTGACATACCATTCTCTTGAATTGTAATTTTGTGGCAGACCTGGTAAAACTGTCATTGCAACCTAACCTAAAGAAAACCAGACTTTTTATGCCTGCCTACACACCTACCCATGAGTTGCTTCTTATGGGCAGGAACAATGGGAACATGCAACAGATTCCTCTGCATCTGGTGATATTCAGGTCTGTTTGGAGCAGTTCCAGTCAGCCCAGGGCTTCCAGCGTGGGGCTGACACATGCAACCTCCCAGCAGTCATGTAAGAAAACACCGTGGGCTTGGGCACAAGTGGAACCAGCTTGGTGTCAGAGCATGGTTCATTTTTTCCTATGCATTATTGGCCTGATGCTCTTCCCAGTCAAGTTCATGAGTTTCTCCTACTGATTTCAGTGAGAGGAGAATTTTAATCCCAAAAGACTCTCATTTTAAAAGACCTTCACATAAAGGTAAAACAGCCAAGCGTCATAAGACTGGAAAAAGCGGTATGTCTCTCTCTCTAAATGCAGAAACCTTATAGTAACAGAAACAATTTGAAAAAAGCAATTGAAAGTTACCATTTACAATGAAAAAGCTAATGTGCATTGCAAACCTGAATGGGTTTTACTCTACACGTTACATCTAAAATGTAGCTGTTCACATCCTGGCACAACCCAACCAGCCAGGAAAACGTCTATGCTTTGCTGTTCTGCCAACAGTTACTTTATATAGCTTGAGCAGGTATTTAAGTTGCTTCCCGTTAGCTTGAGTGCTAATTTAGCTGAAAAAGCCAGCAGACCAAACTCTTCTCTTGGTGAAATGGTCTTTACTCACCGTACCCCACCACCACACATACACCCACCCCTTTCCCCTTCCATGTGATGGCTGACTTTGCTTGGAAATTCTTCCCAGTGTAATCCTAGCGTGGGAGAAGCAAAGCAGATCCCTCTGCCAGCATTGCTGCTTGGCCAGGGTGCAGGAAACAGTTAGTTCCCTTCGCACTGCTTAAGAGGAGGCAGATTATCTCATGTTATTGCCAAATAGGGGAAGTTAAAGTCACAACAAGTGATCATGTGCTTGATAATGTTTGTACACATGATGATCACACTTCCTAGTAAACTAATTAGGGTATTTTGGCATGCTTACATCCATAAATGTGTTACAAGACATCTATGCTTAGATATTGACAAGAGAAATTACCTGCCGTCGTGAAAAAACACATACAGCTAGAAAGAATTGAGGAGACAGGGAGCGGTTTTCCAAGTTATTGCCATTAAGAACAAAAAGGTTAAAAAGAAGAGCTAAAATTTAGGTACACCTTGCTACATACTTGCCTTGCAGCCAGGCAGGAATCCTTTCCTGACCTAGTGGACAGTATAATGCTGTAATCCCTGTGCTGCAACCCAAAACCAAAGTGCCAACAAAAGTACATGGCTAACTCAGAATGGAGGACCACTTGGTTTTCCACAAGACCGGACATATTAATGTCAGTGCTGGATCTTCCCAACTATTACTACGTTGCAGTCTACTAAAATAATGTTTGAAAATGAGATGTGAAAATAAAGGCTTTTTAAAATTCTCATATTGAGTGTTAAAAGCCCAGGCACACTCATTCATCATGTCTTGGAATTAAAGCTACCATTATTTATGAGGTTTCAAATAGGAAAGGACACTGGTACAGTAATGAACAAGAAAGTGGATAAAGACTGCCTATTTGATGTACACAAGAGAAGTAGTAAAATTTGTATTGTGGAATTAAAAGTGACTAAAACTGTTTTTCTGCATTTTTCTTCAATTGCATGATGAGAAGAATAGCAAAAAAAGGGTTGAAATTTTTTTTTTTGCCAATTCTAGAGAGCAATACACCCTACACCCAATACACCTTCAAAATTCTGCAAATGTCAAACCCTAATACTTTGTTTTTCTTATCTCTTGTTTGAAGACACACAAATTTATGGTGAGCAGGAAATGTTTACTGTATCTCACATCGCATACTTCTGAGATTAGATGGCAGGGGGGATGAAGGAATATTCATTCATGGTTACAGTTTTCTTGAAACCTCACTGCCCCATAAAGCAGCAGCCGCACTGCAGTACATCTTTCTTCACACATACATATTAAAAGCTTCCACATATAGAGAGATGAGCTCGTTAACAAACTGAAGACAAGTAAGATGAAGCATCCTGAAATGCTTATTTTCCCATTAATTGTTTTGACATTACAAGATAAAAATCTGTGAAAAGACTTTCACAGCAAAGCAGTGTCTGTAAAGCATTTTGTAAAGATAATAAGGCTTTACACATCAGATTTTGGTCTGTTTCCCCAAGATGCCACCTATTTCAGTTTGTCAAATAAAAATAGATAACTAAACAGCTAAGAAATTAAATCAGCATTAGTGTATGCTTAAATTTTTAAACTCTGAGAATTGTTATAGATGTAATGTCAACCATATACTTAGTATCTAGCTGAATTATTATCACTTTATCTAATGGTAATTAAGAATTCCCATGTACATGTTGAAGAAATCTAACTATTTGCATATTGCATAAACCATAGCGCATCATGGCTTAATCAAAAAAGAAAACCCCACGCATTGATTTTTTTTCCTATCTAAACTGAATTAGGCTTCTTTAAAGAGAAATGACTTCTTATCATCTGCAGCATTTTATCTTACACCGACTACAACATAATATGCCTGATTAAAATATCAAGGAGTGTTTATATTTTGTTGTCCAGTCATTCTAATTTCTTATTTCCTCTGTCAAGAACAATCAATAATTCATTGCAAAAATGTGTGCTTCACATTTGTTTCCAATAGCCATTCCATTGCCATTTAACTAACATGGAGATGGCCATAATCCAGTCTTGACAAGTACCCATCTCATTAATGCCTTTTTAATCATCAAGGATGACATCCCTGTCAGGTTCTAGACAAATTATGTCAAAGCACATTCAACACACAAAAGCATCATTCTCTCATACATTTGAGTATAAATGGGTTTATTACGAAAATCTGAAATTAAAAAGCAGTGGGCACCAATATAGGGCAAAAGTAAAAGAAAACATATTAAAAGCAAGGGCTTTAGTGACATGTTGAAGAACCAAGGGGTTTTTGTTTGCTTTATTTCTTTTTTTTTTTTTTAGGTTTGCTGGGGTTTTGTTTTGGTTTCCCTCCAATCCCTGTCTTCCCCTGCGTCACAAAAAGATATGAATTATCAGGATTACTATTTCTTTTTCCTCCCACTGCTGTTGTTCCACTGCCACTGAAGCGCTTCAGCCCGGCTCCTTCCCTCTTGCTTTGCACGCTCCTGTCCGACAGCAGCTTCCACACCGTTGCCTCAGGGCCAGCACAGGCTTCACCAAGAGCACAGCAAGATAGGGGCTGTGATTTCAGTTTCAGTGCTAGTTCTTCAGCCGGGAGCAGCAATTGCAGTAAAATGAATCCAACTTTAATGATGCAGCTCCAGGCTAAAGCATGTTAAGTATCTCAGGGGGGTTGATATGTGGACAGACTGGTCAGCACTAGCAGAACTAACAGGTGCAGCAAAATGCTCACACACAACTTCAGAGAATTCAAGAAACCTTAAAAGGAGTATTCACCAGGGCTAACTTCAGTCAGCTGAGTTTTCTCTCCTTTGACTTCCTCCAGAAGTAATGAAAGAAGAGAGCAACTCAGCAGTAACCTAACTTTGATCCTTTGAATCAGCCCGGGAAGAACTTGTCTGCCATTAACTACAGAGAAGATTAGCCTTTTTCAATACTTCCCTTTTGTCTCTATTCAGCCCATGCAAGCAGACTTTAAAAGTTTATAATTTGGCAAATGAATAATGAAAGACATACCCCTGACAAAAAGGCCACCTGCTCCTAAATTTCAAGGCTGTGCTCCCAATTATGGAACTCAGCATATAAAGCTAATAATAATAAAAGCTGCTGGAATTATTTTAGATGTAAAACATTTTTTCTCCTCTCATTTCCAGAAACTGTGCAACCATTTTGGCTGAAACTTTTAAAAGTACTAAAAATAAAATTCAACTGTAATGGAAAATTTAAGACACACGTGTATACAAATGTAGTGCACAGTCCCATTAAGAATATTATGTCTTGGCTCCCATAGGTCATTCCGGTGAGGTACAAAATTGTCTCAAGTCAAACAAAGGCAAATTACCATACCCCCAAATACATGCCGTATTGAGGAAAAAAAACTTCAGGGATTTACTGAGGATTATTACACACTAAATTATAACGACCTGCAGCAGGGAGGAGTCATGCAGAACGATCCATTCACAGGCGTCAGTTTGCAGCACTACTAAATGTTATCATCACTAAGCACATACAATATTTTTTGACCCAGACCCTTATCTTCAGAAAGAAAACTAAAAAATGTGAAGGCCGAAAGCTCTGCTAAATGTCCATCCTCAAGATTTGTCCCAAAACCCCCATGTCCCTCCCCATCAAAAAAGCACCCCCAAAAAAGCCCCCAAACCCACCCCTCCTCGCTTCCCCCCTGCCCCAAGAAAAGGGAGTAGTACTGCAGGAACAAACACTAATTTAGCTGCATTTCACCAGATGCTTTTTAGGTAAAAAAACACAGCTTGATATGTGCTGTTATCACAAAATGAGACCATAAACATACTCAGACCATGCAAAATTGTTACTCAAACCTTCATTTTAGCAGTTTCTGTATTCAAAAGTTTAACCAAGTGAATGCGTTTCAGGAAGACAGGCGTTTTTCTGTTTTTCTACATGGATTAACTGACCACATTGTAGAATTTTCATTATAAAAGTCTCTTAATATTTTAAGATCTTAAAAATGTGTTTTCAAAAAGCTGTCTAGACTAGTCAAGCAAGACAACAAACACACAACTGAAGGAAATTTCGAATAGAGTTTTCAATCCTTTTCTATATGCCACTTGTTTCAATAAAGTGCAACTAAGACATAATTTGACTTTTCTGATAATATCTGATGAAACAAACTTTCTTGCTATTATCTGTGCCTGGCATTTGGAAAAGTTCATGGGGGAGCTGACAGCTAAGCGGTAGCTTTAATGTATTTTATTTTTTGAAACATTAAAAAGAGTAACATTGTTAATACATTCATATTTACTGAAGGCTTCTAGGCATGCCTTTGAAATAAAGTTTTGAACATCTGTCAGACGAGTAAAATTGCATACCTTTGCATCATCTTGTCTGACTCATATTGGCTAAGTATCTACTCTTCTCCTCACTAACACTATAACTGGAATTCTACCACTCAGGCTTACCGATTATCATTTGTAACTCCCCCTTCCCTCCGTAAGAGATTATAACGCTTTCTTACACACAAGCTTTTCAAGATAGAAAATATTATTTTTTTTATATTTCACAAAGATCAGGAAAAAAAGAAAATCCAGTGAAATATGTTGATACTAAAAAAAATAATCAACTCTAAAGAATTCCTGCTTTTCCAGATATCGCCCCTTTTGATGTTTATTAGATTCCGTCCACTGAACTTAATGGCATTGCGTGAACGTATTTGAGAAGAGAATTTGGCTAAGAGTGGTTAGAAAGTATGGCAGTGGGTCAATATTTAGACTTCTCTGCCAAGGGCAACAGAGTGTTGAATATTATAAACATTCTGCTGGGCTTCAGTGTCGCCATATGCCAAGTTGTTCCCTTCCCACATATGGGCCATAAACCTCTGGAAGCAGAGGTGGCAATCTGGGGCTTTAAAGCAGCTTACAACAGTTAGCCACTGAATGCCCCATTGACTGGGCATTTAATTCCTTTTACTCCTGCTAAAAAGCTCAGCTTTCTTGCACAGTCTCCTAGAATAATGGATGCCATACATGTAAAATAATGTTTCCATACATCAGATTTCTAAAGTTATTCAGCTGTCTCAGTGCCTAATGGGATTTTCAAAAGCACTGAGTAATTTAACATTTATTGATGTCAATGGAGGTAAGCATTCACGTGATTACCTGCACCTGTAAGTATACTAACATCTATAATTTAACTGGACTTGTAATGAGATCACCTAATTGGATACTCCAATTTTGTCATTGCTAGTGGTGTGACTTCCAAAGATGCTGAGTCTTTGCAAATCCAAGTGACTCAGAGCTTTGTAGATGCTCAGCACTTCTGAAAAGGCAGGCTCTAAGCACACCTGCCCTAATCAGAAGTGGAAGGCTACCTTTGATCAAGTATGCCTGACACAGCATGTTCATTTAAAGTGCTGAAGTATCATGCACCGTACGCTGAGAAAGTCTGCCTACACAGGAGACCAAGGGGCCCTTCCGCTTTCATTCAAAACTGACTTGACATTCCAGGAGCTGCGCTTAGGTAGGCTGGAAGAACAAAAAGCTATTCATATTTCAAGGATCCTTACCACAGACATCACAAACCAGAAGGTTCGGACTAAGTTACCTTTGAAAACCTGTCTTGCCAAACATAGTGTAGCCTTCATGCTGTCCTGCTCTCTGAAGAAATGGGACCGAAGGTACAAGTCCATTTCTGTGAAATCTGCTTTGGAATTTATTTATACCTGTGTCCTGCTTTCAGCTGGGATAGAGTTAATTTCCTTCCTAGGAGCTGGTACAGTGCTGTGGTTTGGATTTAGGGTGAGAACAATGTTGATAACACACCGATGTTTTAGTTGTTGCTAAGCAGTGCTTACACTAGCCAAGGGCTTTTCAGCTTCCCATGCTCTACCGACTGAGAAGGCTGGAGGTGCCCAAGAAGCTGGGAGGGGGCACAGCCAGGACAGCTGACCCAAACTGGCCAAAGGGACATTCCATACCATGTGACGTCATGCTCAGTGCATAAACGGGGGGGAGTTGGCCGGAGGGCAGCGACTGCTGCTCAGGGACTGGCTGGGCATCGGTCAGTTGGTGGTGAGCAATTGCATTGTGCATTGCTGATTTTATTCTTTTATCATTATTTTCCCTTCCTTTTCTGTCCTACTAAACTGTCTTTATCTCAACCCATGAATTTTACTTCCCCCCCCCGGCCCCAATTCTCTCCCCCATCCCACTGGGGCGGGGGGGGCAGTGAGCAAACGGCTGTGTGGTGTTTAGCTGCCTGCTGGGTTAAACCACAACAACCTGCTTGGAAAGTTGGCTGGTATGTCACTGTCTGCCAGCTTTCAAAAGGATCTTGTTATTCGCATAGCAAAAATCTGCTGTACTCGAGACCATTCCTACAAAGTAAAAGTTTCTCTAAACACTGCAAATAGCTAGCGTCAAAGGAATAAAACAGAGCAGGGTGGTGAGAAACTCAAGTGCATAGAAGAGTTTGGCAGGGAGGTAAAGACTATCATTTATTGAAATAATCTCACCTTTGAGGTATGCTTTTAACCTGTGCTCTTCAGGGAGTTCTCTACCCTAGCTGAAAGTGGAGCTTATTGTAACAAATTACCTACTTTGTCCATCCTAGAAGGAAGTTTCTCATTAAGTTGTGGAGATCATAAAACCATATTTCTTCAGCACTTAACGTGGAAATCTATAATAGATAATAGATATAAACAAGATAGGGAAAAGGTTCTGTCTTATTAAAGTAGTCTTTATTAGCGCTAGTGTAAGATGCAGAATAATGTAGCAGTAATAACTATGTGGTGCTTTTTTTGTAAGTAGGCTAAAGAGGTTGGCGTAAATATTATAAATATAGCTTTGGCTAGGACACAAAAAGGGGAAATCAAGACATTAGTAGAGCCAAGACTAAAAAATGGACCTTTTGATTTCACTGCCAGAGACAATTTCAAAGGCACAAAATACAATGACATGCTCCAAACTGTCTTGTAGGTCAGCAGAACTTGGGCATGCCTTCATTCTGCCTCTGAAAACTTCTAGACACAGGTTTTGGACCACACTGGTTATCCTTGAATTTGAATCCATAAAAACATTGAGGCTGAGGTTGGATAGCAGGATTTCTCAAATGCTTTTACATTGCAGACTATGTCTTAACATAGTCTTATATTTCTTAAACACATATCCTTCCATTCACAGACAACTTTCCTTTTCCATTCACAAGTCATATAAATATCTTTTCAATGACTATATAAATTGCTTACATAAGAGAGCAATATTGGCAATGTGGTTTTGTCTTCCTTTTAATGCAATTTTAAAATCGAAAATGAAGAGGACAGTTCAAACCATACGATTAGCTAGCTCTCTAAGGATCAAATACTTGCCATATACTTCCTAGACCACCAATAACTAGTGAACCACAGAGTGAAAACCTCTATGACACAGTGGAAAGTCAAGATAAAAGTAGGCAAACGGTGAGCTTTGCTCTTTTCACTTTACTACTCGAACGATTCTTAGCACTGTTGCCTCAAATCCACAGAATATACGAGGACTAATACAATAGCAAGTGACCGTAAAATTCTAAAACTAGGTAATGAATTGAGTTTAGGATGACGAAGGAAAAAAAAAAAAAAGGAGAGCAAGGGGGTGTGTGGGTGTGTGAGAGAGACAGAAACTGTTTTCTAGTTTCTGATTAGCCAGATTCCAAAGATTCTTTAGTCAGAGAAAATATTTAAGATGCAACTATAGAAAGCTCTCCAACAACACTCTCATTTGTTTTAGGGGTGGTCACTCTTTTCTATTAAATGCTTACATAGTTAAGGTTTTGTTGTTGGGCTTTGGGGGGGGCATGGGGGGGTGTTGGTGTGTTGGGTTTTTTTAAACACTTATTTAAAAAAATAATCAAGGAATGATTTTTCAGAGTTATTGGAATACAAATACATTATATAAATTACAAGGAAAAATCCCCAAAATACTACCTGTTCAGCTGCCACTGAAAGATTTTCAATTAATGATGTCAGATTCGTTTTTTAAATCCCAGCGCAAGAATTTAGAGGAACAGGAATACTGAAAGTTTTTTAAGATGAGCTAAATAAAGCTTTTGCCCTTGAAGCACATTGAGGCTTTTCCTAATTCAGAAGAGTTTTATAGAGCTAGGTTTTCTATTTTCTTCTTTTAATAGAGTCAGGATTTATTTCCTCAGTTGTTCAGCATTCTTCCTATTTTCCAGTTAGTCCCCTGCGCTTGGGTAGCCACACGCAGACAGCTATTGATATAGTGCAACTGTATGTTTCTGCACAACATAGTCCAGACAATAAACACTTAACGGTTATCTCTAGCTCAGTCTACAGCTAGAAGCAGAATTATACCCTTGCTCAGTCTTCAGTTCCCAGAACTCAGCTGGAAACTGAGCCAATGTAATCTCAAAGCTCCCTAAAATATCCGTGTTAACACTAAATTAGATGGACAGAAGCTGAAGGAACCTGAACAAGCTGTTTCCTGAGTAAAGCCAGTTTCACTCAGGTCTGAGCTCCTACAAAGTTTTACTCAAAGTATTTGTTTCTTGTTGCCAATAGTTTGCGTAAGTTCAATGCCAGCTGGCAAAACCCAGCCCGTCACCTCAGTAAAACTACCTTCCCAAACAGCACCAGCCTCCAGCAAAATGTCACTACGGACAAACTCCAATTGAGAACATATGCTCTCGGCTCCTCTGACACCGTCCTTTCCCAGTATAGCACCTTTCTCAGCAAGGACGCATGGCACTAGGAAAAGCAGCCAACTCTGCATATGTTCCAATAATACAGCGATGTTGGCAGCTGTGGGCTGGCAACTTTTGGAGTCTCGTGCACACCAACACAGGAATATAAGGGGTGTGGATTGCATTCTAGGATTTATTATTTATTATCATTAAAATGAATACAATTTTCTTGAGGCTTAAATTCCTCCTCCTTACCTTCTTTTGTACCTGATAAATGAAAAGGGAGGGAATTTTAAGAGGAAGGAGTGAGAGGAGAAATAAAATAGGTCCTTGTCTCTGAGGGAGACAATGTGCTAGCAAAAATGTGGCCATGGCAGCTTATCAGCTACATTCTAGCCTGTTGTACGATAATTAGAACTGACGAGGTAATTTATACCTTGGCTTCTACAGAACAGAGAGGGAAGCACGATCACTGGTTTCATTACTTTTAGATGACTAAGATTTCATTACTAAATAAACTGAGAACTGTTTTAGTCGTGAAACGAAAGATGCTAAATACCAAGATTTAATATTTAATTTTGGAAACCCGGCTTTTTCAAAAGAAATTACAAACACATGCACAGCATATCCTACATATTTCAGTACGCAGAGAAACTTTTTTTTGTCAAATCTGTGCACATAAAGATATGCATAGTGTGTGGTCAAAGCACTTTCCATTCCTGTGGGATAAACAGTATCAGCCAAATTAAACCAGACAGGATGACTTTGCCAGGCTTGACCCAAACGACAGCCCGTTTTCAAGCTGCGCTGTGAGGCAGCATGCTGCAGATAAGAACACACCTTTGGGAATGATACAGCACGCAGCGCTTTCACACCGGTTGATCTCCCTGTACCAAAGACCGAGAAGGACAACACGTAACCTCTAGGTGAAAGCAGGCGTAATAACTTTCCCCATCCTTGCACGCATATAATTTGAAAGAGGGAAGAGACGAGCATGAGGGAGGGCAGCAGGCAGGTTCACCCGATCTTTAGTAATGGCTTATTACCCAAAAGTTTTGAACAAAATAATGACCTTGGCTCAGCGAGCGTGTTCCCATTCAGTAGTAAGGAAAACACCAAACACATCCAAGTAAATGCAAGAGTTCAGCAGCAGCAGTATTGTGGTAAGATCATGACTTACTGGCACAAGGTAAGTAGGTTTTTGAAATTGAAAGCAATTAAGCTATTTGCATGTTTATATGGTAACATTCATTTTTTCAAGAGCTTTTTCTGGGTCGCTGGAAAGGAGGCATTTGAATAACAACCCCTTAGATTTTAATCACACATTATCTATTCACAAGTATGGCAGGGGGCTGAATGGAAAAAATAACCAATGATAATTAAAAATAGATTTTTACTCAGAGGAAAAGGGGAAAAGATACAACTCTTGTACTTTAATAAATCCAGCTCCTGTTCAATACACAACCAAACAAATGAAAGATTCTAGTTCTTGGTTTACAAAAATTCAACAATAATATTGCTGCTCAAGGGACAGTATCTCAGTAGACATCTGGAGAACCTACTGATTAATTAATAGATTCGTTAATTAGACAGCTGTAGTGTTAGAAGAGAATTTAATTGTTTGGATTAATAACCCTACTAATTAGTCCTAAAGAAAATCATCGTCAAGCCATAGAGTTGAGAAAACGCTGACTTCCTAAACGCCCATCTGCATGATTAACTTCACGTTTCTAGAACATGTTAGCTAACTACTGAGTGACTTACAAGACCATACGTGCCATGGGAACATCCAGAGCAACTCTAAAAGCGGTGATATTTCTGGTCTCCAGCATACATACCACTGGAGACAAATGCTATTAAAAATCATTTACCTATTTCTTGATTCTGAAGTATGGCACCGATGTGGGAATGTGAGCAAAACAATTATAAATACCAAGCCTGTGAGGGGATACAAAAATCATGAGGCAGCCTATGAATATTACTTAATTTAAAATCATCAAGGTATGCAAGCGACACACAACGGCAAAGAGAAGACTATGCAAAACCATGACAGGACTGCAGTGTTTGTGAATAACCTTATTTAATTGTCTTGTCTCACCGAGAAGATGGGCATATGCCCTTTCCACAACAGAAATACTGTAATTATATGAGGTATTTCATAGGAACCATAATCATCTACAATGTGTGACAGCCAGCTTAGAGTGCTGTCTCGTAATGAGCTAAAGACCTCATCGCAGAATGTTCCTGTCATCATAGTTGAGTCTGACAGTATGTCTATACGATGTTAAATATGCTAAAAATTCTGATACTGGTTTTCCTCCTTTGTCTAAGTTACCCAAATATATAATGGAGATAGTACATCAAGGGATATCGTGAAAATAAATTAATGAACTTTGTGAAGCACAAGGATGCTTCACTGACATCCACCTTAAAAGCCACGGAGAAATGAATAATTTTGTATTAAATATAGTTTAATTAGCATACAAAAATGTACTAGGGATATAGTGAGGGAAAAGTAACATTTTGCACATCACACATCCCACGTGATGAAAAAAGTATATGACCAGTTGGAAAAAAAATAAATTATCTATGAAATAGCATACACATGGAAGGAGAGGAGAAAGGGTAAAGAAGTTAAAACTGCACAGGTAGCTGCAACTTGCTATTTCCTCCATTCTGAGTGCTCGTTTCTGCAGCCATAATATTCTCTTCCTGCATTCCTGAATTCTTTAGCTTATTAAGTCTTTGCATGCTGTTTCTTTTTTGAAAACTAGGTGTATTGTCAAAGCCCAAGACTGAAAGAAACCACTCCACATCAGATTCTAAAAGCTACTTAATAAAATAAAAATTCACCGAGGTACCTGGTAGAATCTCAATGGGTAAGAACTACCAAGGATTTTTTTATTAAATCCTACTGTATCACTTTATGCCCAACTCCCTCTGGCCCAGGAAGTCAAAGAAAACTCTTCGTGAATGTGTGTCACATTATTATACTAGACTACATGACAACAGGAAAGAAATATACATTTATAACTGAAGTGAAAGTATCACTTAAATATATAGGATAGTTGTCATCGTTAGTTTTGTTCAGGGTGCTTATTTTACCTGCAATGTAATGCTTGGATATTACTATCAAAACCAAAATTCCTGCTCACAAATGCCCGAAAATTCTGCAGTTGTATGATAGATCAGAAGTTTCGTAACAGAATATTGATCAAGTAAGTTTGGCTGATACTTGCCATTAACTTAAGTCCTACCAAGTAGCTGCACACTTGTGTGTACCGTAAGCCCAGGGCTTCCAAAACACGTTACCTCTTACGAAGAAGGCAATCTGCAGGACAACTGAGTAGATGGTGGGAAGAGTGCTTAGAGAAGCCTTCAGAGTAGAAGGAAACGTTTCGGGTTTTGCACAACTTGAAAACAAATAATGGTAGTAATAATGTAGAGGTTTGGTAGGAAAGTGCATTTTTGGTGGAAAACACCAGTCAATATACAGTTACAGTTGCAAGATTACAGAGTAGAATGGGCAGTAGATGACCTGTGACATCTAAGACCACACACACACACACAAAGAGAAACTGAAACAACACAGAAACTATACCCTTCCCTGCCACTCATGTAGTATGTGGTCCATCTTCTAGTTTCTTCCCAGCCTGGGTCTGTCAAAAAGGTAACTGAAAAGCCTCAACTAGTGATGAAGAACTTGGTGCTGTCTCTGCGCTCTCCACCCTCCCAGGTCTCTCACCTCCCAAAAGCATGTGCTAATAATCAAATTATACGCCAGACCAAGTTAGAGCATTTTCTGTCCCCTGTTGAACTCCGCAATGCTTGTTTGTGCAATGACACAATTTCTTAGGGTGGAAGAAAGCTGGGGGGGGGCGGGGAGTAAATAACTCCATAGTCTGTGACAAAGGCACCCATCCACTCTTCTACCAACCCATACCTTTTCCTAACGGAATTATCTGTTTTATCCAATTACTGTTTCATACAAAATAAAGATATAGGCAGCAGAATAGAGAGCACAATACCGAGGACTTCCCCATTAAAACTAGCTGTCTACTTGGTTTAGCAGCTTGCTTTAATTTTATTGCACAGTTCTCACAACAACTGGAACTAGTTGAAGAAGTCCTCTGGATAACCTGAATAGAAAAAAAATGAATCAAACAAAATGAGATGGGTCATGCACTGGAATGAAGGGAAAAAAACATTATTTCAGGCTTCTTTTATACAACATTTATAGAAAACAGTAAATGATTGTTTTTAGTGACAGAAAATGAACAAAATTTTATACATGAATTTTAAGAAACAAGTCCAAAACATAGTGAAATATGTTCAAAGGAACATTGCGTTATGGGAAACCACGTTCTTTCCTCCTCCAAGTATTCCAGAAGTTAACAAAAACACTCTAGACAAAACCAAACATTAAAACCTATGGTAGGAAAAATTCTTTAAGTAGATTTACTTCAGGGATAAAACCCACAAATTCCTATTAC
>NW_008824004.1:437962-456555 GCF_000699105.1 Pygoscelis adeliae
TTTAGATTGCGTGACTGCAGTCAATAAATGTATTTCATCACTGCTGCTGCCAAAACAGTCTGTACAGAAATGTGTCTGACAAGCGTAAAGAGAACTAAGAGAAACTGAATGACTTACTGTTTGCATTACATTAATAACGGAAGTGTCTGGAGAAAGATGGGCCAAATGGGATCAGCTAGTTAAAAATAAATCATCGATATTGCATTTTTAAAAATAACCTTTATCCATAACTTATATTGTGACTTTTCATATTACTTTTTCCTCTGCATTTGACACCCTTTCCTCCTGATGCCTCTTTAAGAATCACATGCAGTCAATGATTCTGTTTACCTGACACACACACAAAAATATCCTTCACATAACAGTTACCAAATCATACATTTAAATCACAAACATTAGCTAAAAGTAGATTATTTTCTGAGCATGGAAGAGCCTAACTGAACAGAAAAGTAATTTAAAGAAGAATGTATTGAACCAAACTACTGGAAATA
This sequence comes from Pygoscelis adeliae, assembly GCF_000699105.1. Taxonomy (NCBI): domain Eukaryota; kingdom Metazoa; phylum Chordata; class Aves; order Sphenisciformes; family Spheniscidae; genus Pygoscelis; species Pygoscelis adeliae. The sequence continues at coordinate 438,454 of NW_008824004.1, forward strand.
AACAGCAGAGGAACACTATTGATGACTTAGATAGCACCTCTATGGCCCTTTAGCTTTCCCTTTTTCCTTCAAATTTTTTTGGCATTTTAAAAAAATACATATTTCAAACTATGTAATTATTTAGGGTGGTACAGATTAAGTCAATTAAAAGACTTTTTTTTTTTTCCCTCTTCAACTGAAGTACCAGGAGAGAAAACTTGAACTTTTAGCTATGTTGAGACATAACTGCATTCAGCCTTTGGTAACTGGTCAGCATCCGCAGATGACAGGTGATCTGTCAACCAGCAGATTAAGGTAAAGCTAAATGTCCTTGCTACTATTGCAAATGCTTTCTGTAATGACTTTTTTTTAAACATATATAGAAAATATTGTTACCGCTACAGTTGAAGTTATTGGAATACCTCCTGTAGCTGAACTAATTGTTATTAAAACACTCCCTCCTTAAATTGCTTGCATTATTATGCCATATTGAGAATAGGAAAGTGCAATAAAACCCAATTCACCAATCCAACAAACGTGTATTTGTTTTAAGAGAGGCTAATTTTTACGATGATAGAATACACAAGAAAGGAAAAGAAGCTTATATGAGGGAAACCATGGTCACAAAATAAAAGTTTTAAAAGACTGAACAATTTGGAACACAAAACTGAGGACTGGAATTCTATGTTGGAATAGCGAAATCTGGGACAGTGAGTTTTTATACCTGTGCTTGACCACAACAAAAGTCTTGTGATACCCATATATTTAAATGTGATTCTCACTTCTTTGTTTAGATGCTAGCAGTGGAAAAAATAGGGGGTTGGGTGTTTTTTTTCTCTCGTTTTTTGTTTTTAATATGCATATCAACCAAATCATCTAGAGTGTCAAAATATAAGTGTCAAAGTCAGCCTGCCTTCTCTGTCAAGAACACAGAGAGGATATGAGCATGTTGCCAACTTCTGCAACACTGTCAGAAGAGCTATCAGTGCTTTTTTTTTTCCTGAGGCATATGGTTAAGTGACAATCCAATGAGCATCCACTCTTTAATAATGTGTTCTTTGTAGCTGGGTGAAAAGCTTAAAAAGCACAAAAGCAAAAACAACAGACAAAAATAAATTCCAGAAAAACTGAAAGAACTGAATTGATTTCATGATTTTCAGTCAATTTCCTTATTTCTTTTTTGAGTGGTAATACAGCTGCGGTGACCTGGAAGAGCAAATAAAGAGCTCCTGCACTCTCAGTAAGGTCTGTGGATGGCAGCGCCCTAAACCTAGTCAGGAAGGAGTTGAAATAATTAAGAGTCACCATCAAGAAGACATGCACCACCAAGGTAAACACGGCATCAAGGTCTCCGGTATGTGTCCCTCGTGCAGATGGAAAAACACGACAGCGCCTCACCCCATCAAGCACAAAACAGAGATTTACTGCAGAATCCACTACGTCCCTTGTAGATAAGAATAAGGGTGATGAACCAAGTCAGGGTTTTGTGCGGATATCTAAATAGACCTCTGCAGCAAATACCTTCCACTGCCCAGAGCTGGGTTAAATTATGTCCACTGCTGGACCAGCACTCCTATTCCTGAGAACAGAACCGAGATTTTCTGGCATGAGCATGTGTTGATTTAGCGATATTGTTGTTCACAACCATTTAGAGGCAGATCTATCATACATACCTACATATTTGATAGTTGGTTTTATTTTTTCTTCTTTTTTTAAAGGAATATAATTGTACTCATTGGCATTACATAGCCCCTCGTTCCCAAAGACACCACAGAGAATGGAATTAAAACACAGTCCATAAGTCATAAGGATAGCATCCTTTCTCCCCCATTCACATCATCCTCCTCATGGCGTGAATTCTCTGACTGTGTTCTGGGCAACAAATCTGGCCCTGCTAAAAAGTAATACACAATTCCATATTTTCACTTCTTTATACATACCGTATCCCAGGCATTTAACAACTACCTCATGGTTTTCGATAAATAAAGCTTTAGAAAGAATGTCACTGCTCTGCAATAGATTCTTATCTCAAAAGCCCCATGACTTTCCATGGGACTTTCTGTCAACGTATGTCAATTGAAAATAAATAAAACTGCACCATAAGCAAACACATCCGCATCTCCACAGTGCAGGGGGTTCTATTTGATGTGTGCCTCATCTATAACTACACTTTCACCACCTGCTCCCCCTTCAGATCACAAATGCATGAAAATATAGAAAACTCTCATAAAAAGTAACAGTTACGGTTCTTTAATGCCTGTATTTCTCATTTTCAAGGGGGAGGTCAGCCTGCATTAGCACTTTTCCTGAAACAGAGCAGCATTTTTTCATGGCTCTGCAGTATGCTGTATTATGGAGTATCCCATACTAGATCTTATAAATCAAATCAAGAAAATGTATACGTCAGTGTAATATAGATACAATTCCTTTTGGATTAGTCTCCACAATGTAAGAGACTGTCTTTACATATTTTCATTGTGCATTACTTAAAAAAAATCAAACCAAACAAAAAAAACCAAAACAAAACAGAAAACCTGCCGCTACAACAGGATGGCTTTTAGGAATAAAGTGGATGTTCAAATAATGGTCACAAATATCCAACATTTAATCCTCAATTCCCTTTTTAATGGTCTCAAGTTGCCTAATTCTTGACAAATAAGTAGTAATAAAAATAAAGGGAAAAAAAACGCATTGGAGAGAAAAGGTACTGCAATAAAAAAGTTCTGAAGCCACTATTACACTTAAATGCAGTTGCTCTGGATTTATTTCGATTCAACTGTGGACAGTATTAAACCCACTGGAGTGCTCTACTTCTTGCCATAAATTTCAGTCTCTACATCTGCAAATCAGCTTGCTGCTGGAAGTACAAATAATGAGATTTACAGTACCTAGGAAAATAGCAACAAACATCTCCAAGGCCCTTGAATCAGCGAAACTATTCTCTTTTTTCAGGAGCTACTAAATGATACAACGAAAAGGAAGACATCTTTCTGAGTATAATTCCAGCCATTTACATTTTCACAGCTAAGAATTTGGCAGAACATTTCTTTCCATTTGGGTAGCGGATAATACATGTAATCTTTCACAATACTTGCACCAAAATATCATATTACTCCAAATGCTGTACACTTAAGCCATGATAATATGCTTTATTATAAGGGATTGGTGAGTGTTGCCTCTTTAGGGTATTTTTCTCCCTCTCAGCAAACCGTTGTTTTCCATTTGATCCCATCTCTGTAGGATATCACACCATTCTGGGAAAGGTAGCCCAGGATAGTCCCAGGTTCTGCTCCACTCCTCTCGTTAGAGCTCTTCAGTGTTTTCTACACTCATACACACAGCATTGTTCATGCAGCTCTGTACTGCCCAGAGTCGAAAAATACTCCTCAAATCACCTACGGAAACAAATCCCAGACAAAAAAAAACCTACCCAACAAAACACCCCATACATTCCTACAGCTCCATGTTTCTAGGTTTTGTTTTGCTCCATTTAATTCTGTTTTTTCCTCTCCCCTTCATTTTGTGCTTCTCATGTTTTGGAAAAGCACGAGGCAAAAACTATTTTGTCAGGAATTCTTAAATCCTCTTAAAGTTTTAATCTCTCTCTTCCTCCTGCCCTGGGAATCCTTTTCCCCCTGAAGTAGGATGATGGCTGTTCTTCATATTGCAGCATGCGGCAGGGCAAAGGATGGATTTACAGAGAAACCATTCTACCTCTGTACTACAGATTTCCATTGTATAAGTTATTGCAATAATTTATTCTTAGAAGCAGTAACTCTCAGATTAAACGAATAGATACACACTGTCAATCCCAGGTAAAATACAGCACGTAAATTTTAGTTCTGAAATACTTAGAATTCTAGGGGGCTCTGTATCCCTCTGAGCTGATTTGTGATGACATGGGAAAGTAGGTCCAAGCTGGGAAGCACAGCTGAAATCAAAGCAGCCTGCCACTGCGTTAAGTGCTGCCAATAGTGGCTGCGAAAGCGTTTGTGCAGCAGTCATAGGATTTCTGTGTAAACAACCAAGGCATGTGCCCTCTCTCAACTGAGCTGGCTCATAAGCGTCTGACTGGCAGCTTGCTGCCTTTAATGAACTGGAAAACTGTACATTTCCTGCCTCTGCAGTTTTGGGCAAGTTCAGCTCTGAGAAATCATGAGCTGCTTTCCTTACCTTTGCCCTCTCCATCATCCCACTCCTTTCAACAGCCCACTCTGCATAATTAAAAAGACAAGGGCTTGTTTTGCATTTCGAAAGGTTTTCTTGACTCCTAAGACCTATCACTTTATTTTCCCTGTAGCTTTGTGTCATTCAGACAGAAGATTCAGATATATTTGGAAGCTACAAGGCCTCACTGACAACAGCTTTTATTCCCAAATGAAATGGGGTCTTCCTTCTTCTTCTTAATATATTTTGTATTAGCAAGATGACATTTGTCCACAAAATTGCATCTACAGAATGGAGCATATCACATTCATGGCATGAACACCCTACAAATAATCATGCTGACTCAGGACTGCTGGAGCCAATATTCACATAGTGTGTAAAAAACATTTTTGCGCATTACGGAATAAAGATAACTGAGTTGCCTATCATCTAATTTTAACTCCAACTTTTTTTTTTCTTGTTATGTTTATTAGAACTAGGAAAGGCATTTTGATTTAAAAAAAAAAAAAAAAAAAAAGGCGGGGGGTGATAGGAAAACTGTTTCCTGAGCAAGGCACTGCTAGACAGGATGTGGAGGTTGCTGCAATTCTTCCTTGCTATGAAATTAAATTAGTCTCAATTTAGAGCTGACTAAATGCTGCAACTGGTACACTTAACTGTGCGGTAAGAATCTAAAGTTCGTATCCCATTCGACCTTTTTGTAAAGTTGCTTTTAACTTCTATTCTTCATCCTTCCCTCACTTTTGCAGTTTTCACCAGCCCAGAAAATATGTTTCCAGATAGGTGTGCCTGATTTCCTTCTGCAGCGGCCTAAGTAAGTTTTTCCTCACAAGGCAGGGAAATCTGCTTGTGACACTCCTCCTAGAGATGGAGCATTTTGCACAAGAGCTGGCAGAGGGCCACTGCAATCCTCGCCGGTGTTTCAGGGCTGCCGAAGGAGGAGGAATACTGTTTGTGATGAAGGCTTCTGAATTTCCGCCCTGACGCTGGAATAGAAGTAGAACCTGCCACTCACAATAGCTGTAACGTCAAAGCCTTTGAGTTCTATCTTATTGGACCTCAGACTGCACAACTCTAGATATCCCCCCTCTCGGTAGTTTTCTAATGCTGTCGGTGCATGGAACAGCTATTCCCCGCAGAGGTCCCCTGTGACATCTGGTGAAACATCTGCTTCATTTTCTATTCTGTAAAATAGCCATTAAAAAAACACTCCAAAAAACCCCCCACAAAAAAACATTTGCATTTTTTACACTGAAAAATGCATAACAAAAGCACACAGCATTTGTAGAACTTTTAACAACTTGTTCTCATTTTGAGTAACATAGTAACATGTTCTACAGGGAGAGGGCGTGCACTTGAACACCAGTATGCCCAGTGTATCCCATGACTAGATACCTACTGTTCTCTACCAGTTCCAAGGAAACACGGACATAGGCACTACCCAACAGAAAGTGGAAAACGTGTATCTCGCCATGAGTCTACATTTGCAACACTGCCAAACTAAACAATCAAGGGTAACCGAACACTACTTCTTTCATCATAGCCCGACTTTCTTCCCTCACTTGTCCTTATTCCTTTGGCACACGCAAGGACAAGAACTCAAGGATTTTTCAGCAAAGGTCTGTAGCTTTCTGCGCTTTGCTTCATCCCTAGAAATAAAATCAAACTAATCAGTATGCTTATTACACGCTTTAGAAGTGATTTCTGTTTGTGAAATTTTAGAAGTAACGCACTGAGGGAAAAACATATTTACTGATGTATTTTAATATGAGTCATAAGCAAATTTCACAACTGAGGAAGTAAAGGGTCTGTCCTTGTTCTTACAAAAATCTTTTATAATAATGAATTTAGTACTTAGAAAAGATGTGGGGTTTGCAGTTCTAAAAACAGTTTGTTAATCCAGGGAAAAGAGAGAATGTAGACAAATGATGCATGTTTTTAAACTCGGTCCATCCGAGTGCAGAATGATCATGCCTAGGCTGTGAAGAGAAACAATATTAGGGTTTTTTTTACTGTATGGATGAAGGCTACTAAAAATGCCACTAAGATCCCACATCCGTGTCATACAGTTCCTCAGATACGACCCTATCTACCAGTACTGACATAGGACAAAGTTGAACTTGTGACCTAGAGGTTAAAAAACCTTCTTATTGTTGATAATCCCTTGCTTCACGTGCGAACGTAAAGGGGAAACGGGAACAGTGTAATCTGGCATAAGAAGGTTAGATGAAGAAACAGCTTCTCAGTAAAATAAAAGTTTTAAGGATAGAAATATTAAAAGTTAGTCTTAAGAAAACATTGTTCAAATGAAGTTTAGCACAGTGGAGCTTAGGAAAACAATGCCTCCTGCAACCAAACATGTTTTTATACTGTTCTCCAAATTACACTCTTGCTTTTCTAGACTGCCAAACAACCAAGTTTGACCTGGACCACATAGGTTTCAGGCAGCTTTTCAGGTACCCAAAGTAAGTGCAATCCACTAAAAACCCATGTGTGCTGCACTTCAGCCTCTTTTGGAGACATCACACCAGGGGACGTGCTCCAAATACTCTAGCTACCTGAGCAGTTGCAGTTCAAAACAGTCCGAGGATTTCTGGGCACTGAGCAGAACAACTTCGGTCCAGACCATGTGCCAGGCTTCCCAGAGCACAGCTTACAGCATGAGACATAGCCTGGTGCTACTTGGACCTGGGTCCACACAGATGCAGAAAGGCTATTCCTTTGCACTGCCTCATTCAGTTCATGTTACTTTATTAGTCAGCATTTCAAAGCCTTCATCTTCCCATAACGCTATTTTGAGGATCGTATGGTTCAACGCAAGCGGCGTAAGGTGGAATCCTCTCCACGCTGATCAGCATTGTGCTATATAGGAAATTTAAATAACAAGAAAAGCAAGCAACAAGGTCTGCTGGGAAATCCTGGCCTTTTAAAAAACAGCCAAAAGTGCTTCTATTTTAAAACTTAGCCAATGTTATACCCCTTCTCCTGATTTTGAGAACAAGACATTTTGAAACAGCCTCAGGAAGAGCAAGTTACAGTCAGCGTAAGGAAATTAGTCATAAGCATAAAACTATGCACTATTCCATCCTTGTAAGGGTACACACATGCGTTTTTATCCCCAAATTCCCAATGAAACTCATTTAGCTCTCCCTTCCAAGACAGTATTTCCTAATATAGAGCATATTGATTTTCAACAATGAGGATCAAGAAAAAGCAGGGAGAAGTAATTTTCTTATTTTTCAAGTTCTGTTGATAGAAAAATTTTGAAGAGTAAAACTTGATGAGCTGTACCTCATTTCTAATGTATCTACTCTTATTAAACTGATGCAGGCATTAAGTAGCTGTTTTATTCCCAAGCAACTGTTGATCTCAAGCAAATCATGGGATTACCATACTAAATCATTTAACACAGTTTTTCATTTTCTAAATTAACATTCTTTATTAACTTTGCTGAAACAAACTGGTTTTTTCTCCTTAAAGAAAAATTCTGTTTTAACTATTAAGCAACACAATGGGTAAAGCATCAGAATACAACATGAAATAAAATATTAATTATATTGCAAGCTTCCCTAATAATTATTGTCAACAAATCCTTAAACTAACTTGGCAGGATTCTGAAATCTTTAGCAAAAGCAAATGCCAACTAATACATTTTGACAAGTGGTAGACTGGAAGAAGAACATTTTGGAATACCGTGAGAAGTAAGAGACCACATAAACTGTTGTGTTAATAACTGTATTTCAGAATGCTTTACATAGTACAGGGCTGTCAAATGCACAGATTGTCTCTTGAAATACCACCTATTTAATAGACCTATTAGTTTGATGCATTTGATTTTTGCAATAATTTACTTAATATTGCTGTACAGATCTACAGTGTCGCTCTGTTCTGGGCTATTTGTACACAGCACATGAGAATTTTAAATTAACTTCTGTTTTAAACATGTCCTTTTAAATATATATCTATGCACGTTATATTTTTTTTCATGCTGCAGCTTGACATGGCATTCCATTTGCTTTCTTTTTTATTATATAAAAAGGCCCTTTTCATCAAAGTTGTTGCCTTGATTTTTAATGAAGTGTACAGTTCAAAAAAGCAGTAAAATACAGGGTTCGCAAAGAGTCCAAGTGATTGTTCAACTAGATTTTCTTCACTTGATGTATTTTGTCTGTACACGCAGGGGGAGGATTGAAGTAGGAAAGACTTTTTCTTATTTTTATGTGTTTGAGCAGAGAATATTCAGCCACTGCTTTTAATATCATTCAGAAGGACACTGTAGGCAACTGCAGTTGTCATGTTCAACTGCATCCTGCTTTTTGGGATGGATTTAAATTCAACCACACAATTTTGTTTTCAATTTTCTATTAAATTTGCTCTTGTTTTTAAGTTAACAGAAAACAAAGAACTATGATGAGCTTATTCTGGGCAACGCAGTGTTAGAGCCACCCACTAGGATGTTTCTGAATATATTTGCAATATTACAGCTCAGTGGAAACATTGAGCAAAACAGTTGTATGTTATATCCATCGAAGCAGACATGACTTGGTACTAAAACTTATGATCCTGAATAAAATCTTCAGAGACAGCAAATACAGAAATGACTTCTGGATGAACTGAGGGGGAAAAGATACAATTAACAATATAATAACAAGTAAAGAGCTAAAAAGGCAAGGTAAAATGATGGAAGAGGAAAGCATACGGTATCCATGCCACAAATTGATCAGTGAGACACAGGGATGATCTACAATAACATAAGACAATCCAATTTAACTGTTCTTAACATACACCAGGAGCCTAAGAAAATATCTTATTATACCAATTGTGCTACACAATTGGTTTGGAAGAGCTGGTGTCTTTCATGATAAACACTGGAGGCTAGGATGGCTGAACACAAAAGTTTCCTTTTGAAGTGAGAGGACAAAAGATCTTCAGGAGGGTAAAACCCCATGGAATACACCATTTCTACTTACTTTAAAAAAAAAAACAAAAAACAAATCACCAGACACATCTAGTTTTAAGTTAACAGTCGTATTGTGGAGGGGTTTTTTGTTCGTTTCTTTGTTTTGTGGGGGGTTTTTTGTTGGTGGTGGTTTTTGTGGTTTGTTTTGGGGTTGGGTTTTTTGGTTTTGTTTTGTTTTTTTACTACACACATTTGTAGGTTACTGAATTATTCACATCATGAATAACATAGGGAAAAAAACCCAACAGATCAAGTTACTTTATGTAAGAGAGATCACACAACACAGGAAGGTGTAAATGCAAAAGTGAAGAGGCACCTGCGACACCTGTGCAGAGCAGCCCGGGGTGGTTCTGCAGTAGATCCCACCCTGCCTACCACCAGTGAGTCCATCTGCCCCTGTGGTTGAGTTACTCTCAAAACTGGATAATCTGCCTCGGGTTAATCAAAAACAATACCATAGCAAACCAAGACATACAAACACCATTTTATGTCATTCAAAACATGGGTAGAGAGATGCAAGGATTGAGCAGGGGAGGGGAAGACTTTCAAGAACAGTCAGCATCCCATATTCAAACTTTTCTTTTAGTATTCTAACATCTGAACAAAAGTAACATTTTCTTCTCCAGAAAGCCAAGACCTAGTTCCTGAACACCATCTGAAATTGTTCTTTAATGACTATCATCTTTTACCTAATATTTATAGACAGCATTACACTGAAACCTTTTTTTTGAAAAATAAAATGTTTCCATTACCTTAGAAGTGGGGGTTTTTTTTCATTAAAACCACTGAAAATAATGCAAGTAACTATTATTTGATATTTGATTTTGATACAGTAACTTCATATATGTAGTCCAGTTCAGGAAAGAAATGAACACAACTTCACAAACACAGTATTAAGATATTGATACATTTTTTTTTTCCGTGTTTGTGCTGGTTAAATGCACACCCTTAATTACAGAAACACACACTGCCCCTAGGCAACCTGAAAAACGATTGATAATCACATTTACAATTTGTTCAAGGCTTCTCCTTTATAATTAACCTTCTTACAGCAAGTAGAATACATATTAGACATACAGTAGCATGATATTTGCTTTTTGAGTTGTATGAGGCCAGACCTTAAATTATATCACTGACCAGTGCATTCTGCAAAACATTATTTTTCTCTGACATATTTTTAAAATAAATAAAAAAAAACCTAACAAGTAACACAATTTGTAAATCTCTATGAACAATCATCAAGATAATAACTACTTCTTCCACAGAGAGACCTAAACATTTTAAAAGTTTTTTTTATTTATGCTTACAATTCATAAACCGGTCAAATTCTGATCAACTAATACAACCAACTGATTAGAATTCGGTATTTATAGAAATTACTTGTTTTAGAAACTGAATTTATAGATTTAATTGAAAATCTTGAATTTGATCTAGCTAGTAAAGGATGTACTTAGTATGGCTAATATGGAACAAGCGAGATTAATCTAGGTTATATAAAGTAAGAGCATCCAATCTAGTGGAATGATTTTCAGGATGGGAAGGGAAGGGTGTAAAGATGCAAACTCAAGACCTATCACTTCAAATCAATCACATCTAATGCATGCATTTCGAAAACGTTAACAAGTTAAACTCATGCAAAACGCCCTGTGCTAAGTTTCAGATCTTTTTGATTAAATTCTCATCTCAGTAAGTAACACGCACTCTTTACAATTTGTCAGGGAATGTTTCAACTTGTTTCCACAGACGGATTTTCTCCTCTCATCCGTTTTGTACATTGGAAGGGGATGGGAAAGGAGGCAGCATGTGGAACAAATATTTGAATGAGACTGAATTTATTTCTAAGTTACTTTAATTTTCTACTCCAATTAACAGTAATTTGACTAGATAGCAAAATAAATTCAGATATTCTTCAGCACATGTTCAAATTCATTGAGTGCATAGCTATTTTCTCCCCTTACTTAACACATTCCCTATGGAGAATACTTTAGTTGTTGTTATTCTGCTTACTGCCTTCCATACTTCTCATTTCTGGGGCTTTTAGATGCAACTCTCCAAGCTCTTCTCCCCTCGATCTCTACCCCTTCCATTCAGAAGGCTGACAGAATACATTTGCTTGCCATTTTTCCAGGGGCACCAACTCTTCAGGTTACCAAAAATATTTAGATGTTATTTTTTAAATTTTGGTATTTTATGCTTTTTAGATTTTGGTATTTTTTAGTTTTCAACCTAATGAGGCTTCCGGCACCAGACGGGGAGGGAATGCATACGGTTTGCTAAAATGTAATATGGAGTTATGGAAATGAAAGCCTGGTAATACATCATCTCACAATGGCTTTTGAAACAAAACTGGAACTGTATAGGGGCATGCAAAGTAGGTAAAACTGTACCATGTTAAATAAAATAAAATGAGGAAACCACTATTAAGGCAGGTGCTCGCAAAGCAAGATATTTTGTCTTGATTTCTTCTTCTTCCTAATTATAAGAATTAAGGATATCTGTAACATTTAAGTGTTATTATGAGACTGACTGTAGCTATAGCTCAAGTGACAGTTTTATTAACTCAAAATTACCATTTTGGTTGAAAACGCTTTGGTCTACCTTCAGTTAAAAAAAAATAATTTATTTATGATAGGCTCAGTAGAATTCTTGGAAGATTGTTTCAGTTTTAAGACTGGGAATTGTGTTTTTACCCTCTTCGTATGTCCCAGATGATCCCTTCCCTGCACATGCAACCAGCCAGTTTAAAAAACAGACTTTTTTTTAGTTTCACGATGGACTTTGAGGCCTCCATCATCTATATTTGACTCTAGACGGAGAAGCCTCAATCATCTGTATGCCTGTGGTTCACCTTGTCCAGTCAACATTTTAAACATTAAAGGTATAATTTGTCAAATGTTAAAATTTTGTTAATAAACACAAGGCCTCCCACATCATGGTTGGCTGGAGCTGGCACATAACTGCAGACCATTGCCACCAGCCTACACCTGCTTTGCTCACACTTAGTCACAAGCATGATTTGCTTTCAATGGCAATCCAATGAATGTTCAGGAGAAAACAGCAATAATAATCACCAAAGATTTTTTATTTCAGAATATGCGTCCATTGTCCAAAATTTGGAAACCAAATTTCTATATACAGTTACCTCCCTGTTAATTGAATATACAGAAGGTCTGAGAGCTGCCCATGGCATGCAGGTTCTTTCCAAGGAATAGAGAGGGAGAATTGCTGCCACCATTGGACTAATTTGTTGATCTTGCAAGAATAAAATCAATAAGCTATGGAATTCTGCAAGTCACAATAAATCTAAACAGTTATTCAAACTATATGAAAACCTGTGCTTCTTACTTGTGTTGGTTTCTCTAGAAGGACCAAGTTTCAATATCCTTATTCTTACCAGTAGCAGCTTATACATGGAATTTGGAAGTACTTCAAGGATAAGGTGTTATTCAATGGAAATAATGTCATCAAATATAGTTCTACTGCAACAATAGCTTTAAGTAAAAAGACAGAAAATAAAAAAAACATTTATGCTGTCTGAAAAGAATAAACAAACTGCTTCAGAGTTACAGGTCCCTCAAACAAACAAACAAACAACAGGGAAATACTTCTAGGACAATACTTAAATAGAACTGAAGACCCCACACTCTTATGTAAGCACTTGCATTGTTGAACAAGCCCCAGAATGATATTTCAGGGACTGGGTAGATTTCCGTCTTTAGAGGATTTACTGAATTAAGCCATTAGTATATGAACTAGTTGCTAAGAACGTTAAACACTTAGAACCATTAAAACAAATACAGACAACAGTGACATCCCTGGCATTTAGTCCCAGAGAGGTACTATTTTATCCTCTACGTATTTGAAAGACTGTTTCATTTTTTAAATAATACATGTTGTCATTTTTATAAAAGTCATGATACAAAATACAACCGTACAAGATTTTTCCGGTCTTAAATTATGTTTAAAAGTTTATTTCCTTCCTAGTGTTCCAGTGGAATGACTTTTTGGCAGAACTAGCTGGAAATTAGAAACCAGATCTAAATGCAGATTTTAACCCATTTATTTCTGATCTGAAATTAATACTAATATTTATAAAATTTTGAAGTCTTCCCAAAGCTGTAAGTTACAGAAATAATCCTTTTTTATTCACTTTACCTAATTTGCATTTTGATATTTATTCTCCTGAGAAATTCAGGGGAGATTACTTGAAAAACTAACTGAAAAGTCCGGTTTTCCTTTTTTTCTTCAACTGGTTGACCTGTTTCTTTGTATGACTCTCAATAGCACTTTCCAGTGGGAAAAATTACTATTAATTAGCCTGATTCTGTAGTGCACATGAATGTGCACTATCCACTGCAGCCCTGTAGTGTTTTGTCTTAAGAACTGCAGAAACAGGGGTTAGAATTAAATATATACATGTATCAAACACTCATGTAAGATACACTCTATTCCATAACTTGAGCTGATCACTGACTATGGCATGCAGCTGTTGGCCCAAGCCCAAAGTGGAAAAAATTGTGATTCACTAATATTGTTCAGTTTGGTATCACACTCCACAACAAAAGGGAAGATGCCTGAGGCTTGAATGAAAAAGAAATGTCAGTAAAGCATGTGCAACACATTAAACTGAGAGATGCTCACAAGAAGAGTAGAAAAAAACCCAGAAAGCAAAAAAAACCCCAAAACCAAACCCAACCCACCCACAACCCATCACCTCCCCCCAAAAAACCCCCAAACTCTTGGTCAAAACTTACTTTCTCTTCAGAAAAGCATTGTCTTTCTTGTGGGATATGCAAAAATGTAATAATCACAGTTTTATACTAACTCCCATTCCAGAAAACAACCTCCATGGTATTAATACTTCAAACAATTGAATGTTTCCTTAACTTTAGACATGAATGAGAAGTACTTTTTCTTCGAGTGGAACCGCTCACTTGTACAAAACTAAGCAAACGTCATTAGTGTTTACAGACCCTTATTCTACAAAGCCAGTTAATTGCTCAGTGTATCAGTTTTATTAGTGCACAGCAACTTTATCTACATCCTTCACTAGCTATATTGATTCCCACAGTGCTGTATTTCACCATAAGTCGCTTACAAATTTCCAAAAGCCAATGCATCCCTCCTAACCTACTGTTATTTCTACATTACAAAGGACTAAATAACATAAATTGTAAAAAATCCATTTTATATGCAAGTAATAGCTGAAATGCACCCAGGATTTTGCAGAGTTTTACATGGAGGTTCTGCAGCATTTCTTGGGACTGTTTAACGCACGGATCTCCAATTCTAAGCATATACTTTACTACTAATTAAAAATTAAGCCAGAGCTCTACTGTACAGCTTCATCATACAAAGTTGTCACTTGTTTATTTTCAATTAAATGCTTGTAGTTTGTACAAAACCAGGTGTATTTTCTTTCTGTAGAAATAGCATTAAAGAGAAAAATAGAAGTAGCACTGATGAGCTTCCACAGAGAGACTAGGAGAAAATATCAGTCAGGTTGTTTTATGGTGAATAATTATTCAGGGCACAGTAACTATCGCCTTTTCTGCCCTCAGAGTCATCTGGGGAGAGGAGAGCTGAGTTCTTTTCCTCCATGTAGATTTCATTCTGCTATGTCAGAAAGTTGAAAATGAAATTATTTTCTGGATTACACCTTCAAGGAAGTACATAAAATGGGTTATTGCCTTCATAGCTGGTGTAAATCCTCCCCAGCTTCATTTGTTCTTTTTTACGTGTTCCCACAACAACATGACTTACCAAGAGCATTGCAAGCTCAGCAAGTCGGTTCACATGTGCTACTAATGAATTTCAATTTGCATCCCATTGTCAAACTTGGCTCTACTGTTTTAACTAATAACACACTGAATACTCTACCGCTTGAGGATGGGCAACAAAGCGCAAGCCTCTCTGAAAGAGATGAAGACGTTTGAGGGTAACACAGATAAGTCATTTATTACAGTAAAATTGATTCTTGGCAGAAACTCTATCATCTTATAGTTCTGTAAGTATCATGTGCGTGTGTGGATATGTGTATGGACCAGTGCTTGTAATAATAATTACTGAACACTTCTAGAGCATATGATTTCTACAACAGAAGTCATACATTATCACTGTAAATCCCCCCTATCATATAGGGTCATGTAATTAGAAAGCTCAAGCCACTTAAATTGCAATAGTCAAATAAAAGGGAAATCCCACAGAATACACCATGGCTAGTGGCAGCTGTGTCTTCAAACAATACTCTATTCTAGTTAAAGCCACACACACTGACAGAAAACAAATTATTTCTGTATGCAGGATTCTCAGCAATTACTTCACACATTTCACAATCATTTCTCCATTTAATTACTTTCCTTGGGGATTACTTTATACTACAATACTTTGTATTCTATTTCATTTCAAAGGATTTTGAAAGTCAGGCCTCTTCCATCATTAAGTTTCCTCCTTTCAGTCCTTCTGAAAGAGTCTTACCAAGGGCTCATTCCTCCTACCTTCCTTCGAAAAAAAGGAAAGTGACTTAAATACAAAGACATTTTCTTCTGGAAAAATAAGCAAGTAGCACAAATGTTACTAACTGATAATGAAATTCACTTCTACCTTGCACTCAACTAAAAGCAGCTAAGCTAATGAAGAACACAAAAATCCACCATACCGTATTTTATTACTGAAATTCACCAAGGAAACACTGAGCATGTGCTGGAAAACGCGTATATAAGTTACATAAGATTATGTGCTTCATTATCATGGTATATTTATCCATGGCACCGTAATTAATAACCAGCTGTCAACATCCTGGAGTGGTTTTGGAACACATTAAACATAGGACACTTAAATACTTCTAACTTCTTTTTGTTAACATGCTTCTTTGAACAAGCAAAATTTTTACGTAAGCACTGTATTATTATGAATGCCTGAATAGGATTAAGAGGCTTTCTTGAAAAGCAGAGACCCAGTGGATTTCATCTGCTATGTGGGAAGCCAGCGCTGTTCATGGGCTTCTCAGGTTTATATTACATTCATTATCTTCAAGCACTGTTAGGTGTTGACAGTTTTAACTGTCTTCATTGGAACGACGGCCCCTGCAAAACTGAATGTGAGCAGAATTTATGATTTACCACCCATCTGTCAAGGCAGAAAGTCAGCCCTTCAGAAACGTGTGTCACGGCGTATCTCCCCCGACTCTTCCGGGGGAGATGCAACTGGAGAGTCAGGGCAAGGAGCAGGAGGCGAAGGGGGCTGGGGAGGGGACCCGCAGTGCTCCCTGCGAGCTTTAATTGAACAGCCACACTCACCTTGCTGCAGGAGATCACACAACCTCCCAGGCACCAACAAAAAAATCCTACTAAGAGGATAGTTTAAATGGAACATAAGCCTGTGCCTCAACATGAGTCTGTGCCTCAACCTGCTATTCCAGAGAAGTCAGCATGAGTGTCTACTTTGATAAAGATTTCCAGGAGTAGAGGCACAGGTGAAATTGGGAGAGATTCTTTGGTCGGTGATATGAAGATGTTTAGATGATCTTGTGCTCTGTTACTGTCCTAAAACCCAGGAACACCTTCTCCTTATTTTACTATTAAGAGCAATCCAACATATTCTGAAGTATTCTTAGACTTTTTTGATTTTCCATCTCATCAAGAACATAAGCTTTGTCTATAGACCACATCGGGTTTTTTCAAAGCATACTCAGATATATTAAAAGCATATTTTTCTCATAAATTTTTTCATTATACTATTATTGTAAGTTGCATTAAACCAACCGACAATTTTTAGGGACTGAAAAAAAGGTCACACTTGAAATAATTGTCTGCTGGGGCCAGTATGTTAACTATTAGGCTATTATTAATTGATTTGGTATCCTACCAAATTATGTAGTGCAACCACAAAATGCTAGATGCATTACACAGAGAATTTCACTCAGGCATCTCTTCAAACTACTGCTTATGGTATTTGTTTAAAAAATTCTGTCTTAGAATACTGAACTAAGGAAAATAAGAAATACAAAAGGAAAAAAAAAAATCAATGTTTTAATACAAAACAAAAATGGCATTGTGTTATTCCATACCAAAAACCCCACTACCCATCCTTTACTAGTGAAATTCTTTGACAAAGAATAAACTTTCAACCACACACAAAAAAGAATGTTTTATCTTATGTCAAGTTGATAGTGAGAGACAAAAGTCAAATGATGACACGTAAAACCTTTAAAAAAAATTATAGCTGATGTCCACAGCACGCATCGTTGTATTTAATTTTTTAAAACATGTACATGAAATATAAAAAAAAATAAAGCCCTGATGTTTGCTCTTGAAAATAACCCTTTGAAAGGCCCACCAGTCCCTCCGAACTTTTCTCTGACCCTATTCTATTCTGTTATAATCTTAGAAAGAAAAGTCCTACATAAATGTACACAAGGTAAGTAGCTTTGAAGTCAAAACAACAAGTCATAGCCCATTTTAAGCATTTAAGTAACCGATGAAGAGGAACCCAGAAATATGATCCTGCAAAGGCTTATATGTATGCTTAACTTTCCACAATAAACATACGCCTACTGCTGGGCCACTCACAGCATGCGTCAAGTCGAACATTCACACAGAAGATCACCAAAATTTTGCTGTATCAAATTCATCTTAAAACACAAATCTGAAGTTATGAGTTAAGAACAGTGTCTTATTGAAGAAGCCACAAATGCACAGTTATCTCAGTAACTGAACCTACACATTGAAATTAATGAAAAACAGGGAACTAATAACAGCAAGGCTCAGTGGCTGCTGAAAGAGGTAGAAAATGGATTATTTTCATCAGTCACTAAAAAGAAAGTTTTGGGAGGATGGTGCTTAAATTTAAGATGTAGACCAAAAACTACTTTGGCTCAGTTTTCAATAGCAGGGGATACAGAACATGAGGGCAGGAGGCATGAACAAGAGAGGACGAACTCTTAGAGTATTCAAGGCAGAGGTTTATGCTTCAATTTCAAGAACTAGATTATCTGC
>NW_008824004.1:456575-464705 GCF_000699105.1 Pygoscelis adeliae
CAGTAGGAAGACTTTTTGCACAAACCTAACAGATCACTTGTGGCAGAACAAGAAAAATGTCCCAACCGTTCAGACCACTGGCCCGTTTAGCCCTGCGTTCTGTCCCCAAGCAGCAGCAGCAACAGGAAGGGGTACTGAGGGAGCAGGCATGGGAACGGCCACTTTCTACAGTTCATCTCCCTCCCCGTTGTGAGGATGGGCAGTTTTAGAAGTTCCCTACTTGCTGTGTCAGGAACGCTTTCTTTATCCATTTTACACCCATATCCTACAAGTTTCGAGTCCACTGTAGTTTTCATGTCATGAGATTTGGTGACTAGCAAATGCAGTCCATGATGTTGTGATCTTCCTGAGTTCTGACCGGCATTTCCAAGTTCAGAAACGTGTAGGCCTGGTTTATATTATTCTTCCCCTCAATGTACTACTTACATATTTTTCTACACTAAAACCGTTTGCTACTTTTTTGCCCCTTCACTCAGTTTTGTGAAGCTCCACCTGCAGTTCCCTGACATCACCACAGCATTTGACCACTCAAAAAAAAGCAGCTCAACATCATCCGTAAGATAGGGATTTTACTGTTTCAGCTCTGCTTCTCACCAGTGAAGAAGATACGGGTCAAAACCTGTCCCAGCATAAATCCCAGTGGGAATCCCTGTGCTGACCCTTCTCCAACCTGAAAAGTTACTATTAACCCCCAACTCTTTCCTTCCTGCCCCTTAACCCATGAAAGCACCTTTCTTCCAATTCCATGGCAATTTGTCATCTTTAACAGCATTTGGTGTGGAACCACAGAGTCCTTCTGAAAATCAAACGCCATTATGTCCACAGGGTGCCCTCCCCTCATTTACGCACCATGGACACATTCAAAATCCTAGCTGCATTTCCCTTTACTGAAGCTGTGCTCACCCTCTCCCTAGAGCATTTAGCCATCTTTTCACTGACTGTATCCTTTATCATAGGCTCTACCATTGTATCATGGATACAAGTCAGACTTACTGGTCTCTAGTTTCCAGGGTGGCCGCTTCAGCCCTTTTTGTAGATGGGAGCCGCGCCGGCAATCTGCACGGTGGCCATATGAAATGGGATGTTACTCAACTTGGCCAGCAGCTCAGCAATTTTGCATGTCGCAGTTGAGTCCCTTCAGTACCCTTTGGTGAATGGCATCTGGTCCTGGTGAACTGTTAACACCTCATCTGTTCAGTCCCACGTTTTCTCCATATTTGCATCAAATTCATCTAGTTTCCTACAGGGACAGCAGGGTGATTAGTACATGAATTTGAAAGCAGTCAGAGTTGTAGCTAGGTTATAATGAAAAGGGAACTATGCCACGTAAACAAGGTTGTTGCCATTCTTCTACAATGATCATTCCCAAGACTGATCTTATTTCGTATTTTCCCTGACATGAAAAAAGGAGCAAGTGGAATTTGTGAACGTCACCAAGCAGGCGAGATTTGCCAACACACAGGAGGGTCAGTCTTACACAGGACTGAATGATCTCGAGGATTACTGTATGGAAAAGGGACAGCTATAACACTTCAGAGTGCAAGGTCAGTTTATATCAAAACACTAGAGGAGGAAAGACCTGAGTATATACCTCAAACTGTAATTAACTGAGTGTCAGCAGGACAACACTGCCCACCGGAAAAGCAAATATAATCCAGTGATGGATCAACAAGGTATATACAATGGAAATATTACATTTCAGCTGAAATAAATCCAATTTATGCATATGGGGCATTTATGTTAAGGATAGAAATAAAAGTTTAATCCCACTTCAAGATAACTTCCTTTGATCTCTGCTGGAGGCCAGGAATAACCAGTCTTACAGCTTTTTCAAAAAGCCAATACTGAGACCTCTACTCAATCTTTAAAAAAAAAAACAAAGCACAAAAACAAAACAAAAAACACCAAAAAACAACACCACACCAAAACAAACCACACAACCAAACTTTATAGAAAGAGATAAATCTCACCAAACCAAATCTCCTCTTTTTTTTTTTTTAACATTCTTTTAAACCGTAAAGACTGATGTTGTCATTGGAGAAGAGACAGCTTTGTCTGATTGAATTTAAAAAATATATTAACTTTGTAGATAATTAGGAATTTTAATGATACTTATAATATATAATAAAATATAACCTTGCAGATAAGTATATTAACCTTGCAGATAATTGGAATAATTAGTGTTTGCAAAGAGTCATGAGCAGGCAAGCACTATATATAGCACTATATGCACACACATATGCTACCTGTTACTATTTTTAGCAGCTGCCAGCTATTCTTTCCAGGAAAAAACTGAAATTTCAGGAAAAAAAAATGGCTGTACAAGGAGGTATTTTTCATTGGAAAGAAAACAAGAGTGTGGCACAGGAAAATTGTGTTTTATTCCCAGATCTTCAACTGATCTAATGAGCACGTACAGGTGATTTATCTTGATACTATTCATAAGTTTCATCACCTGTCAAATGGCACTTATTTCCATTGTAAAACACTCGAGATCTACTGATGAAGACCTCTACATAATCAAGTACTTTTATTTTTCAGTTCACTAAGTAGGCATCTAGGTCAAGAGATTACAGAATCTACAGATTAAAGGAACAAAAAAAATTATCACATGCAGTATTAAAAAGTATTCCCACAGCCTTGAGAGTATCACTTCTGCGGTAACACAGATTAAAAAAAAAAATCCAAATCCCTACTAAAATAATTGTTCCCACTTTAAGAAAAGCATTTTGTTGGAAAGTGATTGATTTATTCAAAAAATCACCTATAGTTTTCTTGAAAAAGAAAATAAATCTCTCTTAATTCAGCTAAATTAAATATTAATTTAGATTCGTATATATTTTTCTACTTCAGAAATATGACTGCACTGGCTGAAAAACAAAGAAACTTATTAACTATGAACTGACCCTTTCTCAACTCGCATGAAACCCAAACTGCTGGAACATTAAACACTAACTTGAAACCATTGATACTAAGCAACAATGTTAAAAAAAGCAAAACCCACACTGTTTATCAGAAACAAAAGCCAACTGTAGCACAGAGCAAAGTAGTTTGTAATTATGTTTTACAGAACTACTGTCTTCCCACCTCTGGGGAGATATTACTAAGTCTTTGCTTACTTGAAAACATAAACATAACAAAGGTATTTTTGTTGATTATACTATTTTATTTATGCTCAAGTACTCTATCACTGAAAATGTTGTATGTAACACTCAGAAACTTTACATTTGCTAAATGAGAATTTGTCATTGAGAGGGTTGAAAACATGAAGCAAAACGACAGCGTTTGCGGGGTGAAAAGGAGAAGCAGATTGGAACTGGGAGGCTGCCAGCCAGCTCATCCCGCCAGCATTGCTACATGCCTGAGGGGGGAAACAGGAAAATTCTTGTGTCATTTCTGTATCCTCCTAGCAAGATAAAAAAAATTAGATCACCTGGCACAATGGCAGCACCAGATCACCACATGCAGACTATGTCCCGTGACAAACCATCAGGCTTCATACATGAAGAATCAGCCAAAAAGAAGATTCCCAAAGGAAAACTGCAGGGCTGCGGAATGAGGGACAGGAGTAGCTAGGAGAAAGGCCCCCATTTCCCTTTATCAATAGTCAGCATAGCTCTGAAGACAGGTTATCGACCTGGAAAATCTAGTCCCAGTTCTAATATTCATCAGCTCTACCCTTCACCTTTTTTTCTGTTTCATAGTTCATCTTGCCTATTCAGACAGTAAGTCCAAGGGACAATCTCCTTAACATGTTCGTAAAGCAGCATGGCAGCAAGTGCTAACCTGGTACAAAGATAATTCTCATTAACAAATACCACAACACCCAGGGCCAAACCAGAGATTTTTCAGCCTGCCACCTCAGGTCGTACATCCTGGAGGCTACACTGGAGCCTGGGTAATGCTCAGGTATTGAATAGTAAGTTCAGCAAATATCCACCAGCTTGCAGGTCAGTTCTTTACCAGCAGTCTCCCAAACCACTCACTGTTGGCTGAACTTGGTACATTTAAATTATAAATGATATGAGAACTATCTAAGATTTACTGCAATAAAACACTCGCCTGCAACAATTCTACCTTAACTAATGCTGGAGGGGTTTTTGTTTGGAGTTTTTTTGGGTTTGTTTTTTAAAATGGCACTAGATTCCCTCTCACACCGATGACTCAGTTCAAGATCAGAACGTAACCCATTTCTCTCCAGAAAGTTTCCCATGAAAGGCTGGTCCACACTTTAACCTCCTGTTCCTCCTTCTACCATCCTCAAAAACTTCTTATCTTCTGAGAGCTGCTGCTTCTACTTGGAAAACAAAGACACGATGTGCAGAACAATCTTGTGCAGAGGATAGCATAAATTCTGTGCACTGATTAACCCTGTGAAGTCCTGGGACTGAAGTAGTGCAAAAGAAATTAAAAAAATGCATATAAACCCACATCACACAAATACATATTGAACATCCCATTCACTTGCACTTATGTATCTATTTTCCTGACTCCAGCTCCAGGATTTCAATCACTGTCCTTCAGTTGTTTAAAGATGGAACACTGTAGTGTCTTTTAATTCTCTAATAAAACTTGGAACACTTAAAAGTAAAGAATAATAATAAAAAAGCAATGTCCACTTCAGTAAACATTCCTAGTGTTGGTTTTTAAGACTCAAAAAAATAATCTTCATTCCCAAATGCCTTGCTTTTTCACATATACGGCAATGAGGAGTTCAACCAAGTCTGCTATTGAGAAGATTTTATTTTTTTTTAGTATAGAATTCAACTGCATCCATTCATCTCTGTTACAGCCCTTCTGCCATCTGTGACATATCATATTTCTTGAATTCATCATCAGGAGATGACTTGTTTCATATGTTACCTCTTTATGCTGCCGTATATGCATTCCAATCACTGATATTTTACCACTAGGAAAAGAATCTTCTGATTTCAAGACGCAGAGGGAGAATTACGACAGAGCCCACAGCAGGACACTGCATCTCCTCGACACCAATCAGAGATTACATTTCCTGCCTTCCACTGCAGCAGGAAAGCACCAGCTGAGCAGTTCAGAGGAGATCAAGTAGCTTAGAAAAAAAACCCAGAGCCAATCACAACTGCCTACTGGACACAGCGGTCGCAAAGAACTAGATTAGTACGCAGAGCAGGAGAAAGATGCAAGTTATTTATTAACTCAGTCATCTGGGTGCCTTATTAAACAACTGGAGAGGAGACAAAAGAGACAGAATATGATAAAAATAGTGTGTTAGAAAGAAAAAAACAAATCCACCTCTCCCATGACAAAGACTAAATTGATTGGCACAGCTATTCAAATATCAGTGCTCTTAGACTAATGATACAACTACTCTGCTGTCTTATCTCCGCACAGATTTCTTAGAGGGACAGGAGGATCCAACAGTAAGCTCCCTTCCCAGGTATGCCACCCTACATAGAAAGGGCAAAGGTTGGAAAGACAAGGGCCTGAGACCCTCAGCCAAATAGCTTCCTGAACAAAAAAAGGTCACCTTCTTGTCTGGACAAATGAAAATCTAACTTGAAAAAGAGAGGCACCATTCTTAGGTTGGGCTGCATCCTTCACAGGGTGTCAACAACAATAAACATCTGCAACAAATTATCAAAATTGGCATATACAAAATGGGAGAATCTCATTCCTGAAACAATCTAGATGAGGAGGTGCAACATGTAGATATTCTCTGCACATCACGTACAGAAGTCAGCTTGATGGTATAAAGGAAACCAAAGTTAGCAGTGTAACTTGAAATGTTGCTATAACTAGAGTAATTTGATTAGGATGGAAATCACATCCTTTGAGATCAGATACAGCAGTCAAGGTCTGATTTAATTTCAGAGTTGTATGAACGTAGTAAGACCAGTTCTGTGCAAACTTTGTGTTGTGCATTGTGTGTACTACCTGGAGTAGACACCTGGTTTGGAGTGTATGAAGGAAGACAGACAATGGGGAAAAAGTTGCTATCTTTCATCACAGATTGGAAGAGAATCTGGAAGCAATCAGTTGCAACAAATCATGATCAAAAGGAGTTTAGGGTGTCAGCAGAGAGACAAACAGCCATGTAATGCCAAGACTCAAGTTTATTTTGGAATAATGATATGCAAACCTTAAGGGTAGAAACAAATTCATGGAGCATATAGATGTGCTTTACAAGACTCCAGTTACCTAAAGCAAGTCAAATATCCTTACCTGACAGCATTTAGCTATCACTGTTCAAATATGCAGCAAGGATGCATCAGTTTATATGGCAGGCCACACCTTTATTTAATTCCCATAATATGAAACAAACTCCCCCAAAATGCAACCATAATCAGGCACACGCTAGGTTTGGTACTTTGGCATAGGATGGCTATACTAACCTGTACTTCCGTCTCAGCCTTCTTTGTATTCCCTTTACTCTGCAACCTATCTATCTATCTCAGTTTCCAAAGGAGACGGAATAAACTTGCAATGACTCTCCTGGGTGGCCTCCACCCTGTCATATTCCTTACTTCTGTCTCCCACATTCCTTAGCTGCCAAGTCTTGCATCAGCACCAACTATTTTTTTTAATTTCAAAGGAAAAAACTATCACTTCCATTTTCCAGAAAAGAATCTCATCATTTCCATAGGGGGTAAAAACAAAACAAAACAGACCCCCAAAACGCAACACATTCATTTGATGTACAGACTTATTCAAATAAAATCATAGAATCATAGAATCATTTCGGTTGGAAAAGACCTTTAAGATCAGAGTCCAACTGTAAACCTAGCACTGCCAAGTCCACTGCTAAACCATGTCCTTAAGTGCCACATCTACATGTCTTTTAAATACCTCCAGATGAAGTACTCTATTATAAATTGTCCACTTAAAGCCTTTTTTTAAACTGTAATGAATGTTGCTGTTTCTTGTGAAAAACCGAAACATTAAAAAAATGCTGTAGTATCAAATCCCATATACTTAATCAAAAAAACCTGCTTCACAAGAATATTGTCAGGAAAAAAAAAAATCAACCAGCTCTACTGTCCAGTTAAGTATAACAGCAGCTGGTTTTAAAATTCAGACAAGGGAAGCCACAGGCTTCTGAAGTTTTAGGACTATAACCAGGTGCAGAAAACTCTGTCTAAAGAACAAACAGGGGATCATTACAACAAAATGCAGACTCCAAAGAGGTCATTTGTGTATTAGTGACAACTAGCAGGACAAATAAAACTTAGCTGCTCACAGCAATATACAGTTGCCACAACAACAAAAAAAAACAACGCAATGTCTTCCCTAGTCCTTGTGAGGCAGAGTATTCGGTTCGTACCACACTCTTCTTCCTCACTTATTTATATTTGGGACAAGAGAATATTAAAGTGATCTGCTTTTTCCTCAGTTAATGTATTGCCTCTCTGCACAGCCATGAGACGTCCTTGGCAACTAATGATTTACCTCACCTGTTCCAGGAACAAGCTGATTGTAATAAATTACTCTGGCTTTCAACACTTCTTCTCCACCCATATGGCCCCTAGTATACACTCATCATTTATCTACAAGGTTTTCTGAAACAAGTGGTGCTGGTGAGGGAAACACACAGTAAAATAACATTTCCACATATTTACAAGAGGCAAGATTTTGAATGAATAATGTGTTCATGCTAAGCTTCAACACTGAATGTGTCCTAGGACTGATCAGTCACAAGTGTCTATGGTTCCAACCAAGCCTCTAAAATTGCACCTTTTAAAACTATTTTTAGGCCTATCACTGAAATAAAGTGTCTACTACATACTACTTACCAGACAAGTTACAGCACTACTGCTGTAGGAACCAATACACCAGGCATTAATGATGTAGACATTTACTATGATCACAAGACAATTTCAGTTTCACACTTGAAATTATGTAAATCTATGCCAGCTGCTGCCACTTCACACACGTACTCTTTATTGCTCAGTTTCCCTATTTTAATAATTTTTAAAAAGTTGTTTGTAAGTAAACAAAAAGTATAACTTTGCCACAATTCCTTACCTCCCTTTCATACCTTGGCCATATAAGCCTCAATATATCAGTTGCTGGTGTAACACGTCTGCATGATTTGGCACTGCATGCTTACCAAAAAACGTACAATAGAAGTCAATACATTTGCAATGTATTAAG
>NW_008824004.1:464729-467143 GCF_000699105.1 Pygoscelis adeliae
AGCCATCCTCTCTCTCACACTTCTGCAGATCATTACATAAATGAATATAAAAGGACTAGTTTCTTTTACAGAAGTCATTCTAGGACAAAGACATGAAAATTCTGATTCAATAAGAAAGAGAAGAAGGGATAGCTGTGATGCAGTTCTGTGACTATATCCAGAATAATTAAAGAATTAGCCCAAAAGCAAATAAGGCAGTGCTTCAATTTTCCTGAAGTCCCCATAAATCTATCTTGTGACAGTATTATTTACCAAACATCATGCCTTAAAATTTACAGTATCTAAAATATAAATCTACATTTGTTTTACTGAATAGCATTCATCCTGCTACTACTGTTTTAGTTTGAAAAGACACACAAAACAAAACGTACCAGATTCAGCTCTGCAGCGACTCCACAAAAGTTTTGTATGTTACATCAGGGACGAATCCTGCCCCTCAAGTTTTGTGACAGTCAAGCAAAAAACCCCAACCCTATATACTGTCAGCCATGCAGGCACACAGACAGAATACATCTACGCCTCTCCGGAAGCCACCTGACCTAAAAAAAAGCACCAATCCCTTGGACAGTCTGAGAGCTAGCGTGCACTCATACATGGTCACGGCAGCCCATCGCCTACCTGTTTTGCACGTGTATTTGCTGTGAAAGGGCACGGAGCCCAGCACGGTCTCAGGCTGTGGGTGCGGAGAGCAGAGTACCAAAGCACTCCAACCGCCTCAGGTGTGCTGCTCTCAGATGTCAGAGGGAAGATGCTCCTCTGCCATCAGCAAACTGAGTGGGCCCAGACATCTGAAACAGTGGTGAACACGGCAGCTTCCGCTGCTGGTGCTCCTCAGTGCCCTTGCCGTTCACAGGTACCGAACAAAGCTCCCAAGCAACCTATATGGAATTTATAACATAAAAAGTCAATACAAGTGACTGGAACTTTTGCTGATAGGTTGTATTAAACTATCACAACAAATTACACTCCAGTCTCATATGCAGCCACTGTAATGTAATTCAAACGTGTGTTTTACATTTGCTACAAGAAAATCTGCACAAATGAAGTTCATGTAAGTCTTCACATGAGAAGACTCTACATCCTAGCAGACTTAAAGATCTCCTTTATACGCAAAGA
This sequence comes from Pygoscelis adeliae, assembly GCF_000699105.1. Classification (NCBI taxonomy): domain Eukaryota; kingdom Metazoa; phylum Chordata; class Aves; order Sphenisciformes; family Spheniscidae; genus Pygoscelis; species Pygoscelis adeliae. The sequence goes on from NW_008824004.1 coordinate 465,846, forward strand.
CTAACCCCACCAGTACCTTCAATAAATTCCATGTTGTGTTTTATTACTTCCGAGATCAATAAGTAAATAGCCAGTTCATCCTTCTCTATGCTAGGTACTTCAAATACCCTTTCTGAGCCCAAAGGCCTACCCAGCAGTCTAACTCTGCAGAACAATGAAGCTTTAGCTAATTATGCCAATTAATTAAACTAATTAGGCAGCTTCAGATAACGCATGTAAATGCAGCTGGTTTCAGAATATTTCATCTTAAAAGGTTAACATAATTCAGCATGACTGAAGGCAAACAGTCACGTTTATAGTGTTAACAAACAGCTGTAGCGGGTTGTTTCGCACAGGAAACTGTTGCTGTCTTTTACTCCCACAGAGAGAAATGCTCAGGGGACTCAACAGTACTTAACAAATCAAAAAGACTAAGCTCAGCTCCAGGACAGCGAAAGTGTAACTTGCACATCTACCTAGCGTACATGCCTTACTGCCCAGAAAATTCCCAGCAGAATTTCAGTCGACACTGAAGTCTAAACTGTGGTATTACTGCTATTATCTAGCTAGCTTTAATCTGAAAAAGTCTGATTTTTGGCTTCGTGCAGTCAGAGGTCATGTTTGTTAGAGAGTCATGGGTCTATTCTGCCTTACAGACCACAAATGCCTTATTTGAGCTTCACAAGCTAAATGATCAATATGGAATTAGCATGATATAATTACACTTTTGGCTTACATATTCAATCCCTTTTGGAGCAGAATATTATAAATACTTCAGTGTTAAAAATGTAGTAGCATGTCTTTGATTTTGCTAACACAAAGATTAGCTATGGATTACTACTGTCCCTTGAAGGTCCAAAGGCCTCAAATGCAATTTCTATTGCTACGCTGAGCTTCAAGTAATAGATTCATTTGAAGTCTATCCATTTTACGTTTTGGTAAGCCTTTTGCAAATGCAAAGTATACGTCCTCCTCATCTTGCTGCATAAAGCACTCATTAAGAAGACATTAAAAAAATAATATCAATATTAGGTTGGATGAGCATAAGGCTAGAGAAAATTAAATTGGCAGAAGGAACATCCAAACTAAAACTCTGACCTATATTCACTTTGGTTAATTACTAGAAGGATGAAAGGCCAACAGCCTTTAAAACTACAACTTGAGACCATATATTGGTAGAAGAAAGGTACCGAGATCTTAACAAGAAAGAATTCAACATGATAAATGACAGTTATGATTAAATAAAACTAAGAGCAGCAGCATACTGGCAGTCTGTCCCATTTTTGCTTGCTGTTTATCTTATTTCCTTGTCATTAAGG
>NW_008824004.1:467172-488461 GCF_000699105.1 Pygoscelis adeliae
TGACATTTGACAAAGTAATTAAGAGAAGGATGATCATGATCAGCTGCCTTTGCCCTGTTACCAAACACAGTCAATACACAGTTCATGACTCCAGCAGATGTTCGTGCTTTACAGACTTACTGGGGACTTAAGGTCTTACTTTTTCTGTCCTTCCTGTATTACATGGAAAACAGAGTCTAAACAGAGAAACCACTGAATTATTAGCAGCAAGTATTAACCCATCCGGCACAATCCACTATACAAATTGACAAAGAATAAACTCTGCCCATCAGTTTTATTTCTGCAAATCCATAGCTATTTTGAAACAGGCAGGTTTGAACTCTCTTGACAAATGGAAGAAAAGCTAGTTTGAGCAAAGGACTATGTCAGGGCTGTTTGCCACTCATCCATCACTCGCTACCCCTTCCAGTTAATACTTGGCTGAAATAATCCTGCTCATAAAACATGAATCTACAGTGCACAGGATGGAGGGTCACATATTTTGAAGAGGCAGAGGCAAACCCAGACTCTGAAGAAGTGTTCGTGAATTCTCCTCATCCTTCATGTCCTCGTCTTTGCCTCTACTCCATCTCCTAATGCTCCTTATGCCACCCATCTTTGCAAGACCGTGGACTTGGGCATACCACAGGAGTAATCCAAGTCAAAACTAATCCTTCTCACACCAAGAGGAATTTTTGTGTGTGCTTGTACAAGAGAGGAAGGTAGCACAGATTTAAAATCAACTGCCCAGGAAAGGCTTTTTAAAAACAAACCAAAAAAAACCCAAAAAAACAAAAAAACCCCAACAAAACAACACACAACCAGTTTAAACTGCTTGTAAAATAAGGACCTAATTCTGATTCAGTCTATTTCAGCTAATGCAATGAAAGTACAGTCGTTAAAACCTGATTTGGCAAAACGCATGTCTAGTTATGCAAGAATGCAATCTCATTGAGCAGCTGTGAGGGTTTGCAGGATATATGGCTCCTGGGCAAACTCTTCCTCACCCTGACAATCAATTCCTGGACTTCAAACACTGGAGTGTTAGCTACACAATAGAAACCCACCTGGGCTTCACAAATATATCAGAGACTGGCTGCAGAAACTGGGGCCAGATACCAGCTAGGGATCCTTAGGTCCTCCAGTGAGGAAGAGGATGAGAAGGAGAGATGAACAGATGAGGCTTTACAGACCAGAGAGATTCTGCTGGAAGCCTGGGCCAAGTTTCATCAGAAACCACAAGTTCACTCAACCTGGAGTAAACCAAATGAAACATTTCAGACTCTTAATTTTAATCAAAAAATATCCAACAATATCTAGACCTGAATATATCGGGGGGGCAGGGGGGGAATCCTCTTTTCCATTGAGGATTTGGGTTTCATCTCTCCTGACTGCATTTACAAATGCTTAAGTCCTTAACCATGATAAAATAAAGATAAAACCTTGCTATTCTAATTTTCCAGTACACCCCATCTCACACTATCATAACCACCTAAACAAGATGCTAAGATGGAAAGAATCTGCCAGAGTGTGCAAACCCTAAAGCAACTAGTACCGAGGTGGCTTCTGCTGCATTTCAAAACCCTGTTTCCGATAAAGAATTTTGACAAGGAGAATTTCCAAAGGCCAGCACTTAAGATATTTTGCAAACAGTAAGACGAATACAACTGTTAATGCAAGATAATGATTAAAACTTTAGTCAGTTTTCCACTGAAAACACAAGCTATAATAAAGTACCGTAAATTTATTCTAGTAACACTAGATCAAAAATAACTGGGACAGTCTTTCCATGAGAGCCTGTAGAAACAAACCACTGTCATCCAACAGTTCAGAAACTTCTCTAGTTTTGAGTTTTCCAGTCAGTATTTCTGAGACACAGCTATATAATCAGTAACTACGCCAGTACATTTTACATCGTGACTTGACTGCTAATGTACCTGATCACTATCTTAGTTAAAATCCAGGTTTAATAATAAGGAAAAAGTGCTGTTTATGCTAATGCTTGAGAATGTTCTAAAGAAACATTATTGTTAAAATAGCTTTAACTCTTACGGTTCCCACATGCAATGCCCAATTCAGAAACAATACTTCTTAAAGGTGGTAATCTGTTCTCCTTCAGTTTTGATGCATGAAGGTATCAGAAAAGAGGAAATATTCAAGAAAGGAAGAAAGTGGACAGGAAGGAGAAGTGTGAGCAAAAAACCTCCTGTATTCTTACCTTATTCCAAAGGTACTTAAAAATAATTTGCAGGTAGAATGTGTCATCCTGCTTTCTATATGATTTTAAGTGTTCACAATTACAGTATATTAGGTACCTTTTTATTAATTCAGATATACCTAGATAGGCATTTGAGGTGTGAGGAGCGGTGAAGAAAAGGACTTATTTACATTACTTGCTAGACAGAAATGAGTCTGGCAGCTAACAGTAAAATTCTTGGACTGTAATAGAAACTAAGAAAAAAAATATATGTGACTCTGGCTGCTGTAGTCCAACTACTTCATTTTAGTTGTAATTAATTTCCAGCAACAAAAGAAGATACAAAGGGTTACATATGTATTCTTTAATGTACAAGATTATAATTAATATGTCTGTTTTAAATTTACTGTTATCATCTATTAAAGAATAAATAATTTTACAGCTTTCTAACGTGTAGCTCTTAAGCTCTAAATCACTGACCATAACTAATAAGCAGTGTAATAGCATGAGTATCTGAAGTAAAACCACAGAGTGCAATTTTGTTGATTGTAAATCATCATCATTTTTAATGCAAAAGCAACAGCAAATCTCTGTAATTACTGGGTGCATTTTGAATCACTTTTATGATTACTGCTCTATACCCATTAAAAATCCAAAACACTGAACTGCACAGGGTATAAAACTAGAATTATGATACACTACAAGCTATAATTGAAATCCATAAATTTCCTTACTAGTGTTCAAGATTATTTTGTTGCCAAGAATTGCAGCCCTGCAGAATTAACTTTAAAAACATTTACTTGATTTAGCAGAGTGGTAGTGGCTTGGACAGTAGTAGTTGCTTTGCAGTATTGAAAAAAATAATCTAAAAATGTTGATGAACAGATTTGGCACTCCTGCTTGTTTGTAAATACATTTGGCCATCAAAACCACAAAATTAAAAAAAAATCTGCTCTAAGTGTTATAAATGAAAAGTGGAAAGGCCAGCAGTGGTATACATGTAGTCTGGACCTGTAATTACAAACTTCAAGACACAGCTTATAACACCTGGTATGACTTACCACCTACAGCATTGCCCAAGAACTTTCCACAGAGTAGTAAAACACTGTATATGTTGTTTGGTTTGTTTTTTAAAGTGCCCACACACTACTTTGGCAATCTACTGCATTTCTTTGCTAATAAAAAGAAAATTGGCTTCTAGAAATACATGTTTTCTAGGAGGGGTGGAAAGGAAATCAGAAAAATTAAATACCTCGTAACAGGAAAAGGCTATGTTTCTTTTAATGTTTCTAGATATATGAAAGTGTATGCTAGCTAGACATCTCATAGAATTCTAGAATAAAAATTCATCTGGAATAAATACTCATTAAAAAAAAAAAAGAGAGAATACAAACTTAGATGGGTGCAGGAGAAGGATATCAGGATGTTCATGGATTTGGACAGCCCAATTTACAAGGAGAAACTGGAAGAGCTTTCCTTGTTTGAGCTATCAGAATGAAGACATAGAAGAGACATGACTGCTCTCATCATGCTGGTGAATCTGGGGTATTCCCTGAATGGGAACTACTGTGTGGGTGCAATTAATCCCTACATGCAAGGAAGGGGATACGCTCGTATTGGAGACTATGCACAGGTGGAGGGGCGCTGTGTTGTTCTTTTTCTTTTTACACTGTACCCTACTTAAACTGAGTTATCACTAATTTAAAAAAAAGGAATAACAAAGTCACTAATAAATGTGGGCTGGAAATTAGAAAACAGTTCTTATTTAAAAAAACCCCAACAGTTTTGAGGATCTGGAAGTGTTTCTATTAGGACGAATGATAGGAATAAACCAGTTTCCTAAATCAGAAAGGTTCTTCCACACCTACATACTGCTGTCATTGTCTGCTGCCACTGGTCACCAGCATTTATTCTGGTGTAGGTAACAATTGTTTTTCATTCTGGTGGGGTTTTCTTAAATTAAAGACACTGAAAAAAAAAAAAAATCAGTAAGAGAATTTGCAGATCCATCCTGCAGAACCTCCAGGGACAGAATTTGAAAAGAACAAGGTAAGAAGTATACTTCATCCTCCCTCCCCCCAGCAACTTTATCATGGAAATTTCTACATGACCAGATTATAACATCCTATGAGCCACAGTCACGGTTGAAGAAGCATTCTTTAATCTAAAAGTCCCTTTTCACTGATTTATAACTTCCCCTAAATAATTGCCTAATTTTCCCAAAGCTCCAGGCTAAGAGCAACCATGCAAAATATTTCCCCTAAAAGCAATATATCGAACTGTTTGTTTTCAGGAACAGCGTGCTGAAAGTGGGTAACATCAGCATTATTTAAGAATGTTTTCAGCTCTTTAAAAATAAACTGTTGAAAATGCCAAACTTTGCATAAGTATACGTAGATGAATGTGTGGTTCAGTAATTAAGTATAATCGCCAGTATGCTGCAGCTTGCCCCCTTCACATTAAGATCAGCATTTGTGAATCAAAACATATTCAGTCCATTAGAACGATAACACAGACAACACTGAAAGACACTAAATGGGTTCCCACTGCACGAACCGTAAGATCTGCTGATTATACAAGTAGGGATTAAGATATGCAGCACTAGAGAGAAGCAGACACGGGGATGCATATGCTGCTTTTCCTCATTTACCCCTTCCATTGCTAAGGCTTGAGGAAACACAAGAGTCACTTGGCTCTGGTTTGCTCTTGCCTGGGCATTTACACTCTCCAGCGCTTCTCCATGAACTTGATTCCTTTCAGCAGCACATCCCTCCCCCCAGTTACATTACTGTGCTACGCTTCAGGATGCTGTGCGTATGACTGAGCACTTGTTTTAGGGTCAGGAAAGGATTTCTTCTCATTAGGCCAAATGCTTAAGGTGTGATAGTCAACTGCTCTGGCTTCTGCCTTTTGCAACATCACAGCAGGTAGATCCTCACAACGTATGGCCATCATGCAGTGCAATTAATAGAGAAACAGCCCTTCTTCAGAGATAATGGTATCAGATTTCATTACTGGACCACTGTTGACAGAAGAAGAGATTGACTGCTGTGACTCTCCCATGTAAGGGACAGGTTAGGGTGGTTTAAAAGGGGGTGAAGATCCTAGGGATTAGAAGCATGAATGATGAATTCCTGGCAAAACAACAGCAAGATGCACAGTGGGGACAGAAAGGAAAAGATACCTTTTCTCTGCGCAGAATGAAGGAAAGTTGTGGTATGCCCTGTAAGCCTGTTCCTGTGTCAGCCATTCAATTGCTCATACTTGTGCAGCAGGCTACCCCGGGGCCTTTGTCCCTGGCTTGTTGTGTGAACTAGAGAAAACTAATCAACTGGTTCCTGGGTTTTTTGTTTGGTTTTTAGTCTACTCCCTCTAAACAAAAAAACCAAAAACCACAAACAAACTACAGGATACCTATCTGCCCACTGCCAGACCTACAAAAAGTCTATGAAACTTTTTGAGGTCTTGATTGAAGAGGAAAAATGTAGAATAGCAGAGACTCCTTGGGAAGAGCCAATCCAGAGAGAGAGAGAGAGAGAGAGAGAGAGATCCTTGCAAGTATATAGTAAAATCCCAAAGGCCTGCGATTAAAACCACATTAGTCCTACCCCTAGTGACCCTGAATCAGGACAGTACGTCTGCAGGGAGACACAGAACAGACATTTATTTTTACATGACATGCCCAGTAGGAAAAGTATTTCCTACAGAAAACTTTTGACTCGGACTAACATAAAGATATGTATGAGGGTTCAGAAATTTAGTCATGATTCATGTGTGACGCAGGCACGTTATTGTTTTCTTCAGCTACATCCTGAACAACAGAATGCATGCCACACAGCATTCAATACGCACCAGGCCAGATCCTTGGCAGTGGCCAAAACACACACAGCACTCCCCAGGAGACAATTACGCGAGTGTCTCAAGGCCTTCCTTGGCAGACCCCGCTTTTGCACGTGCACATGCCTGTGGTGCCTACAGACGAACCCTCCTCAGGCACAAAGTGCTGAAGTGCAGCACGGAGTTATCCTCAGCTCCCTCTGCCCACTAGAAAACTAGCAGGAGCTGAAATGCAGAGGACACACAGGTGTCTGTGCCCGACAGACACTGTATATGTAGGGGCAAACAGCTCTACAAAGGAGTTCACCTACTAGGTTAGGTTTATGATCACAACTAGACTGGTAGCATGGGAGGAAAACTGGACTGCATGCAAGGAGATGGTCTGCTGTGTACCAAGAAAGCACGCTACGGTCTCCCAAAACTGGTGGTGCAACAGTGACCAAGAGCAGTTACTTTTTGGGTAAGGGAAGATAACAGAAGGATGAAACAAACCTGTATTTGTTGGAACAAGATTATTACGCTGTATGGGGAAAACCTTATTGATCCTCCCACATAAAAATGCTTTTGTTTCATGAATCAAAAAGTGACAAGATGTTTAACAGTCAACATAGACTTGTCAAGAACTAATTATGTCAAATCAACCTAATCTCTTTGTATTCCAGACAACAAGCCTCCCACCACAAAGGAAATAAGTAGATGCCAAAAATCTTGACTTTATTACGTCTTTTGATACTGTTTCACAAGACATTTCTATTAGCAAACTAGGGAAGCACAGTCTAAATGAAAATAATTAAGGAGTACAAAATATGAGGAAAACCATATTTACAAACTACGTATGCCAAAATTTGAAGAGGTATCAAGAGACATTTTGCAGGGGGCTGTCCTCAGTACAGCAATAGTCATTACTTTTAGTACTAATTTGGATGGTGAAATAGAGAATGCTTTTTTATATCAGCAGGTCACATTCAACTGGTTGGAGCATAAGTGCACAGGAGGCCAGGCTTAGACTTCAAAATGGACTTAAACCGGAGGGAGAACCTGGTAAATACAGGGATGTTATTCATTGGGGACAACGGCAAGAAAGCACACCTGACTATGAATCATTACTTACACCAATAATGGGAAACAAATGGCTCGCTCTGCTACCTAAAGGTCTTGGGACCTCCTGTGGCTCCAAGGCACAAGTCAACAATATCGTAACATTACAAACAGGGTAACAGCCATATGGGGGTAAACAAACCAAATTATAAACTGCAAAGACAGAGTAACTTACATTCCACCCAACACCAGCAAGGCCCCCGCTGGGATACCATGTCCAGGCCCCTTCAGACCAACAAGGGAGAGAGTACAGAAGGGACCAACTTCAAAGAATGAGAATTGGTCTAGCAAGTGTAACCTAAAAGGAGAACTAATGAACCATCTTCTTTATTTTAGCAGAGACATGTAGGTAGGACTTAGTAGTACCCTCAGGTAGCAAGCTTTAGCTTGCTGCCAGAGGAGAAGAAAAAACCTCTATTCTCCATGTCCCTGGCAGACATGGCAAGAAGTAACAAGTTAAAATTGTTACATGGAAGATACTAGGAAAAAAATTCTAATAGCAAAGATGGCTTAGCATTGTAAAAAGATTAATAGCCAAGATTAGGATCGCCTGTAATGCAACCTCAGTAAAGTTAGATAACTGCTTAGGAATCAGTAGTTTCAAAATCCAGCTCACACTTGAGGATAACACTTGCCACTATGTCACCTCTATTCAGAGGTATTGGACAAGTATTTCAATCACAAAAATTACTAAGGGTTGGTACTACCAATTAGCCACACGGCAGAAGGACATTTAACTCCCAGTGTGGATCTGATGTCACGTAAACAGAATTATTTTTACAATTTTGGCAATATCCATTTAGTCAAACCTTAAATATATTGAAGGGGAACACATGGAAAACTGCTGCACCAATTTCACTGCTTTTTCTGCTCTTAGAGATATGCAGTTGGTTCGGTGCCATGCAGCACTACCACTTAATTGTACAGTGGAAAAGAAGCTTGCATAAAACTGCAGGAGTCTTTTTCTAAACATATCCTTCAGCTGCAAGCTGTCTAAACAACATCCAGAGCTATGATTTAAACATGAACCTATGAAAAAAAATAATAATGCTTTTCTCTTCCAACTTTTTCTTGTATTTAAAAGACACTGACAGTATTTGAAAACCCAAGGTTAAAGTATTCTTTATACACAGTTTTGGGAACATAGAAAGAAAACACCGTTAATAGTGTTACTCGCATACCCTTTTATGCCTTTTTTTCAATTCCAGGCTGACATAAACTGGTCTACATGGACACAGGCAATGGGCTTACAGGGTCTAAAAACGTGTGTGTTTATCGGGAAAGGGAGCAGAAACCAGAGATTCTGAAGAAAAAGTGAGGGAGCGTATGGGCAGAGAGCCAGCAACTCCTCTGAACACATCACTTTCATTTAAAAGAGGAACAGGAAATTAGTTACAATGTCTGCCAAATTTCCACCGTTAGGATTGACTGAACACGTTAAGTAAACCGATCTACCCATCTCCAAACAAATCCACCATTTCAGCAAAGTCAAAGTGATCTCCTCTGTGGGGCGTATAGTTCCAGAACAACACGATAGAAACTGTCAGTCTAAAAACCTTTTTCTCAACCTGGCTGCTCTTGAGATTTCTTTACTACAGCTCATGCCTCCTTTCCAAGTTTAGCTCCTCCCAGGCGGTTTAAGCCCAGTAAGGCACCAATAATTAATGTATAGGATTACTCTTCTTAAACAGGCTAAAAATCCTTTTGAAAGGGCTATCCAGCATCAGGAAATAACTATAGCGCAATTATCAACTTTTTCCACTTCTTGCCTTCTAAATATTTTTCATGTACCAAAAAGCATCTCGTTATTACTGATTACTTGTATCTCAAAAATGGAAAACCATCCAGAATTTCACCACACTGTTTGACAGGCTAGGGCTTACTTCACAAGCCTCCAAACTGGAAAAAGAAAGGGGAGGAGACGTGTGTGTGTGTGAGAGGAAAGCAAGAAAGAAAAAAACCTAAGAGGGAAAGGAGGTACAGATCAATTTAATGGTATGTGGATGGCAACCGTAACGGGGGGAGAGGGGCAGCACCTCAGCAGCTCGTTCCAAAGAGAAAGGACTTTTACCAGTTCATGAAAATAGCAGCTAATAAAAGTATGTTTAAAAAGCCCTTTAGATCAAGGCAAGGTTTCAACCAGAAACCATAATGGTTACATTTTTTAACTTAGTACTTTGAAAGCAGAATTGTAGGTCCTCTGCGAAAACCTCAGTCTGTTCCCAACAAAATCAATAGCAAAATTTTCACCGACTTTCATGATAGGGGGTAACACAGTCAGAGCCTACATACCTGCCAGAATCTATTGTAAATATGCTTTTACTTTTGAAAATCTGCTGTAGAAAACATAACTGATAACACTTGCTGCTTAAACTGCAGAAGTTTCCTCTTATATCAGAGCTATTTACCTACCAACATATGTGTTTCAGTTACATATTCTGCACATCTCACTCTCAAGCAGCTAGCAAACAGACTGCAGGAAAGTACACAAAGACAAAAATTCAGTGCTGCAGTCTGTTTAGAAAGCATTACAAAATCCCTCAAACTTAAAACCTAAATAGTCATGCATGCCCCTAAAACCATGTAATACAAAAACTGTAAGTATTGCTCTGTTAGCATATTATTCCTTGTCTATGTGATACACATAATCACTAATAGATAATTACTATTCAGGTAACTATCTGAAAGAGCCTACGGAAAAGTTTGGTGGGTTTTTTTGTAAATGCAACATTTTGCAAGACAAACCCATGCTAAAATAAAGAAGGACTGGTCAAAAGCAATGCCATTTAGAATGGAATTTTTTATCTTTTGTCAGCAGGAGCCAGAGAAGAAAAACAATACATCACCAAATAGTAAGGAAGGAGGAGAGGGGGGGAAAAAAAAGCAAGCAGCAGAAAATGAAAAAAAAGCAAGCTTGTACTACTAAAGAGCTAAGATAAGTTCTGGGAGGGATTGCCTAAAGAAGCAAGGTGTTCGTGAAAACACCTGAAACATTCTGAAAGTCATTCTTAAGACACCACCTCTAAAAGTTCATAACAGAATTCAAATACCATGAAGGAAAAACAATGCTACCACTTCAGTTAAAAATAGCACATCTTGAAAATTTAAAATTAGACACTTATGAACTGAAAACTATCAAGTACATGAACTGTACATCCATACTGCACAAGCTATCAGGGAAAACAACAAAACAAGGAAGATTATGGAGTTAGAATATGCTAAGTAAAAGGATGAAATTGTTTTTGTCCAGTTGTATAGCAAATTTAACTTAGAGAAAGACATTTTTCTGTGGTACATATGACAAGAGAGGCAAGGAGAAGAAAAGGAAGATAAGCTCTTGAAATTCCTTCACTACCTTCGCCTTGAATTTAATTCATATTCATTGTAAGTATGAAGCTATTTCTTATTAAGAAGATGATGCTCATTTCGTTATCCCTGCAGGAAGAAGTGTGCTGAGCACAAAGGAATTTCTGTCTCATTTTCCAAATCTAGATCAATACTATTAACTATTACATCAATTTCAGCCACTGAAAGATCTATAAAACAAGTTCTATGAAAACAATTACTTCTCCTGGACAAATCTGTGCTCCTTCCAAAACCAAAACCATCACACACACACAGAGGAAGGATATACTGCAACAGCTTATTTCCCGTTAGACACCATAGGAATTGATTTAATGACTCCAGTGGTTGCATAAGCAGTTCTTTTTAATATACATAAGTTTAGAATATAAATTCTCTCTTAAGTAAGTTTCCAGCTCTAAGATGAAATAATTCCTATGGGAAACACCTCAATCCTTTACAACTTTCTATATAGGTGAATTAATACCTGCTACTGAAGGCTCATATGAAAACCACCCAATTCGGTAAGTGATGTAGTATTTTATGAAATGCACAGCACTCACACTATCACATACTTGCTACAGTATCAGTGCAAGCCAATTTCAACAAGAGATTCAGACTACCTCTAATTATGATAATCTCTGCTTTCATTGATACGCATAAAACTTACCTGGGACAAGTGGTATTGCAGATTATCTACACTCCACTGGAAAAATACTCCAAACTGGTTCAATCCTACGCAGTGCTACTCATACTTATAGAAGTAAATGAGCACTGAGGCCACCAGCCTGGGAGTACCCAGGAGCAAGCCTGGCTCAGCCGATTAGCTGAGCTATCTGATAGCAATTAAGTTAGTTCCCTTCCTTTCAGTATGCGGCACGTGCATGCCTTTCTATCTATAATAAAATCCTTTTCCTGGGGAATAATTGCATCAGGACTCAAGGAACTACTGAAAGGAGAATTTTTCAATGCTGCTTCAAACACTGAGTTTCTAGACCACAGAGCTGGGAAATAAAGTCAACTTTTTAGAATTTTGCCATAACCTTTGCTGGGGATACTAATCTTCTTAAAGAGATACAAAGTAAGTGACTTTGGAGGGTTTCGTTTGGTTTTCACACTACTGGCAATGACACACACACATTTTATTACTTCTAGTCACTGGCTGCATGAAGTATGTCCTTACTGTATGTAATTTTTAGACCTGGACAGAAACCAGCTAGTGGTATTCCTGTCAAACTTCCTCCTGCTCCGTCTTACTCCACAAGCTACTGAGCATTATTTTTATCATTGTGTAAATACCAAGTGTATGTGAAAATCCTCCCTCTGAAATACTCTCTTGGCAAAATCTTCTTTAGAAGTTATCATAGCAAAAGTCCAATAAATTTTCTTCACGTGAAAATAACTAAACAGGTGAAATCAAAATGACTTTTTTTCCAGATCTCTTGGTATAGTTTAAGTCACATTTCCTTATTTTCTGTTTTTCCCCTTTTTTGAATGCTAACACCTTAACCTTTCCACAGTTCTCTTTATTAACCCTTGAGTTTCTTCATTATAGTGTTTTAAAATGAGATTTCCTTGTGACATTTGGTCTGATATGAGAGAGAATGTAGACTCACATGCTGAAATAGTCACTCATTCTTACCTTTAGGTTGAATTTTTTAGCCTAGGAACTAGCACATGAAGATCTGTAACAGACATTCTCAAGGGCAAATTCGATTCTTGATGATTCTTTTTTCTGGTACTTCTCATTCCCTAGCTACGGAAAAACATCTGCTAAACTAATAGCTGGATATTTAGGGGGAAACCTTAACTACGAGGTATACAAAAGATCAGAGATCAGCTTGTATAAAAATACTCAATACAGTATAACACAAGCAGTTATTAGTAAAACAGTTTTAAACAAAATTTGAAGAAAAACATTTTGGCAACCACTAAACAATCGGACAAGAATTCAGAGATGCTGCAATTAGAAGCAATTATCATGATCACATGATTAGCACTAAAAAATTATGCCAAAAAAATCATTCAACATTTTTGCACTGAACTCATAACTTTTGATGAGGTTACAACTTATTTTTTTAACAATACATTCAGTCTTGCTTCAAAAAGACCAAGTCAGTTCCACACATATGTTCGAAAGCTATAATGCATCCTCCTTTTCCTAGATCGCTCCCTTCTTTCTGCCACAGAACTGGGGCTGGAGGGACTTTGGATAACTGCAGCTTGTGGCAGTTTTAAGATCGAAATTTTTAAGATCCAAGTCTAGAGCTTTGGCTCTATGAGACGACAACTTGGGCTCAGCCACCTGTGTTGCTCAATGGGAAGGCAGCTGGGGGCACTGAGCACGAAGGAGGGAGAAGTGATGGCCCCACTCTCCTGAATGGGAGAGAAAGTCTCTCTTCTCATCAGAGCCTGGGGGAGGAGAGAGAAGGATCCAAATTACAGCCTGGGACTCTAGGGCAGCAGGAGAGGGAGATGGAATGAAACTCATACAGGGCTTGGGATGGGGTGGGATGGGATCAAGTGAGAAAAACAGCATTGTCTCAAGCTGTACAAAGAGGTATCGCTGCATCAATTCCGTCTTTCCACCCAAACAGATCATGGTTAACACTCCTCAGCTTTGTTGAGTGAACGTAGCTTGGGGAGAAAAAGGTTAGGGAGACCTAAGGCAAAAGATGTACATTCCTGGGTGGGAAAGAGATTGCCCCTAGAGGAGAAGAAGATAGTGTGCCTTGAGGCAGACTTAGGGGAGATGATTTAGGAGAAGTCAGGGAATGGGTAGCTCTGGGGTACACAGAGGGCTCTGGGACAGCAGAGCTGGGAGATGTGGAGCCCACGGGACAGGAGCTTGCTGGTGCAGAAGAATCTCTCCCAGCAAACTTCTTTATCCACAAACCAAGGGCACTGATGCAGAACTGGCGCCCGCTCCTAGTTTTGGTTTTTGAGTTTGGGTTTTTTTCTCTATGGAATATTGACTCATTAAGTTTTTGGTTTATTCTGGCTTTTGGCCTTCTTCACAGCATGGATAGCCTAGCTCCAGCTCTCAGCCACTGAAGTTCTCAATGCCTTTTTCTGCTAATAAAAATATTTCCTTCCATGCATGTGAGAGCATGGCCAAGTGGCCACTTAACTAACTCTGGGAAAAAAACAGTACAAGCTTTTCTTAGTCTCTGACTGAAAGGCAAGTTTTCTTCCAGCTTTTTAACTCTTTTCTTAACCACACCAAATTTACCCTGTGGTTTCTGAGGCACAGACATCAGAACCGGATTTGATTTCCCCATAAAGTTCCCACTGACATCACATGCAGTGATAATACCACAACCCTGCATCAGGGTGTGGATCCTTAAAACCAAAGCAATTCTTCTTGGGAAAAAAGAACTTGTGGAAGACAGACATTTGTACCCAGTTGTAAGTTTTCTTTGCTGTATATTATTGCCATTTCTCCCTGATTTTAAGTTACTGAGAGGACAGCTGTAAACAACTATGTATACTTGATTCCAGCCACTACACATTAATGTAGATTTCAGAGAACATTTACCAACTATGTATTCTAGCACAAACCTGCAAGATCTGTGTTCAGAAGTCTGCCTTGCTGCTGTTCAAGCTGCTAATGGTGGTATTTGAAGCTCTGAAAAGTTCTGATTTCTTTTCTTTGCATGCTACTGCTGTAGTTATCGTTCTCATCTCATGTCATCCTGTTCTCACCCACCACAACAATTACAGTCAGTAAGCGTGTGCTTGTTAGCTGATTTAAATTCGAACACTTCACACCAAACCCAGCATCAAATGAAATCACTGGCAAAACCCCCACTGACTTCACTGGGAATGAGACCAACTGGAGGAGCAAGACTCCCGTGAGAGGCATGCATCACTGTCATTCACATCCTGCTGAGTTTGTGAGAACCAGGACAAGATACTATTTGAAGGCCCTTCTACTTGTGTTTCACGTGACACACCACTTCTCTTTTGTTTTGCAGTAAGAAAAGTTTTTTACTGTCTGCAAGGAACAAACTGAAGAGGCTAGATGAGTCACTGGAGATGGTTTTGGGCCAGCCTGGCTCATAGACTGCCAGTGTCAGGGAAGGTTCACCTGATTCTCCCCTTCCTGCTGCACAGCCGGTCCCAAAATAACACAGCAGTGCTAAACATAGCACTGCCGTGCTCTTTTAATAAACGCCGATTCCTGCAGAGTGTACAAGCCACCACATTTGTCAAGATAAGCACATCAATATGAGATGTCATATTAGCCTAGACAAAGAGATTGAACCAGATAGCTTTGTCAAACGCCAAGCAAAGGGGCTCATTCAAACTGACAAAGCAAGAAATTTAAAAGTTGAACCTACCAATCTAGTCTTAACTCATTCCGTCCTCTCCTGCTTTGGAAGAGTCTCAAACCAGCAAGTGAGCTCCTGTAAGTGATATAATAAATTCATTCCTAACTTGCAATAACAATATTCCTGTCACTTCAAACCCCTCTGCTGCACTTTTCAAAAATTCTGTAATAGCTGTTAGTATGTTTCAGATTATACATATGGATTTATATACCTTAGTGGATAGGGACTCTTCATAATGACATATGCACACAGGATATAACTAACAGGCAAAATTAACAGGCCTAGCTAATTGCCATATTAACAGGCATAACTAATTGCCGTATCGGGAAGTTACTGGTTATTCCTTGATCGCTTTTCTGTTACTTACACGTAAGGAAGTTTACCCTTAGTCTTAAGGCAATGGACAAAGATGCTGCAGTACTGGGTCCCAATGCTTCATCTGTCTAAAATTTTTCATGACTTTAGGCAAATTCTTCTATTTCACATCTGAAATCAGGGACACGGCTGCCCTACGTATTATGGTATATGTGAGATGGCGATATTGGTCATAAACAAAACTAGAAACATGGTTCACAAGATTACTTCATTGGTGAGAAATTATCTTGGCTCCTTTGGTATTCCTCACACATGGTTGTGTAACAGCATGGGCTTCAGCATCCTACATATGGCGGAGACAGAAGCTCCGGGGGTGGGGGTATCAACAGAAATATTTCCCTTAAAATGTGTTTTCTCCTCAGAAAGACTTATGATCACCAAACTTATTTAAAACAAGACAGGTATGTCGGTGTGCAGGAGTGAAACTGGTAGTTAGACTTTTGCCGCACCACTGGTGGTGTCCCTACTGATGTGCAGCACACACACAAAACCCCGCATTATGTGAGAAAATTCAGGTCAGCTTTGCGCCACAGAGGTCTGACGGAATCATGTCCTTTGGGAGAAGAAAAAGCCTTCAGGGAACTACAAGAAGGCAGGCATTTCTCTTTTGCCAGGGACCTGTAAGTTCAGCTTTTCCTTCAAACTTAGAGCCATTTGGAGGACGAAGGAAGGATCCCCCTTACAGGGCAGCTGCTGCTGCTCGCAGCGGCAGGCTGCTCAGCCCCGCACAGTTCTTCGGAGCTGGGAGCCGCACGCTCCCCTTCTCCTCCGCCAGCCCCCACCACGACCAGAGCTGAGAAAATACGCTGGGGAACTGAGCACGACCATAGAAAGGGAGCGAGAAGGCTGCCGAGTTGATACTATCCTCTCTCAGGACTCCACCTTTAATATACCCTAATGGGATCTTCCTCCCCCCAAAACTAAGAGATAATGAAACCCAGGAAGATTTACATTCAACATTTCCAGAGGAGATTGAATACACTGTAAAATATTCAGGAACAATTCAAATGCAAATATGGCACAATACTGTATTATTCATATTCTGCAACATTTTGCCTTAATGTCTCCTTGGAAGAAGATCTTTTCCAGTTTGTTTTCTGTGAGTTTAATAAACTGGGACTTCGAAACAACTGCCCAATATATAAAGTGCTATATTTTTTTTAAAAGAAAACAGAGTTATGAAGTCAAAGGTAAATTCAGTGGTTTCTTATATAAAATACCTTTTCGCTTCCTGAACATTGCCTGTAGCTTTGCTAATTTATTCCCATGAAAATATTGTTACTACTTAATGCACTAGTACTTTTGTCAATAGGCAGCTTTCCCCAAGGCATATTTGAGAACGCTCTGCTAATCAGAGTTGATGCAGTTATTCCAAAGCAGCCAGGTCTTTAGAAAAAGGTTGATGTTTAATTCTAGTATGGGTGAGTGTTGCCATTTCTTCAAAGCACAGTATTTTTAATTCACTGAATTCACTTCTGTAGATATCTAAAGTGCTGACTACATTATCCAGCCCCAGACTCAGCTTGAACCAGTGTATTTCAAAGCAGTATTGCTGGCATCTTTATCTCTTAACATTTAACTTATGTGAAATATTCCTCATTTTGTACTGGCAAGGATTAAACAAAGATTTAATCAGAACCACAAATCTGTGCTATATCATCAGCACAGAATTTTAAAAAAATGCGGTTGGGTGTTTAAGCAGACACTCACTTGGATCTGACTTCTTACTTTTCTACATCTGCTTGAACTCTTGAGATTATGACCTCAAATGCAGCTGAATTTTTAGTGTTTGTTTTCCAAGCATGCTGATAATCATAAACAGCACAGTGAGTGACAAACAGGTCACGTACATATACATATGTCACACTACAGTTTTATCCTCCCTAATAAATACTGAAAACTACATGAGGATAACTTTACTGAGGCTAAGCAAATCATCTTAATTGGTGCAGGAGCTTTTAATGCATGTATGGTTTCAGTGATTTTTAATGTATTTGCAATTCTCTGCAGATGAAAAATTGAATAAAGTTCCTCCAGAAACAGGTCAGGCCATTTATTTCAATTAGAAATAGTAATGAAATTCCAGTAAACTATTAAATGTCACTTAATCTATATTCAAGATAAATAGAATACTTAATTTCTCTTGGCATGTTGCACAACAAGGTACCCTACTTGTCTTTATATTGACAAAATTGGTGCTCCTCTGCTCTCCCTACCACAGTGACATTTAGTGACATTACTCCTGCTCAAAGCCAGTGTGGACATAATCCATTTTGCAACAAGCCTGCCAAGGCAAGAAGTGTCTCCGTATGGAGGTAAAGGCTCTACTTCCTCTGATCCGGCTGGTTCAGGTCAGTGCTGCGCTCTCCTTCGTTCATCTTCACTTCAACCCAGGGGGGCTGCTCATTTTGGTTTCCTTCTGCTGTCAGACCCATCCCCAAAATTTCTACATGGCAAAAGAATATTAATACTATTCCTACACTGGGCATAATTAATTTCCTAATTAAGGACAGAATTACAACCATCAAGGAGAATTTTTTAAAAGCAGCTAGATGTTTTGAGATGACACAGATGCTTCACTTGACTCGGAGAGGTACCACGGGTTCTTGTTTGAAGGGCATTCGGGCCCATCACCTCCACAAGAAGTTTCTTAGATGTAAGAGACTTCTAAGGCTATCAGCCAGCAACAGCAGGCGTGAAACTAAAACAGAAAGCTTTGAGTATTAAGGAGCATTACCAACATGGAACAAAAACTGACTTCTCTAGAGTTCTCCTCAGTTACAGTTATATTCCTTGGTTTATACCTGAAAAATAATATATATTAAGATGCAATTTGAGGAGGTGAGGCCTTGTTCTAATTGGACATGGAAATACTTCCATGAGGCCGTGGAAATAATCAAGATGGTTTGCGATAATTCTCCATGTCTGAAGTCACCCCCACACATGGCTTCAATTCAAAGTTTGCACGTCTTTAAGAGATTTATATTAAGCCCTGCTAAGTAGTTGTTAGTCATTGCTGCTGACTGTAATCAAACTAAGTTAAACTAAAATTTACCATGCCAATGGATATCCTTCCCACTCTGTTGTTTCACCCTTCATCTGAAAATACAGCAATAACACTGGAAGGACAGCAAAAGGATGCTTTTAACATCTCCACATCCACATCCAATACTCATTTTTGATCTTTTGACACGTCTACAGCTCAGGCAGCTAGCAAAAGGCTATAAACAAGGCAGAAGAGCAGCACTTCCAGTTCTCAGGGACGTTTTCAAATAAAACTCCAAAATTGTCTGAGAAATACATAACTGAACACATGAAGTATTCTTCAGGAAACAAGTAAAATGCATATACATACATGTATACATACATACACTCACAAGCGTGCTCCACCATTCATAGATACTACTTTCCATTCATAGATATTAAGAGGAAAAGTTGATGGCATTCTCCATGTAAGCCATGGAGGGAAGCAGAAGGCTAGTTAGCAGCTCAGCAGCACCAGAACTGCAAACTGATATCAAATAGGTCAGTGTCTAGTGCCCTGCTCCAGAATATCCACGTGACCATCTGTAGATGGGCATGTGATAAATGTAGACAACAAACTTGACGTAAACCTCAAGCTGATTCTTTAATCCTGTGCACAGCAGAGACTACATCCAGTTTCTTTTGACATGCAGAAGTCTGTACACTGCATATTCTATATATAAAGTATAATACGGGTTGCTTAAATTATATCCACAATTTTCTAAAGTTTTGTTGTTGTTTTTTTTTTTTAAAAAGAGACATAATATGGCTCTTTCCCAAACGAAAGAATACAATATTTCATTTTTCTTTCTCTAAACAATATCCAATGAATTACGTACAGTGATGTGATCTTTTGCTATTCCCTTTAAGCCATTTTGGAGATGGATTGCTACAGTGGGTGGCATTCAGAATAACATGTTGAGCAACACACACTCAAATCTTGCCAGCTTTATGGTTTCTTACAACATGCTACGATGTGAAGTGATTCACACTGAGGAGATGGAGAAAGTTTTTCTATTGCTGTAAAAAAAAAATGATGTTATACACATCTATCATCCAAAATAAATACGTTGACACCACAGGCTGAAATAAAACTAGGAAAGGAAGCTTGGTTCCTCTTTCTATTTCAAAATACTGCATTTAGATTTAAACCAATTAAAGCTGAGTGATGCTTTCTGTGTAAGAAGAGCTTGCCCTGACAGTTAATCCACGCTATTATCAGGCCCATCAAATTAAAATAAGGTGAGCTAAAGAAGAAATCAACGCCAAAGATTTGAATTTCCTTGATGTCATATGCTGGCATCTTAGAAATTTTAGAATTCCTAAGGAGGAAGTATAGAAGAGAGAAGGTAGAGGATCCACTTGGTAAGACGGAATTGGTGACTGTAAACATACACACACAGAGTCAGAAGGAAGAAGTGAAACGTAGCTATGGAGGTGGGTAATGTGCTGCAGCTACACCGATAAGCCAGAACTTTCAGAGAAGTCCTTTTAGATAGGACAAGTAATGGTAATTTCAGAAGGGTGTCAGTCCAATGATGTATCACTTCAAAGGGAGGGAAAAAAACCTCTCTGAAATGATACAGTAACTTTTGGAAGATGCTGTACTAGATGTTCACAGATGTTTTGTTAGATTTGGCTACTGTCCTATCAGATGTGATACACTGTCTGTCTCTGACAATGTCATCAGCCAGATGTTTCAGGAAAAGAGAACAAATAAATATCTCAAACTCGTCAACTGTGCTGTACTTGAGAAGTGAGTAGTGGCCCTCTATCACCAAGCCATTAAACAACCGGAGTCCTGAAACTTACTGTCTTATCAGTCTTATTATCTGCACCTCCACGTTGTTATACCAGTTGAATTTTACTCGTTATCCTCACATCCAGGCCCCCTACAGCAGAAACTTCATTCTCAATTTTAATTCCTCACATTTCTGTAAACCCAGACCTGCAGATTTCCCCATCACCTTGCTCCCATACCTTCATAAGCTTTTCAGAGGTAAAAAGTGCCCACAAGCTGAAGGTCAACTGCAACTGCTCGGTCTTTCCGAAAAATCAGACTTCAAATCATTAAAGAAAATACAGGCAACTTGGGTCATCAAAAAACTTTGAAGCACTTCGCTCTGAACTCTGAAGCAACCATGCATTATAATACCTTATTTTCTTTCACAAATCCTTTTCTCCTCTGTAGTATTATCCATTTAATTCTATAGTTTTATTTATTCTGCAAATAATGTTTCCAGCAGGAAACCTACAGAACCCTTTAGACAAAACAATTTCTATCTTCCAAACCACATTATTCTTACATTCTAACCTTTTCAAAAGATAAGAATTAGGTAAATATTGGAGTTTCATCAAACTGGAATGTACTCTTTTCTGGCCTTTCAGCAGACTGTGTACCCTGGATATAGACCGACCTGCGCTGGAGTGGCTGATGAATAGTTTTGACATTCACCAGTCACTATCATCCTCCAGTAAATAAATCCAGGCAACAGAAGGAGTTGTTCCTCCAGCCACATTACCGCTTGCTTCATGAGCCATTTCGGCAACAGAAACTGACACTAAAATATGACCTTTAACAAAAGATGAGAGAAGCCATCGCTCTCCCACACAATGGAAAAGTTTCACAGAAAAGAAAAACAAACAAACCCCCAAACCACTAAGACCGTCCCGTCAATTTCTGCCTTCACTCCCCAGACTAGGCTGGACTAAAATGAACGAAAAACATAGAGGCGAAACCGAAACGCAGCGCCATGCTGCACCGCCCTGTAAGTCCACATCAGGCCAACAAGCGTTGGTGGATCTGACCCGCGTTGGCCCCACTCCTCTTCACACCTGGCCGGTGCTAAGGCCTGGCCATGTTTCCCTCCGAAAATGCCACACGCACAGCTGAGACACTCGGCACCAGTGCATGGCAGAGGTGGGACCAGGCCCTGCCGGACCCCCTCACCTCCAGCTGGAGGTCACCCAACCGCTGCCCGTGGGAGGGAGGGCTCGTCCAGCTGCCACCGCTGCCCCACCACACCCGGGACCACGGCCCCTCCTGGGGGCAGCGGCCGGCGGGGGCCCTCTTACCTTGTTGGGGGAGGGGGGGTTACTCAGG
>NW_008824004.1:488786-489860 GCF_000699105.1 Pygoscelis adeliae
GCCTCCTTCAGCCGCCGCACGGCTTCGTGGATCCGGCGCCGGTGGTGGGGCACGGCAACGCCGATGGCATCCAGGTCCGGGTCCCCGATCTGCTTGCAGACCTCCAGGTCGTCGTAGCCATTATCGACGAAGGACTCCGCGTACTGGGGGAGCTGCAGGGTCTTCAGCCACTCGTAGACTATGTTGGTGCACATGCTGGCTCCAAAATAATGATGATTGCAACTTTCAGCACCGAAGCCAGCCTCCCCCTTTCCACTCCTCGCCAAAGGAAATAAAAACACGAAACAAAAACTGCGATGCAACCAAAAGGTCTCAAAATCAAGGTCAAGAAATCGACATCCACCAGGGAAAAAAAAAATCCTTAAAGCAGATCAGTAGGGCATCGCAAGCGCTGCTGAACGAATCCCTCCTGTTTATTCCTCCTCCTGTTTTCCTACCACCAAGTACAGCCGCTTTCTGCCACCCGAGAAGGGAGGCTCGGACTAGAGAGAAGCAAAATGTAAGGGTGCATCCCCTAAAATCCCAAGTCGCTGCTGCACAACATCCACCCACTTTCTCTGGAAGTAATTCTCAGTCGCCGTCTTTTCCCCCCCCTCTTCCTTTAAGGGTTAGTTTCTGTTTCTGCTTCTGTCTCACCTTCCTGCGCTCTGTCGCATGATGAATCTGTTTACTATGTGTAGCTGCTTTGGTACACGATCATGTTGGGGGAGAACCGAGCGCAGGATCCCGCACCCCCGCCCAGCACAGGCAGGGGTGCCAGTGTGCAGTGCCCTCCTCTCCCGTATCTCTCCCGGCAGCGGGTGCACACGGCGGCTTCTGCTTTCCTTTTAAACGGGATTAGGAGGAAAAAAGAAGCAAGGAAAAAAAAAAGATAAGAATCCCACTCACTTTTCCGAGTTACTTTCCCAGTTCCCCTTCATCCCTGGGATGACGGTTAAGTGCGCTTCGCCGGCACCGAGCCCAGAAACTGCTTTCCAAACCCACTTTCTCGGCGCTGATGCCGGGTGCCCTCCTGCCCCTCCGGGGCACGCAGCCCTGCGCCCGGCGCGCACAACTTCCCCCGCTTTCCCCTAT
>NW_008824004.1:490961-495539 GCF_000699105.1 Pygoscelis adeliae
GGTGCGGGGCGGTTCGGCGTGGCCCTGCCCATCGGGGCCCGTCAGAAGGGGCAGGGGCAGCCCGACTTGGGCTGGGGGGGGCTGGGGACCGACAGTAGGGGCACCCACCCCGCCTCCCCACAGCACGCCGCTGCCAGGAGCAGGTGTGCCGGAGGAGGAAGGCACTGCCTTTTGTAATTTGGTGGGGTTTGTTTGTAACTGGTTTCCCGAAGGACCTCTTTCAGCAGATAGGCCCACATTTGTCCCCAGTACTTCATGGTAGTTCACCACAGGACAATGTAGCATAGCAGCATTCTCACGAAAAGCATTGTATCGCAAGGTGTTTTGAAAAAGTTAGGTACTTACATGTGGTTAAAATGCAGTCTCTGAGTGTAAAGCCTAGAGATCACAGATTCGTGTGCTGGACGGGGAGAAAGCGAGGAACAGCATTTTATTCCGTTTAAAATCTCCTTCCATCCCTCTTCTTTTTCTGTATCTTATTTTCCTTCCAGGCCACATAATATTTCAAACCCTCTTCTCAGACCAAAGACGGCGATTGAAGCAGCAATTATCTTCTCTTCACAGACCTGGTGAAAGACTGACAATGCCAGAGAAATTAGCAAAGAGGTTCTGTGAACTGGAGCTGGAATTGATGGTGTGAGAGATAGGAAAGACTGACTGGTACAGCCCATATGCATCGGGCTTATTGGTAATGCATACAGAATTATATCATTTTATGTGTGCATTTTAGAAGGGTCTTGGAAGGCTTTTAAGGTATTACAAATGTTATGATTCAGACGTGCTTGGTAAACTGCAGGTGTCCCACCTGTAAAAGGGAAGGATCTTAGCTTCTGAGTGGGAGGAGAAGTGGTGCGCCCCGTGGGAGCGTGGCGTTTGGCAGCAGGTTACAACATTGTGAAACTCTCTCTGGTTGTGTTTGGCATGGATTTTAGTTTCACAAAATGAATTCACCTGGTAGCAAATACAGCAAAGTTTTACGTGACTTTGAAATACAAAAGTAAACAACAACTAAAAAGAAAATGTTACGTCCGCCTTTAAAAAAGACAATCAGAAGTCCAGGCAACAAAAGACTAGTCCACCTCACCTCAGTCCCTGGGAAACCTTTGGGGCAAGTCTTCGTGAAGACTTACGTGAGGTTTTGGTGGGTAGTTAGAAGGGGCATTCCTCAGGGGTTGATACTGGGGCCAGCACTGTACAACGTCTTCACTGATGCCCTCAGTGACAAGGTGGAGTGCATCCTCAGCAAGTTCCCAGATGACACCAAATTGGGACGGGTAGTCAATATACTGGGAAGTTGATTTGAGAGTGAAAAAGAAGAAGAAAGGTCACAGAGTGGCGGAGCAGGAAATGGAGGCATGTTTTGAGTGCTAACAGCAAACTCAGTTTGAAAACCTCCCTTATGTGCTTTTTATTAAATGCAAAATTATTATTAAAAATTATCAAATGTGAAAAATTTTAATTTCTGAGACATTGAACTGTGGTTTCAATCCGGCTGAAACCTAAGAGTGTGCTTGCTGATTGTAAAGCCCCACCTATCATGCGTATTGCATCTATAGAATTATTAAATCAATAGGGTAGTATCACTCTAAACAGTATTTCTTACAGTATTTGCAGATTCCTTTCAGTGGTGGAATATAGACACTGTATTTCACCTTAAATTTAGCTTCTCTCTGCAGTACACTATTTATACTTGTGTTATATACACATCCTAATTAAGGTGTTTGTATGCTACAAGACAGGAGAAGCTTTCCCTGAATGCATGGGGTTTCCTGACATACCCTGGAAATAGGTTGCGCCTAAACAAAGAGCTGGAGCGCAAGCAATTTGTAAATGAAAGGAGCACAAGCAGACAACCAGTAAGGGTGAGATAAAGCACGTACAGGTAAGTCTGCCTTCAAGTTCCAGGATAAACAGCAGAAAGAAGCTATGATGAGATAAAAAGTAAATATATTAGCGCCACACATCCTGGCTTCCGTCATTTAGTATCATACCCTACTCTTATCATGCAAATAATCATCTTTTCCAGGATTACCTAAGCCCGTGCACATGCTATGGAATGGTTTGTTGTCCCTGACCTCGCCAATGGACTACGTAAGAAAGGATGAGAGTCCCAGAGGAAACCTGAACTGCATGTCCTAGGAGAGACACGCAGCACGTAATAAATAATATTTTCTTACCTTTTATAAACAGGCGAGAAAAGGACACTTCTCCCCGCTTTCCATACTTTGCCATTCAAATAAAGACCACTTCTTTCCAAGCTTATCTGAGGTGAAGTTAATCAATCCACAGTTTGATTGGAATTTATTTGAATTGTGTGGGCTGTTGAATATTTGACACAATGGGCTTAATTTCTGAAGTGTTCCGTATGACTGGATTGTCCCCAACATTGCCAAACTCAGTCTTGACTTTCTTTTTCAAATTCAGCAGATAATAAAGGTGGGAGGATGTATTAGAAGTCACACCGACTATACAGGATTGCTATGCTGCAGCTACAATATACATACAGACATATGGAGAGCAAGTACGGAAATGTTTGCTATGAAGGTGCCGGTAGAGTTTTTACATGTAAGCAGTTTGGTAGTGGAGGGTAAGGACCAGATTTTTGCACTTAAGGGTAGCTTCCAGCAAAATGGATAAAAGTTATTTCTAACTTGTATTCAGAAGAATCAAGTCGAGATGAGACGCATGGCAGAAAAAATACTATTTTTCCTGAGGTTTTTTTTCTGCTCTGTAAGCTTTGCGGGCCCACTATGAGGAAAAACTGAGATTCTTGGCAGGTTTCACCATGTCAGACTATATTATTCATGTAATACAACATAAATGTTATTGGAATTGCCAAAAAGGATACAGCACAACAATGTCAGATTTGCTTAGCAAATGTAAAGGATATTTTAACTGAATCATTGATTTAGGTATCCTTTAAACGGAGGGCACCCTACATCTGTGGTTGGACTCGATGATCTTAAAGGTCTTTTCCACCCTAAATGATTCTATGATTCTATGATGTATGCAGTGTACCAAGGAATTAAAAAGTTTCATCCTTGAACTTCTGTTCTGAAGGATATGCTATTAAAATATATGGTTATCTATTGGATTACGTTAGCTGACAATAATGTATGATAGATTTGCAAAGCTATGGCCACTCATTTTCTATAGCATGAGACATTATACATAAGCATTTTGCTTGGGATGAGATAAATAAAAATGTAACTGAATGCTAACTTACACCTAGGTACAAAATATGTTCAGGAATCCTTAGAGCTGTTTATTTTTAATACCTTTATCAAAACTTACTCGATTTTTGATACATTAAGGAAGCAATGTGGGCCTTTGCTCTGGATAGCTAAATACTTTTTAATGTTTTGAACCATACACTGATGTATTTGATGGTTGAAACAAAGCTGGACAAGAACACAAACACTTAGAAGAGTAATCACACAGTGGATGAATGAGAGGAAGACTCTGAAATGAATACAATTCCGTTAAGATATTTGTGAAGTTGTTCAGCTAGAAAAGGAAACTCAGATTCACACACAGAGTGAGGGAGTACCACGTGATTATGTTGCAATGAATAATGTGCAATGAATGAGTGCAAGCTAATACTTCTGTACTTTTCTAAAACAACAGAAGCAGATTCTCAAATACTTTTCTAGGGTTTCCACTAGGGCATGAGTCGAATGATTCACTAGAATGAATGGAACTGCTCATACACAATGGCAAATATTTGCAGAACCAGGCTATTGGTTCAGGTAAATAGAGCTATTTATACTTCTCTGTAAAATGTTGCAATTATTGACTGTACCTGGAATACGTTGGCAAAGAGTCCAGAGGAAAGTAACGATGATGGTGAGAGAAGGTTTGAAAATATCCTGTGTCTTATCTGAAGTGTTAATCCTAAAGAATATATAACAACAAAACTCAGCACCTAAAGGAAGATTCACTCATGTAAACTCTGCAGAGAAATAAGCTTGTGTATAAAGCTTGGAGCTGTTCATCTTGAGGGCGTTCACAAGGCATGTGTGGGACAACCAGGGCATCAGGCCCAGCCAGCACGGGTTCATGAAAGGCAGGTCCTGCTTGACCAACCTCATCTCCTTCGATGACCAGGTGACCCGCCTAGCGGATGAGGGAAAGGCTGTGGATGTGGTCTACCTGGACTTCAGTAAGGCCTTTGACACCGTCTCCCACAGCTTTCTCCTAGAAAAGCTGTCGGCTCACGGCTTAGACAGGTGTACTCTGCGCTGGGTCAAAAACTGGCTGGACGGCCGGGCCCAGAGAGTTGTGGTGAATGGAGTTCAATCCAGTTGGTGGCTGGTCAAAAGTGGTGTTCCCCAGGGCTCAGTGTTGGGGCCGGTCTTGTTCAATACCTTTATCAATGATCTGGATGAGGGGATCGAGTGCACCCTCAGTAAGTTTGCAGACGACACCAAGTTGGGCGGCAGTGTTGATCTGCTCGAGGGTAGGAAGGCTCTGCAGAGGGACCTGGACAGGCTGGATCGATGGGCCCAGGCCAACTGTATGAGATTCAACAAGGCCAAGTGCCGGGTCCTGCACTTCGGCCACAACAACCCCATGCAG
>NW_008824004.1:496236-503269 GCF_000699105.1 Pygoscelis adeliae
TCCCCATCCCTGGAGGTATTTAAAAGATGTGTAGATGCAGCACTTAGGGACATGGTTTAGTGGGCATGGTGGTGTTGGGTTGATGGTTGGACTCGATGATGTCAGAGGTCTTTTCCAACCTTAATGATTCTATGGTTCTATGATTCTATGATACTTAGAACTTAAAAATTTAGTACACATCATGTCAACTCCTGTGAGCTGTATGTACCAACTCTAATGAGTAATACTGACTGTTAAGTATTCTGGAGATTGACTTTTCCTCATTAAAAAAATCAGATTACCATTATTCTAAGTACTCTTTCATAGAAGAATAGGAAAATTTAGATTGGAAAGGACCCCTGGGGGTCACCCAGTCCTATACCCCGCTCAGAGCAGGGCTAATTGCAAACTCAGATCAGGTTGCAGATGGGTTTGCCCAGCTGACTTCTGAAAATCTGCAGGGGTGGAGATTCCTCAGCCTCTTTGGGTGGTCCCTTCCAGCACTGACCCACTTTCACCATGAAGAATTTCTTCCTCCTGTCTAGTCAAAGCAATTGTGACCTTTGTCTCATGTCCTTTTGCTGAGCACTTCTAAGAAGGGTTTGGCTCTATCTTCTCTATAGCTTTCCCCATAGATAGTGAAAGACTGCTTTTTGGTTCCATTTACCTTCTCATCTCCAGGCCGAACAAACCAAGTTCTCCTTGCCTCTCCTCATATTTTGTCAGCAGACAAAAATTTGAAAAGGTGCTGTTTGAGAGGTATGAAGGTTTATTTAAGCAAAAGCTCTAGCATAGAAAAGAAAAACAAAAAAAGGAGACTAATGAGAACATTGCAATAAGGAATTTATATGAAATTTAAGCATCAAAATAGAATTGTTTACAAAAACAAATTTATCACTTAGTACTTTATATAAACAAAGCAATGTTTTACTTTTAAAGGAAACTAAAATGTATAAAACCATGACCCCCTACCCTAAATTTACTCACTATATATATGTTTGTAATAATTTAATGCTCACTGAGACTATCTAACTGGGAATGTAAAAGATCTAGCTGATGAAACATCCCTTTTTTCTCTCATGAAGATAAAATTATTTTGGATTTGAGACTGCATTTGAAACAGAGTAGCTACTTTATTTACTGTGGTGCTCCTTTCCCATTAAAAATTTGCAGGCTTTAATTTAAGATCAAGTCTGTGATAACTAGAAGATCACTTTCTGAATGCAATAGAGAAGCAAACTGAATAGAAATGGGAATAAATATCCAAATCAAGGCTGCTCTTTTCCTCAGACCAAGTTCTGTAACCAGAATTCAGTCTAAAAATGTAGCCTCTTTTTCCTCAGAAACAGAAGGAGAAGGCATAAGAGCTAAACGTCTTCCATGGAGCAGTCAATTCTCTATTCACCAGACAACGTCTAACATCTTTTGTCGTATGTCACGGTCAATGAGAAGCTAAAACCGATTTGCACAAGTAGTAGCTTCTTGGCCTTTCATGGCAAAGAGTCTATCCTGAAATAAAACAGAATTATCCTCAAACAAAACAAAAATACACTTTATCCCTAGAAATATATTGTGACTGCTATTTTACCAGGTGCTGACAGACACCTTTTTCATAAAGAAACGGTTCCCTACAATAATTCAGGGTGGGTTTGTCTTTACAAACTTAAACCACTGACCAACTCTCATTACTATTGGCTTTGAGCCAGAAGATAATGATGATATAGTGTGCATGCGGTTGAATTTCACCTGTACTCAGAACATTTTGCTTCACACTGAATGCTGTTTAAATTAACTATTTATTGCAGGCAAATATAAGAAGAAATTCTGAATTATTACTAATAGCACTGTTCTTGCTACTACTTACGTTATGGAAGTCCCTGGAAATATCAACTAAGTATCAGCACAGTGGGTAGAAAACCACTGAATATTTACATCCTCACAATTTACAGTCTAGCACGTCCACGTGGTACCGTCTTGGAATCATAATGAACAAAAATATGAAAGCTTTGCTCACTTGGACATTTACTGTGAGCTTCTGTCTCCTTTTTTCTATGAACTTCCACATACTTCTCTTCATCAAGACAAGGTTCTTCATCAGACGTGCACAAACCATGAAACAACAAGCTTTATGCAGCTTTCAAGTTGTTGGTTGTTTTTTTTGCCAGTGAGAAACTGAATTTAGAGCATATTGCCTGATAAAATTGAACTCACAGTCAGCATAGTGATATGTCCTAAACAAATACGTTGCGGAAATCCACAAACATCAGGCACCAGGTTTCCAGGACACCAAAGCATTTTGTGGAGAAAAAAAAGAAAAAAGGATTTAATAAAATGGGCAAAAATGGATCCATCATTTCTAACTAGCCTGTGCCGCTTGCCCTAAAAATTGTGGCACTAGCTGTAATTACCAGCTGTAATTATGGTGGGACAGAAAGTGTATGCCAGGGGAGGGGGGAACCCTTCAACCCTTCAGAAACTATCCTCTCCATTCCAAAAGGGACCTCCAATGTCCTAGGACCTCAAGGTAGTATCCTGACCCCAGGGGAAATGAGGGAAAAGCCCTGCCACTCCGTCCAGAACAGCTGAGGCTTCTGTGCACTCCTGGAGCAGTGTCACCCATTCGTTTTACAGAGCTATCAGAAAAGCTGCCTTATGACAACCAGGTCCTAGTTTCTCCCCCGTTTGTTTTTTACTCTGCCTCTCTTCAGAGGCGTATAGGCAAAGGCCAAGATTTATAAGGTATTTAGGGGAAGATAGATAGAAAATCATGACATTTTCAAAATTACTCAAAACCCGGACTCTCTTAATTACATAAGCATTAAAACTGTGTTCTTAAACTCCTTTCTGTTACACAGCTAGAAGTAGGGACTGGCTGTTCTTACTACCTGCTGGCATATGCTCAGTTCCGTTATTCCATGGGCTTTTTCTCTAACTGCTCCATTCATCCACCCTTCCTCCATGTCTATTATCCCAACCAATTTCCTGCAGCTCTGCCTGCCTCATGGGCTGTGTTTTTCATCATCTCCTATTTCCACAATTCCTCCCCTTTTCCTTCACGACTTCTCTGCTGAATGGCTTTTTTGTTAACACTCTTCACTTTCAGTTATTTTCTCATTCTCTTACTATGTCCAGATCTGATTCTTTCCCCCCGCCCCTCCAACAAAAATAGCTAAGTTGGAAAATTCCTTTGTAATGTTTTCCCTATTCATATACTTATTTTGCTTAGGCACCTGCTACCTAGACAGGATATTGAGCTAGAGGCTCAATACTTGTCTGATTCAGAACGGCCATTGCTATGCACAGTTTTTTGTGAAAGGCCAAAGCACTACCGTAGCTTTCCCTTTCTCTCTTGAGCTCAGCTGCTGTAGATGGTATAAACACACAGAGCATCCTGAACAGCACTTGAGACACAAGGCATAAAAGCAGGAGCCATGCAAGGTAGAAATCAGCAAGAGTAAAGCAGCAAATACTTACTCTATTTCTTGAGGGTCATCAAATGTAAAGTGCTTCCTTGCAGGAAGAAATCAAGATTGTTATCCAGGTGGCTATCAGGTAAAAATTCCTTGAGCCAAGCAGCACTGCAGGTTAGCAGTCATGATTTTTCCTCTTATGGGCCCGAGCCCAACACATCAACAGGAGCTATAGGCCTAGAGGAGGAGAAGGAACCAGATGGCATGAAAGGGTACAGCATGATCCAAGTAAGTTAGACCCTCTGAAGCAGCTAAGGATTTGGCTCCTGGCTTTGAACTAAGGAGTCTTGATAGTGCTGAAGCTCTGAAGAACCTCCACCAAGAAATTAGAAAACTCCCGCCGTGTCATTTCAAAACAAAGACAGGATAGTGTTTGGATTTATGCAAAAGCTTCTCTCCAAATAATCAATGTTTGAAAGAATCAAATATTTCCCTGAATTCCCCTCAGACAGTCCCATTCTGGATAAGTAATGAGAAATTAATCATCCTGTCAGAATAAATGCTGAGAGACCTTTTAGTCATGCTCGCCCCTTTCTCCATAACAGATTTTTGTCAGTCATTCAACTAGGTCTCCCAAAAGACAGCGCTGCATCCCAGCTCCTGCCTTTTGTGTGGTCTTTTTTCCAGCTGGGACTCATTCTGCCATCCCTTGCCACATCAGGAGTCAATCACGCGTCACAGGAGCCCGACCCATCACGCCTGCCTTGCCTCTGCTGACTGCCACACCGCCACGCGGCACCGACTCTTCATTAAATCAGTGTTGATTCCAGTCTTCCTGCAGCTGATACCCAGTATCTTCCTGACACAGGCAGTCACGGCTGGTGCATCTGTGGGGTTTTAACTGTTTAGCTGGATAAATACAAGACTAACAGAATAGTGTAAGATCAGGGAATTAATAAACAAAAGTTCTCACAATCATATGAATTCATTTACACCACATATATTTCTGCTAAAGTTGATATAACAGTATAATTAGAAATGCAAGGAAGAAAGAGGAAGAAGTAACGTGTTTTCTGTCCTTCTGAGAAAATTTTTCCTTGTTATAAGAGTCATGTCAGCTAAAAGAACCCCAAGTTTTTCCGTAGATACAAAATTGGGATGATGGGTTTTCTCTCCAGGGAACACATCCAATTTTTTATTTTTGATGTATTATATTTTAATTCCTTTTTCAACAACCAGTAGCTCAACAGAAGTTTTTTATCGTTGTATTATTGAGTCTTCATTTCTCTATAGCATGCATGCAGTATCCATTCATATAAAAACACTTTCATTTAAGTGAACCCTCATCCATCTTTAATTACCAGCTTATATTTGAAGCGAATCTGGAACGACTGCTGAGGGGTACAGACATTGGCTGCAGAAAGATAGACAGATCTGTGGGTTAATCTCTGCACCTCTTCTGGGAAAAGACAGAAGAAAGATGACTTATGAAGCAAAAAACTCTCAAATTTCAAAAATACCATATGTGCAGATCGCTGCTGCTTGTTAACCCTGGAAATGTTGGTAGGGGGATGGGAGAAATGTTTTCTTCCCTTCCAGTCTGCGGCAGGCTTTCATGTCTCGCCCACTTGAGTATGCAATGTAGGAGTGGACTGCTGTGTAAGTGAAAAGGGGCTGCATATGTGAGATGATCCAAGCTGTGACACCAACTCTGATCTAGGTGTGGGTCAAACCTAGTCCAGAAATGGCCTCATTGATAACACCTTGGCATTTGTCAACATCCCGATTCTTATCACTATTTCAGGTTACCAAATTCAGAAGATGCAGTGTCTGTCTTTCTCAGAGAAAGACTATGTCTCAGCTTGGTGGACCAAGGATGTTTTTGAGCTGCCAGGTGTCCAGGTGAATTCTTCAGCTGTGTCACAACCTCTTACCAGAGTAGGATTTGGGGGTCCAGGTAGTTATCTCTGCATTGGCTCATACGGTAAGAACAGCAGTCACACAGACTGACAGACAGCTATTGCTCATGTCAACCAAAACCTTGATTTGGATGGTTGAGAGACCAGGACTTGGAAGTGTGCCATGATGCACACCTGCCTTTCCAACGGCAACCTCTGGGGCTCAGTCTTGCTAATGATTTGAAACAGGCTAAATCATGTTCTCAAAAAGCTCAAGACTCTGATCCAAGGTTTGATTTAAATCTAACATTAATAAAATAATGATGAATTAGCTTAGTTTGGATTAGTCAAATATTAGGGCAATTCCTGTTTCATTCAAGCCCAGTTAAAGACATGGGTAGAAGATTAATGCATCTTTATCTCTGACCAGTCCTAGCCTCATAAAATCAGCGTTGGTTTAGTCTGATCAGCTGAAGTGTCAGAATTAGTCTGCAGAGGTGTGGTGTAATTAATTATTTTTTCTCTCTCCAGATAATATAAAAAGCCAACTTTTTCTAGTGATGCCAGTCAGTAAATTTACAGGCTTTATCTCCTCTCCTGCCTGTGAATGGTTAGAAGATACGGACAGGTACGTTAACAGTGAGCTGCCACTGTAGTCAATGTACCCCAAACCTGGCAATGTACCTCCTCCCTTCCCCAACATGAGTAAAATATCAGGTAATCAGAAGAGCTTGGTGGCATGGTGGTAGCACATCGAGAGATATCAAAACACTTAATAAACACAGATAAACTGAACTTTAGCATCCTATTGCTGTGTTCATTAGAAACAGTTAGATATTACTAGATTAACAATTGTTTCTGGACTTCCTTGCTTCCCATTTGAATGCCAGAATAAACACCCAGAGATCCAAAAAAGCTGCAGGAGTGGAACTCTCTGGAAATTTGATCCTGCCCATGGCAGTGGCAGGCCGTGCTAAGCCAAGGCTACTCTGCGGCTTCACCCCTTCGGCTCTGACCCCGCAGGCGCTCGGCACAGGCACAGGGCTTTGTCTGCATAGCTATTCCTGGGAAAGGATAGAAATAAGCATTACTGCTCCCCTGCCTCCCCTCCACACACAAACAGCCCAGCAGTCATCTGAGTGGCAAGGACTTGTCATGCCTTCCTTCATCAATAGCAAAATGGAAATCTTGATTGCCATTAAAGAAGCTTTTTTTACATTTTCGCTAGGCTGTAACAAGCATTTCAACTGTTCATTTGCGTGAATGTTGCAAGATAGGGTGTAACCTGTAGACTAAGTAATTAAATGCTCTTTGCTTTTGAGTGAAGTGTTTGGTACAGTTTAGACAACAGTCTAATTAGCGCTGGATGTGTAATGGAACTAAAGACCCATGAAAAGCAAAAGGTGCTGAAATAAAAAGTCAGTGAGAGAGATGTGAAGAAAAATGAGAGTAAAATAAGGAAAAGAAAATAACCCTTTGCTGTGCTAGAAATACCATTCCCTCAGAAAAACCTATATTAATTATGAAAAATTGATAAAATCTCATCAACTCAAATGTCCAGCTGTTTAGGGTAATATAATGGAAAGCTATCCAAAACACATTATGTCAGCAAGCAACAGATTAAGGTATTTCACACTATCTCACTGTATTTCATTTCTTCTGGGCAACAAATTCACCCCAGTATTTTTACAATGGAATAAAAACTCTGTACATATTGCTTTGTGTGGTATGATTCACGGCCTCTCA
>NW_008824004.1:503283-540689 GCF_000699105.1 Pygoscelis adeliae
TTAGCAGCACCTTCTTCTGTCAGTAAATGCAGCCAATTTATGGTTTTGCTTGGCTGAGAAAAACATGTATGCAACTTTCTACCAGTATGTAGTCAAGTCCATGAACTTGAAAAAAAAAAAAGCCCTCAATAGATGGGTCTACAGCGTAGCCTTAAAAACAATAAACTTCTATTCAATGCATGTGTCCTCTCTAAGAAGGGATTAAGCTGAACGGTTTAGGAATAACAAAGTCTAGATTGTGTCCCCAGCTCTGCACTAATTCCTTGGTACTATCATCTGCTGAAGACCTGGGAGCAAGGTGTACCAAATCAGCGCTAAAAGACATGGCACCTCTGGTTCCCAGGCACCACTTTTTTTTGCAATGGGGAGTTAGTTTTAGGTTTAGGTTTGGGTTTGGTGGGGCTCTTGGGTTTTTTCTCTTTTCTTTTAAGGCTTTTCAGTGTATTTTAAATTTATATTCTGAAGGAAAGAAGGTGAACAATGAAGTCAGCTGGTAATACATGGTATGTTTACACTACCACCCCTAGTCCCTGAATAAGGGTGATTTAAAAAAAAGCACCCAGAGTAACTGCAGTACCAACACAGATACTTTAAGCCTGCAGCAGCAACATGTCAGTGAACGTAGAATCCAGCCCTTGCTTTCTAAGAAATGACGTTTGTGTAATGATGTGCAGCATCCCTATCTGGTGGTGTGTAGTAGGGCAAGGATGCCTACGAGGGCAAAGCTTCCTGAGGAGCGATGTGCGCCCTGTGCTCTGCAGCAGGCTGCTGGGGAGCGTAGCTGTGGTATGGGTCGGTGCAATGCAGAAATGGTGCCTGGCCCCTGGCAGATATGGGAACCAGTAGCTTGAGGAGGTCAGACCTTATGTGTAGCTGTCATGGGGCAAGAATAAAAATGGTCCAGCGGTTCTGGAAGGCTCTCCCTGCCTCCAAGCCCTGTGGTCTGTTTCCTCACACCTCACTGCCCACATACAGTGTCAGATAGTCTTTGCCTTCTACACACAGCCACTGTATCCTCTTCTGTTCCTCAAAACACGGAAACCAGGACAAGATATTCCCCAGGGCTGGACTCCTGTGCAGTGGGGAGGAATGCTCTTTGGGAGAGGCCCCAGTACGTTACGGCCAAGGCTGCTGGGCAGGACTCGCTCGTGGTCCCCAGGAGCTGCTCCAGTCGCTGAGAAACTCGCAGGGGAGTTTAGAATCGCAGCCTCACACAAGCCTACATGGAGCCCATGCCCCAAACCCAGTGAGTCACGTATGATCAGACCCTCTGACACGAGCTCCATGCCAAAGGTCTCCATGCCAAAACAAGGGCAATATGTTCTGCTACACTACGGCTGTGTACTACTTCATGGGCTTCAGGTAGGCTGCTTTTTTGTGTTTGGATTGGCATCCTGCACTGTTAGAGTGAAACCCAGCATTGAGCAGTTGCTGAGCTGCTGCCTTATATTGCTGCTTGAAGCAAAGCCCAAGTCACAACAACTGCAAACTAGAGCATTGAAAGTCACCGAAACCCTGTGCGCTTTGGCCATTGGTACAGAAATGACTGGCT
This sequence comes from Pygoscelis adeliae, assembly GCF_000699105.1. Taxonomy (NCBI): domain Eukaryota; kingdom Metazoa; phylum Chordata; class Aves; order Sphenisciformes; family Spheniscidae; genus Pygoscelis; species Pygoscelis adeliae. The sequence goes on from NW_008824004.1 coordinate 504,836, forward strand.
GCTTCACAGCCCACCACAGGCAACGTTTTACAGAATGATGTCCATGTGTGTCATACGGAGACTTGTATGTGGCTTATGAGTGAGAGAGGCCATAAAGGTTGCTGCGATATTTTTGGAAGATTATATCAGTCTTAGAAAGCCAAACAGTTTTGTTTACATCTGCACTGCATCTACAGGCATGGAGCTTGGCATTAGCAGCCCTCCATCACACCCATGTTTTCTTGCCAAAGGAAATGGTTAGTTCAAATGCATTTGGACATGAATTAACATTTCAGTTTGGACATCTGAAAATGAACCAGATATTAGATCACACATAGGGGATTGCTGCTACAGATGAGAAGTTTGGCATGTATAGAGTGTGCTAACATTTATTATCTCCCAACTTTTCCTGCTTACCGCTTTGATAAACTTGGTAGAGCTTAGCAAATGCTTGGTGGGCATCATAGAGCAGCCTTGGAGTGCAGGAGCTGGTTTCCTTCTGGTTGAAACTAAACAAAAATGCAGCAACACATGCAATGTGCTTCATCTGTGTATTGGGGTTCAGCCCAGAATTGACCCAGTCCAAAGCAATCCTCCAGACCTGGATATAGTCTGAAAGTCTGAGTGCTTCCCTCTACAAATATCTTCCTTTTGGGCAATACAGCTCTAATGCAGCTGTAGCCAGAGTGCTCTGACACTGGGTTAAACATTTTCACCTTCTCTACTTGCCAGTCTTGGAGCTGCTGCCATCACGGAGGAAAGGGAAGAACTGACTCAGCAGTTACAGCAGCAGGGTTTGATACAGATCAGCACAGCACACAAGGTGGCACCATATGTTCCTGCCCTTCAGCATCTAACAAATATCAATTAATTCCAGCAGGCACCAACACAGAAGCAAATACTAATTAGAGATTTGGAGAAAGGGGTGGTATTAGCAGTCTAAATATTGGGTAAAATTCATGCTATGCTTAGAGGCACTTGAAGGAGGACAAACTGAAGGTCATTTGCATATTTGCATTAAAGAAGCTGTAATAGCTGTCAGCTGCCCCCCACCTCCCCCAACATGTTAAGCCAGAGCTAGCTTGGTCAGAGCTAAAACACAGGAGATTTGGAAAACAGGCTTAGAAGCTCATATTCGGTACAATAGAAGAACAGCAAATCAGTGAAGGCTCTCATGTGAGTGGCTAAAATGAATGCAAAACTGAGCTACAAGAAAGATACCTTCCCTCTGGAGTTCTGTGAATGTCACAGAGCATCTTGGTGCTACTGATACATAAGTAAGTAACACAATAACAAACAATAATTTCTTCAAAAGTACAAATTTATGTAATTTTAATTATTTTGGGGAATCCATCACTAGTTATAAGTACACTAAATTTTAACTTGGATTTACTGCAGTCTTTATAAGGCATTTATTCTTAGTTGCTAGGAAGTTTACATGGTCACAAGAAAGGAGGATTTGTTTTTAGGCTTAAGAGCTCTTATATTCTCTGGATAATGACAAAGCAGAGTTGTATATTATTTTCTTTTTTAGGGGCCATTTGTTATATACACAAGCAAAAGCTGCTGATTTCTTTAAAGTCCTTTAAGTACAGTGACTTGATGACAAGACTCTACTGCCAACAGGAGAGTGGAAGTTGCAGCTAGGGGCTCTGTTTAGGTGAGTCCTAGCTGTGGGTGGAAACACTGTAAGGCAAAAGTTCAGCCTTAAGAGGTTGGGTACCCAAGCTCTTTCAAAGACCCCAGTCCGAAGAGTTAGAGTATCATCAGCAGTGGCATCCTCTTCAATCTGTGCAGTTGATTAAGAAAAAAAACCCTCAACAACTAACCAACACATTTAAATGCAAGTCCGTAATTTGAAAGGCAGCAAAAGGAAGAAGGGCCAGAATGCCCAAACCCATGGAAAGGTGGCTTTTGTAACAGTGACCACAACTTAACAGTCATTAACTCTTTTGATCTTCCACCCCACCACCTGCAATCTGTCAGACCACTTCTATGGTAATATATGCTGGCAACCATAATTATTTGCACAGAAAAAAATAGAGTAAGAAATAATTACTGAATTTCTGGGCATATTTTCATAGAACTTAGCGGTTTTCATTTCCTCCAGTGCCAGTGCCAATGAAGTCTCTGGAGACCAACAATACAAGTATTTCTCTTGGAGCAGAGGAAAGTCATGCCACTGGTGGCATGCCCTTCTCCATCAGCTATCCTTTTTATTCTGAGGTAGTTAATGCAGTGCTTTGTTTTTCTGTTTTTTTCTGTAGAATCTTTGTTGATGCTAGAGGGGAAATGGTGAAGAGCTAGTTCAAGCTGAGAAGACGAGAAATGTTGAAAACTTTACTCCAAGGCTGGTTTTCATGATAGATTAAATAGAAACAACTGGAGCAACAAGACTATTGCTAGGTCTGCAGCTCATCTGCTATTCACATGGATTAGTGCTGAGAATGAAGAAATTAAATGGATGAAGCTCAGAAATGTAGACAGTACCCTGGCACACTGCTCATGCAATTAGTTGAAAAGAAACTCCTCAAACTTAGATTAATATCTGGTGCTGGGTGTTGTTTCTGAAGTCACAGTTGTTGCTTTATGAGGAGGGAGGCGAGGGGAGGGAGACTTCAGTAGTGTTGTTTGTGCTTAACTTGCTGCAGTAATACCAGATCTCTGAAATTAAATCACAGCCCTGAAGTATGGCCTTTTCGTTGTCCATCAATTCATATTGCTTTGAAGACTGGGAATGGCACAAGGTCACCAGACTTCAGAAAGCATACAAAAAGCCCTTTAAATGCTTACAAGAGAGAAAGCACTGAGGTTTAGGAGAAAAACTTTTGCACGAAGAAGGGCATTCACAAGAACACACCACCTCCTAATCCTAAAATATTGAAGGCCACGTGAGACATTGCTTCTGGCCAGTTTAATGGTTAGACAAAAATGGAGGCAAAATATTGATTGGGTATAATGACAAATAGTCATTATACCAAACACAGACCACAGTTTCCAGTGCTTTTTTTTTCTTTTTCTCTCCCCTTGCCTTTCTCAGCCCAGTGGCTCCTTGAAGACCTTACACATCAAATCGTCTACCTTAAAGGCAGGTAGGGCCTGGCTTTTTGCCATTGTCACCACCAGCAGCTTTCCTGTTCGCTCTAACAGCCCAGCACTGACTTACTTCTAGATCAGGCCTTTAGAGTCCTTTAGGTCGAGGACTCTAAAATTCCCTTCACTAAGCTTTGTTGGTCTTTTGAAAGAGCAGGTAATATTCAGGCAGTTTACTGAACCCAACTCTACTGTCTAGAAGAAAAGAGAACACTCACAGGATGGCTGGAGCCCATTTTCCCTTCAGCATACCATTTTATTCATGATCTAGACCAAGGAAAAATCTGAAACCTTCGGGGAAGGTTAAGTACATAAGACTTACAGGTAGCTGAGAAGTTCTGTGCATCGTATGAAAACAAAATCTAGAAGACAGTAATGGATGCTAACCACGCAGTACCGTCCTGGTTTCGGCTGGGATAGAATTAATTTCCTTCCTAGTAGCTGGTACAGTGCTGTGCTTTGGATTTAGCATGAGGATAATGTTGATAACACACCGATGTTTTAGTTATTGCTCAGTAGTGCTTACACTAGTCAAGGACTTCTCAGCTTCCCATGCTCTACCGACTGAGAAGGCTGGAGGTGCACAAGAAGCTGGGAGGGGGCACAGCCAGGACAGCTGACCCAAACTGGCCAAAGGGACAGTGGGACTGTAGGACGTCATGCTCAGTATACAAACTGGGGGGAGTTGGCCGGGGGGTGGTGACCGCTGCTCGGGGACCCGCTGGGCATCAGTCGGCGGGTGGTGAGCAATTGCATTGTGCATCACTTATTTTGTATATTCTTTTATCATTATTGTTATTTCCCCTTCCTTTTCTGTCCTATTAAACTGTCTTTATCTCAACCCATGAATTTTCCTTTTTTTCCCCCACAGTTCTCTCCTCTGTCCCACTGGGCAGGGGGGAGTGAGTGAATGGCTGTGTGGTGTTTAGCTGCCTGCCGGGTTAAACCACAACAAGTACAAACCAATAAGTACACCTGCAGTCACACATTTTGGTGTTCTAAACACCTAAAAAATTGGACTTTCAATTCACGCTGCAAACCTCACTGGGGTTTTTAAAAATCCTAACCTCCAAACCTGGCCTCCAGGCACGTTTTGTCCTTGGTGGCACCTGGAGGTGCTTGAACTGCCAAAAGACTCTTAAGCAACAAATGCAAAAATTTCATTTGTGTGGATATCCTGCTCTCAGGAGGGTGAAATTCAATAGCAGAAAACAAATGTTTTATACCTTTTTTCTTTCTGAAAAGACTCATTGTTTGTGATAGAAATTCTAAAATGCTTAATCCTAATTAAGACATGTCTCTATCATATTTGGTAAATGCGTGATGCAGAAAGAAATGGCATTACTGCATTACTTGTCCAGCAAAATCCTTGAGATATTCTTCGGCTTTGAAAGGGTCTCACGGGAGAGTTTGCTAGAAAGGAGAGTGATGCTCTTCTGATCTGACTGACAGCTGGAAAGGCAGCAGCAATTTTCCTGTTGAATTCAGACTGCTGTATGATAGACGCTGTTTTAAACTGAAAGCTTGAAATATGAATGTAAATTGTTTGCATCAAGAATAGCATTGCTGACCAAAGGACACGAGCTAGGCAGCGCAGGTTATCAAAACGGTATCACCCCAGCCCTGCTGCCTTTAGCAATTCTGTATCCAACAACAAATCAAAGGAAAGGTTTGATTCATCTTGTTTCATGAACAAATTGTAATTTGTATTTGTATAGTCCAAAGGACTATGGAACTGGGATTTGTAATTGGATCAGAACAACGAGCGCTCACCTCTGCGGCAGTGGCACTGGGGGAGTGCCTGTGTTTTCATTTTGCTTCCTTATCAGTCAGTTTAGGGGTCTGAGATTTGTAGCTCACTACAAAATGGTACTGAAATGACCAAAACATTTGCCGTTTTCAGGGCTAAATACATGAGCCACTTCTTTGACCTCCTGTCTGGAGAAAGAGGTAAATGCAACTTTTCCACACACAGTAGTCCTGGGAGGTGCGGGGATGTTAATCTTCTGTATAAGGACCTCAATCAATAAATTGCGAGACAAAGGCAAAAAGGAAAAAAACCCAACCACCTAGCATAGAAAGCTCTGCTGAGGCTGCACTCAAGGTACTTTTATAACATAAATAACAAAAGCAATTTTACGGCTTGGTGACTGAAAGAACATGGCTGTATGGAGCAATTATTAAAGTGGACAAAAAGCAGATTTTCCCACGGGGGCCAGCTTAGACCCATCACTAGGGCTGTGCAAAGCTGTGGGGTGGAGGGGGACACACAGCATTTTACACCTGGCAGCAGGCTCTCTGGTGAAAGGAGCGCTCCTGGACTTCAGAGTGAGCCTTAGTCACTCTTCTTGGTGTTCAAAGGTGGGAAATGCTGACAGAATCAGTGAAAATAAAATAATTTGCTAAACCTTGTCTATTCAATTCAGCAAATGCTTATCAAAGTTTGTTTATTTTCAGGTAGAAAGTTATTGGTTCAACCCTTTTGGGGCTGAAGGAGGGTTAGCTGGGGCTGGGAAGCCAGCACCAGACTATGGAACTAGAGATGAAACCTGAATACGGCAGGATCTGAAGAAAGCCAGGGCAGCAGGAACTATAAAAGAGTGATAGGGTAGGAGACCAGAGAGGGAGGAGACTGCCCTAGAGGAAAGGGCAGAGCGTAGCAAGAGTACAGACACCGGAGGTTTGGGGATAATCAGCAAAGCAGGGTTAATAGGATCCTACCTGGACCTTCTAACGGGTAGATGAGGCGCTTAGGGACATGGTTTAGTGGGCATGGTGTTGTTGGGTTGATGGTTGGACTCGATGATCTTGGAGGTCTCTTCCAACCTTAATGATTCTATGATTCTATGATTCTATGATTCTAGGGTCCTCCTGGCACACAGGCAGGAGAGATGAGGGCATGGCTGAAAGGTGTGAGGTGCTGCAGGGGTAGCTGATGAGATGAGCTGCAGGGCAGAAGGAGCAGCAGGATGGATGTGGTGGGGACAAACCGCTGCTCTGGTGGGGGCCCATGGTCCCCAGCAGTACCTGGACGGACAGCCTGGAGCACTCGGGCAGGCTGGGGCAGCAGTGGTGGGATCAGGCCCTGGCAGAAAACCTCGTGTGTGGGAACAGGGGCAAGGAGAAAAGGTCTGCCAGGTAACCAGAATTGCTCCTACAACATACATACAAAGCAAAGCTATTTTGTCTTCAGTAGCTTAAATTTTCACTGTCCAAAATAGGAACACAATCTGTTCTGACCTGTTTGCTATGTCTCAGGTTAGCATAAAAAACCAAAAATCTTATATGCATAAAACATAAAGAATTAGTATAATTTAACATCTAAAGTTCAACTTTCCATTGTAGCTGTCTGTATTTCTGTTCTAGATTTGAAAGGGGTGGGGGTGGAAATCACTCTTTGTTTTAAGCCAGTTTGTTTTCCCTCAAAGGATTTCCTTCAGAATAAGCCGTGCTGACCCACCTGCCCACGGATCTCCGTGGCCTGAAGTGGATTAGCTTTCCACCTGCCATTATGCCAGCATTTACTAAATTTCCCAGAAATTTTTAAAAGCAGAGAAAAAGGAAATGGCAACTAGGAAACCTCCAAGCTTTTATCCCGGATTAACAGATTTTGGGAGGAGTTTGATGGAAAATGGACAGCAGGCACAGCTTCTCTTATCAACATGGGTTTTTCCTTCCTTGGCTTTTAATTTGGTACAAACTTTGTTAAATATTAGTTACCATTAATTCTATTTGTGAAGGTCCAAATGACAGGTGTACACTCCTAATAGCTGAATGAGTAATTATAAATAAAATAAATAGCACACAAGCTTGGGCATGGCAACCAGGGCATGGCAACACAAATTGATAAGAAGGACTGCAAACCCTTCAGCCTGACGCAAAAGAGACTTTGCTGATGAATGTGACAAGAAGGGTCGTGAGTGAAGAGAATGAATCCAGACTGCCTGTCTCTGTTTTACAGAAATCTAAAGTAGCCTGTCAGATGGAAACCATTGGGAGACAGTATGATCGTAACACTACTTTGAAGACAACTCTAAGGAAAAAAACTCTCCTCATACAACCAACACATTCACCTCGTGGGTTGTTGCTTATAAATACGAAGTGCAGTGCAAAGCAGCCGTACGAGAGCCCACACACCACCACGGGTTGATGAACTTTACTTACCCTGGGGGAAACTCTATTTTTCGAAGTTTGTCCTACCAGGGGTGTACGCTCCAGCACAGAGTACAACATTTATGCCACCATGCCACAGAGGTCTTGCTCTAAAACGCAGGGAAAGCAGAAATGAAAACATAAAAGGTCTGTACAGTAATTTTCCCAGGATCACAAACAATTGCTTTGAAGACTTAATATAGCGCCTCAAATCCAGAGCAAGAAAAGAAATGGAGGCTAGACAGCAGTATTGCTGGAACCTGTCTCTGAAAGAGTTCCTGATTCTGTTTTTGCTTTTCAGTAATGGCCTTTGATTAATTTATTGCAGTTTTAAAAATTATTTTTTTCTTTGCTTATAAAGGCAGTGATTATACCACAACAGGGAGGAAAACCAGCCACACGTGGCATGGGCTGTGTCGTCCTTGGCTGGTGGTTGTCCTTGGCTGGTGGTTGTCCTTGGCTGGTGGAGGAGGAGCAGGGCCGATTGTCCTTGGCTGGTGGTTGTCCTTGGCTGGTGGTTGTCCTTGGCTGGGGGAGGGGGGGGAGGGCCGAGCGGTGGGGTCCAGCCCTCCTGCCCTGCTCCCCTCCTCCCTGCCCACCCTTCTCCTCCAGGGAGGGAAATGGAGCACCTCAGCCTCACCAAACCATCCCGTGTCACCCCACGAAGCTGGCTCCATCACTGCCTGGCTCCCAGTGAGACCGCATCTACCATTTCAAATAGCAGCTGTGTTGGCGCTGCAGTTTAAGCTTGCAATTAAATTGCGGGTTGATGTCTTTTATGAAAAATGCCATGGGATTATGAGTGATCACAAGCAATCAAATAAAACAGGACATGTCTAGCACGAGGAGGCTGCTGCTGCTTGTTGGTGCGTGAGGGAAATTGTTCAAGTACTTATCAGCCATGATAACATTTACCTGTTGCGATTTAATGAGATCATAGCTCCACAGGCAGGAGTCTTAGTGATATGTAGATACCCAAGCATGTGGATAAAACACCAAAAAAGCACCCAAAAGCAATGCTCAAACCCCTAGGTTCACAGCTCCCAGGGAAAGCTGTGAAAACTTGGTGCTTACATGCTTCTGAAAACTCCCCAAGCAGCCAAGCTTTACAGGTAAGCATTTCCATACCTGGTTTCAAAGAGCACCAAGCAGCCAAATATCTTTGAGGATCTGGTCCTAACTGCTTTATGACATGGGACCACAGCATAAGATGGAACCAGACCTTAAACTTGTCCTGCTTTGTGTTTTCATTAGCAGTGTCTAGCTGTTTTACTGGTGTACGTAGGGGTGCTAACAGGCAAACTCCAGAATGGTTTACATATGGCCAAATGTTACACAGACCACACTTGGATTGACTGGCACACTGGTCTTGTTGTATTCATGATTTTTTTGTCGTAGAATTTGAAGAATTTGAAATATTCACTCTCTATCACATCTGCACTTGAAAAGAAACATCTAAACCTCATTTTTTTTAATGTACCAAAAGAATTGAAACTAACAAATTGCTACTTTGCGGCTGGCATTAATGAATCTACACCCTGTATATCTTCTACCAGCCAAGAAGCTCTGCCATAATGCACAAAACCATGGAAATGAGGTTGGGGTTGCACAGGGACACTCTGAAATAAAAACACAAGCAGCTCTGCAAGAACATGGTCTGTTCTAGCGATACTGTGTTAGCAAATGGGAGTTGCAGCCCGAGGAAAATGCCTGAGTAGACTGAAGCAAGGATGAGACATGATACAAACTCCACCGGGCTCTGGCTGTCCCAGGGGACAAAATGTGATTTGTTAACACCCACAGTAGCTGCTTGTGGCAGAAATACGTGAATGAATATTGCTCGTATGGAAACTCAGCAGAACTCCTGTCTCTGCAAAATCATTTGAGAAGAGGGTTTATCATAAGCTGCTGATGTTACACACTAACATATCAAGGTGTTGAGACACATTATTTTTTTTTTCTTTAGAACAACTGCAGGAGACATACCTGATGGCTCGACGGCCTCCCTATGTGGGGGGAAAAATTCATGTGCCTCTTTTGTCAGGAATGCATAAGTAATTATTTGCACTTGTTCATTCTGGAAGAGAGAAATTGTTTGCATGCGAGCAATAATAAATTAGGCATTTTAAATATTTGATCCTCTGCTGCCAGAAAAATGTCAATACAAAAGCAGTTTCCAGTAGCTGAGATTCGTAATAGAAATTCAAACCCTTTGTGGAAAAGGCCTTGGATTTAAGGATCTCATCTTTTTCTGTAGTGGAAAAATAAGTAAGAACATTGTCTATTTAGGTGAATCTATGCGCTTGATAAAAACTTTATAGGTTTTTCAACTGGCTATTAGATTTAGAATGAACCCATTTAAACATTGTTATTCTTCCTCTTATTCTTAGCTGAAATGCTGGATTTTGCTAATGCACATGGCTGGTTAATAGGGTCACCGCAATATTGAAAGAATAATTGTCAGAAACAGGGTAAATTGTTTTCTCTGTGGTTTATTGTTACCATTACTGTTTTGAGATGTATATCAAACAAAGCTACCTAAATTGCCTCTGAGAACCTCATTGCAACGTGATGGATTCCTACAATTTAGCTGGAAGAACAGATTGCCTTGTGGTCCTAACACACTGCTCTGCTCCCCCCCCCCCAGTTCAAAAGACGTTTTGGTTTAGTGTCTGAATAAGAAGTTACAGTTGTGCTGCTTCACCTTCATCACAGTGCTGTGACTATAAGTACTTCAAGCAGGCTTTCTATACTCTTAAATAATTTCCCAGGGCAAGAATAATTATGCAGGTTAAAATCATAGTTTCTACAAAATACGTTATAGTAACCCTTATGAAGAGGGTATCCATGTAAAACTGAATGAAAAGACAAGTACGCAAGACTCAATTGAGTCCTGCAGTAAAAACTTAAAGTTTCTTCTGGAATGCAGCTATGTAAAAATGACTTCTGATTTCCGACTGAATAGCTCCTTACAATATCCAGTCACATCTGCTTAGTTGCTTGACAGAAATGACTTTTATTGCCTCTTCCCCTTGAGATACAGTACGTACCAATGCCATTCTAAAAGTCTCCTTTCAGTGCAGAACCATGTCTCGCAGCCGGAAAGAGACAAAGACTCCGGCAAGCCCTTTCAGACCAGCCCGGCTCTCCTCTTCTCCCGCCTGGGCACGCACGCTATAAAGACGGTCTTTCTCTAAATTTCATTTTTTGTTGTCCAACTTGTAATTTATTGCAAGTATCCAGAGAGGTAAATTGACAGGCAGCTGCATGTTAGGGTGATATTTCTCTCCTGACAACACTAGATGGACCCAGACATAGGAAACAATGTGGTATCCTTGTATATTTTTGCTGAATATGATGCTTTCAATTGAGCATCTTCGAGACTGCTTCAGCTTTAAATCTGGATTTGCCAGATATAACAAGGATTTGACATTGACCCTTCACCTGACAGTAATACATTTTTTTTATCTTTTAATAACATACAGTAGTGCTGTGTTGTGATTTCAGGAAGCTCTTTGCGTAAACAAATCATATTCATCACCTAGAGACTAACATGCTTTCCCAGAGTCTATAAAGATGAGAGATAAGCTGAAAGATAGGCTTCGAAAAGTTTTCAGCCAGCTAACAGATTTTTTTTTCAGGAGTACATTGCTGCACCAGTTAGAAATTAATGTTTAAAACGATATTTTTTAAAGTACAGTCGTTTATGTGATTTCTTGAATTGATTTCTCAGTACTGTTTGATCCGAATGTACTGAGGGTTTCAAACCGGGTCTTTAGCCCAGTTTCTCAGGAAAACAAGTTTTATGTGCTCATATAGTCTAGCTGCCTATGCCGAGCAAATTGTTTTTGAACTTAAACTTCAATTTACAATTTCACTTAAATTTCACATCACGCTAAAAGCAATCCCCTCCAAATTCTGATTCATTCTCTGGTCATCAACAGTTAGAATGAGAAAAGCAGACGTACTTGTACTATCACAGCCCCCACCCCATGGCAGAAATGCTGAGGTGTGGACAGTTTTTGGTCCGGTCTGGGCAGAAATGAGTGAGGGCGGGGAAGGTCAGTATTACAGTCAAATAAAGCTTTTAGACAGCGATGCTTTTAAACAGAAAATGAAGACCGCACCAATAAAATTGAGGAATTCTGTTCAAAAGGCATTCTTGCAATAGATTTCCAGGGGAAATCGGCATTGCAGTGTGAAACCAACACAGGCATCAAATGCTGCACGCACCTCTGGGTCCTCCCAGCAGAGAGCAGCACGGACTTTCCTCCAGATCCAATTTTGGATGACAGCTGCCACTTACAGGGAACTTTGGTTGGCATCTGGCGGTAGGAATGAAACGTGTCCAGCACAGTAGGACGACAAAAAATTAATTAATTGTGGGCTAGCTTGGGAAATTAGCTGGCTGAGGGGAAGCAGCAGATTTGTCTGGAGTTTGAGGAATAAACTCATTGAAATATTTTCGAATATAGAGAGGGGGGCATGAGCATACTGGCCAACCGAGAAGGGTTTCCAAGTATGTATTTGGAAAGTGAAGGCAGAAAGACACACACAACATTGAAGAACTGAGGTCTGAGCATCACCCACATTGTCTATATACATCCTGAAATTTCTAATGAGAGTTTTGAAACTGTGTTCAAACTGGAAGGGAATATTTTTGTGTAACACAGCGGAGAATAATTACTGACAGATTGAAACGAACAGCACACGTATTGTACCATTTATTTTATCAATTGAATTCTATGATTTGTTCCTCATCCCACAGTCTCGTAATGGCATTAAGTGATGATTGTGTGCTAGCATGGGTAATCAGAATGAAAATTAGCCTTTTTCTGTTGAATTAATTGTCTCTATTTATTCTGCTTCCAATTCAGTTTTTAGCTATTATTTATAGTCTATTTAAGAAAGATTGCATCTCTTCTGCAAAACCACTGTCTTCAGCAAAACCACTGTCAGAAATAAGAACAGTTTTACAAAACCTGAAATAACGCAGCATTTCTCATTTCAGTTGGATGTGCCTTCCATACTTTGTTTTTGGCTTGAAAAGAAAGCCATTATATTCAGATAATAGTTTCCCCAGCCAAAAGCATGCGCTCATATGGAAAAGATTGACTGTTAAACTCTAGCAAAATCTGTAATCTACGCACAATGACATTTTATAATAGCAGCCTACGCTAAGTAAAGGCATTTTGTTTTTATTTTTAAAAACTCCTGAGAAACCACAGGGTTGACGTATCTGAACCCAGACCAGGAGCCTAAAGTCTCACTGTGCTTTTGAAAAAAGCCAATTTGTTCAGCGCTAGAAAAGACTGGGATGGTTGTATCCGAGTTGTTGCAATATGGCAAAGGTCACTATCTGTAAAACCTTGATCTTGTATAGCAGCTGAGTACATTAATTCGTGAAGTGCTTATTATTGATCAACCGTAATAATTGCTAAATGACCCAAGGATCACTTCATTAGTGTCAGACCTAGGTAAAAATCCACACTGTTGCCTTCATTATGTATCTTGAGGCAAATTTTTCCCCTTGCTCCGACTCTCAGCCCCCAAGATGGGCAGTAATCACAGGCCTGTGTAAAGCACCCTCTGAGAAACAAGAATTTCCTTGCAAACGCAAGTCAGAGGTGAGTAGGATTATACAGGGTGCAGCATTCCCAAGTGCTTGATTCAGTCAGAGTTTGGGTGACCCACATGCTGGTGCCGCTGTTCCTGTCCTTGGGGATTTTCTCAAAGCTTGAGAGAGGTAAAAGGCTATGTGCGTAGCTGGTCCCTCTATTGTACTCTGTTGGTTAGAGGATGAGTTTAAATTGAAAACTAATAGCATGAGCTGGAAGAGTCGGAGAAGCCAAACTGCTTCTCACAGGTCTCCAGTGACGCCTAATGTTTGCAAAATAAGATGCTAGGTCCTGGCAAGCAAAGCCTTGTTCTGATGTGCAGTTGGAGGAGCGACTCTCCCCACACAGACCTTTCTCTTCCCACCGTCCTTGGCCCACTTCCACCATCTCCAAACTCGCCAGCTGACCGCCACTGTGTTGGCAATTCACAGGCTTCTTTTCTTCTCCCAGTCCCTCACCTATCCAAAACACAGCTGCACCCTGCCTGGGCTCCAGCAGAGCCAGCCAGGGCCCTGTCCAGCCCCCTCCCGCACTCGAAACACCACCACCGCCGCCGAGCCCAGGTTCCTCCAGCTATTCCCTTCCTGCGCACCCCAGCACCTCGCGGCCATGTCTGCATCCTGCCCCACCTGAGGTGTCCCCCCCTGCGCCTGGGAGCGGGGCGCGGAGAGGGGGCTGGCCACCACCAGCTGCACAAAACCTTCCCCATCCTGCCCTGCAGCCTCTCATCTCTCCTCCTCCTAGCGTAAACATCACGCTCTTCACCCACCTGATGGGAAAAGGGCGGCTGTTTGTGAAGAGACGAAGTCTTGGAGGAGCTTTCCTCTTCCACAAGGTATGTCTGCCGTGCCTCCGCTCCCGTGGCTCAGCGATATTTATTTGCCTGGCATGGCAAGCAAGGAAAACCCTCCACAATGAACTGCCGTGCTGATCCACAAAAAAATCGAGGACAGGTTTTGGGAAAGCTTTTCCTGTAGCTCACACACAGGTAGGAAGAGTTAAAACAAAAACCAAAAAAAACCCAACGAAAAAAAAAACCACAAATCCACAAAAACCCCATGAAAACCCAAGCCCCCCCCAAAACCCCACAAAAACACCCTCAAAAACCCCCAAAACCCCAACACAACACACAAAACACAACACAAAGGCTGAGTGTGTGAATCTTTTAAGCGACCCTGTCAAAGCAGAAGTTTCTAGACACCCATATTTTAGTTATACAGGAACTTTTTATGGGAAGTTTTACTATGGCATATACTAATTACTGTATTACTCAGATGTGCAAAGGACTAAAGAATACTGCTGTTGGGAAGACATACAACTCCCAGTTGCCTGTGCAGTACATCTTCCAGTGGAGGGGAAGAGGAGTCTGCTATTTCAGTCATCCTTAATGCCCTATGATGTACTGGCACAGCTTTTAATTAAAACTACAGAGCAGGAAGGGGTTTTATTTCACTCCAGAGTAGGATGGATGGTAACAATGAGAAAGGGATGGCTCTTTACTTATTAATTTGCAATATTACTAGTACTCCTCCCATGAACATCCATCTGGTGCCCGAGAGCCACAGGGCTTATTGCTTACAGGGCACGTTCGCTGCGGAGCCTGTGAGTTTGCTGCAGATCCTGCTCACAGCGACCTGGCAGTGAAGCTCAGGAATTTGGCATGCCCAAGAAGCCCTGTCTTGTGTGTCTTCAGCCAAAATGTGATACTTCACTGCAAGCTCTGGGAATAAATGAAAAAAATCTGCTCCTGTGTCACGTGCATTGCCTTCAGGGAGCAAGAGTCCCAAGGTAAGGGAGACCTGCAGAACAGCAACCGTGAAGCCAAAAGCTACTTGAAGGGCACTCTGCAACTAACAATTTCTTCACACGAGAGGGAGCTTGCATCTGCAATGCCCTATGGACAGATGTGGCCACATGTCAGTGCACTGAAGGAAGCTGCACACATTGTGCCTTAGTTACATTAAGCAACATTGTCAGTTAATTTGGCCCAGAGCAGTGGGGTTTTCTTGTTTTTTTCTCTTAAAGAAAAAGATATATAAGATCAAAGGCTGATTACTTTTCACCTTCCCTGCTAAAGAAACCCTAAAAGAAAACCTGCCTTTTTATGTTCGGTTCAAAACCACCTTGGAAAACCTCAGGGGTCAAAGCCCTGGTGTCAGCATCAGAGCAGCCAGCAGCACCGCACAAGGGGTCCGAGTCACCTCCTACCAACTGTGAAGGGCAAGAAGCCCACTTGTATCACTTTGAGGAGGACGGAGATCCTGGTCTGGATGCTGGGGGGGAGGCACCAATGTCAGGCTCTTGCTATCAGTTTCCTTGCCACCGGCGGAAGAGCCCTGGGGTCAGTGCTCTCCTCACCCTGGCTGCCAGACAAATTTGAGGCCCATCACTCCTGGGCTGTCACAAGCCACAGTGCTGCTCCAGGTGTGACGGTGTTTGGAAACACATGGCCCATATCTGGTGTTGTCTGTATGCGAAGCGATGCCTGGGAAAATGTGGGTCCTCCGGTCAAGCAGGTATCTCCTCATGCATTGTTTCCAGCAACTCTCCCCAGGAGCTGCTGATGGGGCTGCCTGCTGCCTCACAGGCCCTTTTTTGTGCATCGCTTCTAAAGCAAAGCCTGTCGTATACGTCCACATGACAAAGCTTCACATCAGTGCTTGTTTAGATCCTTTCCTCTGGTTCTGACAAACGCCGTCCTGCACAACGCAGCTGCAAAAATCATTTTGAAGCCTGCTGCGTCATGCTTTTGCATCCCCCTGTTCTGCCTTCCTGTTGCTCCCCCCTTCTTGACAGCAGCAACCGCAAGCAGTTTGTCTCCATGTTTATTGCCTTCTCAGCACCCTGTCCTCTCCAGAGCTATCATTGCTCCTTTAGTGGGATGCCAGATCTCTCATGATTGGTGAACTACACCAAACACTATCAATCCTCCTTAGATTTTTCAAACAGTCCTACTTCACTTTTTCCATGCTGTTGTTTATGTCAGGGAGCAGCTCCCTGCAACTACAAAACCAGCCACTTTTTCTCATTTTAAATGCATTCTTAAAAGCTTTTCTTTGCCACAATAGCTGCAAAATTGTGGCAAGAAGCGAAGCAGTGCTGTGCCAACCAGCTCAGCCAAACCTTGTCTCCCTGTTTCTGCCCCCTTGCCTCTCTAACCTACATCAGCTGTTCTTTTAGCAGGCTGAAGCCTATAGGGCCAGGCTCAGATCAAGATTTTTTTTTCCACGTTTTTACACCATCTGTAATAACAAGGTAGTAGACCGTGACTAGGGCTCTCAATGATATAGCAATACACGCAACTCACACTCTGACCGAGATCAAATCACAACCTTATAATTTATAATGCAAATGTAAAGAAATTCCCTTCAATAGCTACAAGAGAAATTTTAGGTTATTGCTTGCCATCAGTCCCATGTAGGACTACGGCAAACAGCCATTATTCACATCAGCTTTGCCTTTTCCCCAGGTTAAATCACAAGGAGTGGGGTTTTCAGGCTTGAAATTGGCTCTCCAGGATGTGGTACATGGCCAATCCCTGTTACTGCTCATATTTTGGAAGACCACATCTATTCTTTGCTTGAAGCTCTGTATCAAAGCCCTCAGTAAACTATGCATCCACTTCAGACTGACAGCTGTTCACATTCTCATTTTGAAATACAATGAGCTAGTGAAAGGTGTCGGATGCAATGCTCCCCGCTTCTGATGTGGTACGAGTCCCAGGGCATTGCACTGTGCCCTGCAGAGTGCACAGGGAGAGATTTTTGTTGCCCCTTAGGGCATAATCTGCTAAACACATTCAAGTAGTTGCGATACTGGTATCAGAGCCTCCTAGCCAGCAAGGTTTAGGTATTTTTCAGTTCTCCTTTACCTATAGGAAGAGAAAGTTTGCATTGGTGACCGCAGCCCACAAGCTACTTGCCAAAATTGGTGCACGCAGCATGACTAGACTACTGGAGAGGAAGCAGCTGCTTCCATAAGAATCCCAACAAGAACAAGCAGTTGCGTCTTAGACATTTAGAGCCAAATGAACTACTGGCCTTTTATAACTGGAGGAAAGCCCTAGAGGTCCATGCAGCTTCCACGGATCCTGCTCCGGCAACAAATTACATTTAAAAATGTGTTAAAAAAAAAAAAAAAAAAAAAAAAAAAAAAAAAAAAAAAAAAAAAAAAAAAAAAAAAAAAAAAAAAAAAAAAAAAAAAAAAAAAAAAAAAAAAAGAGTTTTCTAAAGAGGGTTAACAAGAGGGTTAACTGGAACAGTAGAATGGAAGAACTGATTCCTATGTTCCCAGGCGCTTCACAGATTTCTTTCAAGAGATGCTAGAAACTCTAAAAACCAACCAGAAACTACTGTGCTTAAAGACAAAATGGAAAGTAGGTGAGTACTGGGGCCTCCTAAGTTCACAGCTAGAACTGACTCCAAATTTGAGCATACTAAAGAGAAAACCTGATACAATGACCTTGGATCAGGTTTTGTGGTTTTTTTAATTACTAAATTTTGTCCACCCCTTTCATAGTGGATAGATTTAAAAAAAAAAAAAGAAAACCAACAGTCCTTCCTTACGTGAATTACTACTATGTTGTGATATACATCTTGAACGACAGGCATGTGCATACTTGGTCTAAAGACAGTAACTGTAACGAAGAGAAGCCTCATGAGGGGCCTGGCCCACTGCGCTATATGCTTTGAGATCCCAGAAGAAAAAGCACCATAGTCGGTAGGTGACATTCTGACATTCAGATAAAAGGGACTTACTGAGGTGGTGTTAAGAGACTTGCAGGTGCCCAAGAGAATTAGGAGATACCAGCTTGAAATTGATTTCTATTCACTCCCACACAGGAGACTACATTCCACATTATTTTTCCCAGGAGTCTCTTGTGCCCTGGAAATCACAGTTATATAAAATTTTCTCATTATGCCTGCTTAATTAGGCAGAGGAGTTGGTAAACTTATCAAAACATAAGCACAGTCTGACATTTTGATTGCAACCCCCTTCAAACGATCAACTCTCTCTGAAGCCCTGCTCACACTGTGACTGCGGCAAAATGCAGAAACGCTGTTATCTGCTCCAAAACAGAACATCAATCTTCCCATTTTTCTCTTGACTGTGGCTTTGCTACAGTCCTCCAACACCCCTCCCAAATAGTTTGAGAGTCAAACAGCTCTAAATGAGTGTTTGAGGCTAAAGGAGTGCTCCCCAGGTCTCAGCCAGCCAGGGGGTACAGCTCCCTCCTGAGCAGCCTGCGCACAAGCCTCAGCCCAGGCTGTCTCCTCTGGCTGAGAAATACAGAAAACTCTTTGCTACAGCAACTGAGCAGAACTCTGCTACTATACCGAGTTACATATGCAAGCCCCCAAGTCCTTACTAAGGGAGCATTAATTACACATTGTGAAAAATCAGCCAGCAAACTAGAAGGTGAGAAACTGGTGTTTGCTGACATTCTGCTCTTGTGGGTTTCTCTCAGTGCAGGACTGTGGGGGAAAACATCCGATTTCCTTATGCCTCCAGAGAGGACGCTACCTAAGAGACAGGAAACAGCCATGGCAGACCCATGGCCAAGGGAGCAGCCCAGGTGCACCAGGGCAGGAGGAGGGAGCAGGCGAGCTCAGGGCTAGGATGCCCCTGAGCACCCGCAGGCCAGTGGACGAGAAGGAGGAGCTGGTTCGGTGGCCCAGCCTGGATGAAAAGGCTGCCTCCGAAAGCTGGGACACAAGCCTGGTCCCTACATCTGTACTCGTTCCTTAGCACTACCCAATTTACAGTCCCTCTGTACTGGACCTCAGTTGCCCACTGCCATGTCCTTACAGGGCTTCCCAGCCTCCTCCCAGGCAGCTGGCCAGAGACCATTCCCAATAAAGAATTTTGACAAGGAAAACTTCCGGAGAGTGGCACAGTTTAACACTAATGGGCATACCGTTGCGTGTCTGTAGGTCTTAGATGCATTCAGTTTACAGTACGTTGGCACTGGAACTGTCGTAACACATGCTGTGCAAAAGGACCAGTTCTACGTAGGACTCATCAAATCCTGGCCTTCACTAAATCAAAGTGCTTCACTTCACAACCTCAGCCTGACAATCCCCTCCTCGTGGCAGTCCGTTGATTGCTTTGTGCAGCTCCGCAGTCCCCATAGGGAGGGAGCTCTGCTCACCGTGCTACTGGTGACGGCAGAGATCACCAGAGCTAGCGAGCAGCTGGAGGCAGTGTGATAGCTCTGAATACCTTCAATTTAATTGAAGTTAAAACTTCAATTAAATAAAAAAATAAATTAAAAATAATTGAAAACTTAAAAAATAAATTTTTTATTCCAACGCATCGTTCTGTTGATAACTCCACATGCTGCAGAGCTTAAAGTTCAGAATACGTAACTATCAGATACTGGAGAAAAAACAGGAAGGCAGGAGAGGTCTGGAACCAGCAGTATTTCCCACAGATGAATCTGCATCCTCACTACATCAATCACACAGTAAAACAATCAGCACCGAAATATTTTACTGCTGTTTGACATCATGAGATTCCAAAAATTTCACTGAGGTGCAGCAATTTCACTTCTTAGAATTACTGCCCCAGCCTCTCTTCAGATCCGGTATTTCTGCATCATTCAGAGCATGTTTACAAAGGGTTTGTTTTGTTTTTTCCCCACAACAGCAGAAGACAGAAAATTATTAATAGACAGCAAGCTAGAAACTGGTCTGTAGCAAAGCTGAGCCTCCACCAAGGAAAACAATACATCTGCTCTGCTGTAGATAGAGCAAAGAAAAAAAAAAGATCAACTTCATCTCTTCTCCCCACACATCCTGGATTCTTAAATTACTGAGCACCGTCAAAATGCAGCTAGAGAAAATATTTTGCTTTACTGTGTCTTTGTAATATGAATGACCTTAACTCTTCTGATAGCTTAAAAGGATAATAGGACTTCACATCGTCACCATCGAGATGTGCGTTTCAGAATGTTTTTAGACCTGCTTGGGAACATCACCACAGACGAATCATTTCGCCTTTTGTGCTCCTTCGGGGCTACTCACCGTCAGCCTGGCTGCTAGTGCTTCCAGCACAGACCGCTCCGCTCGTTATAAAGCACATCACACAAAAACTTAAGCAAAATGAGGCAGCCTGTTTTGGCAAGGAGTCACTGCACGCTCCAGCCAGCAGGAGAAGAACTGCTTAGGAAGAAAAGGAGTAAGCTCCACTCATTTCAGGAGAGGTTTGAATAGTTTATTTTGCCCAATCAGAGCCCTTCAGCATAATGACACATTCATATACACATATATGAACATTTTTTCTGAAACATTAATGTATAATACATTTTAAATTTAAAATACCAGCTGCACAGGTATTTTTATTTACAAAAATATTCCATACTTAATTTTTTAACTTTGTTATGATGACAGTTCAGTTCAAGTACATGTAAGTAAAATAACTCTATGCAATCTAACATAGTTGTGTTTGTAACAGTACAGTTTGCAGTTCATATGAAACTATATTTGTAGACAGATGGATTTGCAACCCTACTTAAAATGCATATTCCGGTAATCACCCTCAGAAGAGCTAGCGGGGCTCCGCAAGACTTAACTGAAAAGTAAGTTGCAATGAACAAAAAGAAAAAACCACACATGTACACACTAAGATATACATAAACGAGAACTGCTACACATCAAGCATGCTTACCCACAAGTGGGCAACGTTAGAAAAATTTACTGTTTCCCCCCCCTCCATGGTGCTGGTACAATGAAACAGTAGCATAACTAGAAAGCAGCATGTTTTCCTAGTTCTAACCACTACAGATAGCAGAGCTCAGGTCTAAAATAACACAATACTGCTTATTTACAATTCTGCTTTAAAAGGGAATATTTAAAACATGTTCCCACCCCTCTCCCTTTGCATCGCCTATTGCTGAATGGTCGTGGTAATCCACATACAACTCCTTACATGTTTTCAACTGAAACAGTTTAACTTCTAGTTATTATTTGCCTGGTAATATGTAACTTAGGTACTAACAAAAACAAATGCAAGTGTCAAAGAAACCTACAGCTGTATGACAAACATTTCTAGGCGCTTTACATGAAAAACTAAAAGGAATACTGATTGACACCTTTCATTTGAAAGGTTTCTGTCTCATTTTTTTTTTTTTTAAATGAATGCCCACATCTTTAAGCCTAAATTTATAAAAGTGTAAAAGAACCCAGAAACACAGTACACTCATCCAGCTTGAGACAGTCATAAAGTAGAAGACATCCAGCACATCTTTAAAAGATGTGTAAGAAGGAGAAATTGGCCCAGCTTAACTTAGCTTTTCAATGAAAACTGAAATAAAATCGGTTTAGCTGATTCGCCTACACTACACATCTTTTTTGTTTTACTTACTTCCTCCCCTCAAACATCATTAATTTCTGTCTACAAAGTATTTTAAGATTTTGTGGTAGTAGCAAAGCGATCAACATCCACCCAAAGAGATTCACAGAAATTATACAGGAAATTGGCTAGAATGAGGAACAGGTTCAACCAACAAGTCACCCTGCAACTTGGAGAGGGAGGCAAGGTGCCGCACACCTTCCCCCCGCCCCGAACTTCAGCTGCTGTCGATGCCCAGCCGGGTGTGTTAAACCACGATGAGAAAGAAAAGGGCACTTCAGCCACAGGCTGGAAGTTTTCCAACACTTGTTTGGTATACAACAAAACCACCCTGATTTACATGTAAAGAGCTGATGTATAATCAAGATTCCATACATTACTCAAAGAAAATATTTACTGGACAAACCTCGCTTTGATTTTGGGGGATTTTAGAAGTCTGAGGAATAGAGCTGAAAAATGTCTTTCATGTGTATACCTAAACATTGAAATAATAGAAAACTAGTCAGCCACAGACTGCAGCTATTGAGAAAACTTTTACATTCAGTTAGTTTTCTGAATGCACCGTCTTCCCTCTCCATACTTAGGGAATTGTTTAAGAATGTTCAAAAATGGGAAGTAAAATTAAGTATGATTATTTTCTGCAAAGCAAAATGGGCTATTTGTTTTCATTGCTTAGTAAATGTATCATCTCGATATGAGATATGAATGTATTCATAAGCTTAAAACAACTTCTTCTATGGATAATATACATACTTTAAGTACTTTGACTTAAAAATTGAACGTAAGTCTTTTTAAAATTAAAGGTAGAAGTGTACATATAAAAATTATTTAAAACTAAAAGTATATTCTTAAGCAGTATGTATAAATATAACAGATTTTATTGTATTATCTAGTAACAAATCTGAAAGTGTTGCAGCAATTTATAAACTGAATGCCGACACAGGATAAGTGCCTTTCATTAGATTCTGTATTGTATATACGGGTATATACATATTTTACGAAGAAAACACACATTCTAAATGATAGTCACGTAATTAGCAAATGTGCCCGAAAGTAATCCGTTCTAAAGTCTTTATTGAATGTGTGTGTTTATATACAAATAATGAACCTGAACTGCACAAATGTAGAAACAAAATTAAGGAATAAAATACCATGATTGAATTAAAGTGCGGGAAAAATTCAAGTTTAAAAGTTCAGGTAAGATCAGTGCCATTAATTAAGGAAAAAAAAAAGGAAAAGAGAAAAGGAAAACAAAAAGGAAAAAAGGAAATGAACTTGCTTCCAAACACCTTCCTTTGGATGTAGCTTTCCAACATCACCTGCTATGCAAGTACCACCTCAGGCAAAAAAAATCTTTGCGTGAAGTCAGACAAGGAACACAGCTATATATTACTACAGTTTATAACTGACTGTTTGCTGAAGAACAAATCACTGGAGATGCCTGTGGTGTAACACTTTCAGACTTATTTGGAATACGCGCATATTTACACATATCAACATTCAAAAGTTACAATTTGGCAGGACTAAGGTGAAGAAAGCTTCTTCAGTTTACAGTTCCTAATGAGACACACTACATATAAACAGATAGGTAGCAGCAGTTTCTTACACTTCCATCAAAAAAATAAAAAAGTAATAGCTCGATTATATTTTATAGTTTTCCAGACACTCTAAAAAAGTTTCACACAACTAAAATGCTAGCGAAAAGAACGGGGTGCTTCCCCGCAAGGATTTCAATATACTTCGCTGTACAAAAGGTGCACCACCAATAGCAGAATAAGATGCAACGATGTGTGTACGATCAGCTTCGTTCCACAGAGAAGGAAAAAGGAACGTTTTAGACTAAAATTGTACATAGCCCCTTTTATTGACCGAGAGCCATTTGTCTATTCATCTCGTGAGCATTTCATTAGTTTTCAAATCTAGAAGCATGCTCTGAACATACGCAACAAAAAAGATTCAACAGATTATTCTGCAATACCAAGTAAGCCACTACTCTTCTTGTACTGGCAGATGGTCTCTCATTGCCTCTTATTTTTTTGCTTGCTGGTGGTTGTCAAATGCTTCTTGATGGAAAAGTTAAGCACGCTTTCCTTTCAAGCCAAGGTCATCTTCTATTGAACCAATACCACGATTTGCTGAAGAGTACTTTTGCCATCCTCTCCCCCAGAGCCTGATCAAACTCATTTTGCAGGATTCTGTTGCTCTGAAATATAGTTCATCTTCACCAGGCCAAATAATAATCAGTCATCTCAATTTATAAATGTGAGATAAGGAAAGGGACAAGTGTCAGCTAGGGTGTTTTATTTTTGGCAATGGTATGGACAGTAGTTTGTCTAGGTTTTTTTCCTACTTGGATTTTTTTAATAAAATGGTGTTAGTTTAAATACGCATTAATTAGACACTAAAAAAGAAATTAACATGCAGAGGCAAAAATTGCATGGCAAGCTGAGTTAAGTAACTGGAGTTAACATTGCCTCAGTAGGTATGGGACACAGCCATCAAGAAATCATAATGCTGCTTCTTCAAATCGTCACGTTCTCATTTGTTAAGTTCTTTGAACAGTGGACATGGTATGGCATGCCCTCATACTGGCAACAGAATTCACTTGTCTTAATTAGATGTTACTATACATAAAATCAGATGATTTATCAATTTGTGCTACAAAGCCCAAACATTTTTCAAATGAAAGGCAAATATGAATTAAGAACCATCAGTAACTTCAGTATTTTGCATCTGTTAAGTGTTTTGTAAGGTTGCCTTATCTATGTACCTGCAACATCACTTTACAATACAAATATAACCAAGGTTTTGCTTTGGGAACATTCAGAAAGTATGCAAAAAACCACACAGAATGTGATGCTTGGAGAAGCAAACCCAAATGATTAACTTCAGACAATGTAGACCTATCAGCTTCTAAGTACTCCCTTTTATAAAACAAAACCAGTCAGTAACTATTCCTGCTTTGAGGAAAAAAGTCTAAAGAGATTTTTGAAATGCAAACATTTATTTTAAGGAATCCTCTCTTTTTAAAAGAGCTCAGGTCATTCCCACTGTTACAGTTTTAGTGCAGCAGCCATTAACAAGTTAGCTCAGCTATATTATTTACCTCACCCAAACCGAACATTATTTCGCCAATTCCTGAAGTTTTAGTGGACACTTACCACTGCCCACATCGAAAATACTGCTTTACAGATTAAATCCAAAGTTTAGGCCAACTGCCTTTAGTGCTGGGTGGGGCTGATATAGGTACTTGTAAAATAGCTCTACTAGCAGGATTTAGAAATTTGCTAAACGATATACTGGCAATTATTAAATATTAGATGCTTGGCATTATTCATGCATCAGCACCTCCATGGAGTGTAAAACTGTTTGAAAACCTGAGTCCAAGATTATCTGATTTCATAGTAAAGGACTAAAGGGGCATCTAGAACTTAAGTTTTGAGCAAAACTATCTCAGCTATTTTAATTAATGGCTGTAAAGATACATTCTGTTAAACATTTATAAAAATTCACAGCATGAATGGAATGCACAGCCAATTCTAAATGTTATACAAACTGAACCAATAACTATTTTTGGCAAAAAATAGTAGTTAACTGAACAGGTGTTGAAGTATTCTTACCACAATGAAGATGTTACCACAGTTCACATTGCACAGCCATAACACAAATGAAAACTCCCAGCATGACACATTCCAGTCATATTATTCACTTGACTTTAATGCAAAAGTTGTGTATTTTCTTGTTTTGCACTTCACAGAATATGATGTGAATACAAGAATACTAGATCAGGGGTCCAAGAAAAGACTATGCACAGGTCAACTATGTATACAATTTTCAACATGAAATCTTCCAAGCTTCCAGCTTTTCCGATGAAAGAAGTGACAGCAAACTTCAACTCTTCTTCAACAATAATGGTAAATACAGTGAGTCCTAGAGAGGGTAAGTGTAAGTCAGCTACTGTCCAGCAAGACAAACAACTTTATTCCAGCTCTTGGACCCCTGATTTATTGCCTCTCCTCACAGGAGGGTATAACACTGGCAGCAGTTACAATAGCACAAAAACTTTTGGCATATGAAATATTAACACAGGATTGACCCTGCATTGCCCCTGCCCATCTCACACTACGTTTTCCTTTTACTCTCTTTTCCACATGTTCTAGTTACCTTCTCTGTTCCAACTCTCAGCTAACCAACAGCTAAGAAACACTCAAGTTTGTTTTTTGTGTGTTTCTTTTAAATATAAAGCTCCTCAGTTAAAGCCACGACTGAGGTAAAACAGTGTGTGATTTGTGCTAGGAAACAACAGTATCCAATGGTGAATACTCCTTTAAATTTCAATGGTCCTGCCAAAATTAATGAAAAACCAAGATTTTTTTCATCAGGACAAAATTAAACAGATGTAATTGATGAGTGTCATCAGAATTGGTACCACTTCTTGTCTTTGTACTTCAACATCATCTAAAAAACAAAAAACAATTTTAATTACTGTTTCTATAGTGTACCAAAAAGTACAATGATACAAACAAATTACATGCTTACAAAGCAGCATGAGAAAGAAGGACTTCAGTAAGGATTCTCAAAACTGCAACAACAACATTGCTGAACAGTGAGTGTTTAGCATGATGAATTTTCTAACGATAACATCACTGCTGATGATCTAGCCTCAGACAGAAAATGACATCTTTGGGAGAATGGGAAGGTCGCATAAGAGCTTAGGGAATGGAAGAGATCTGCATGAACATGGAAGAGAACAGCCATCCTATGCAGTTACTGAGGAAAAAATTAGCTTGGATTCATGGGGTTTGCATACAACAGCTGGATCTTTCTTAAGAACCACAGGAGTCTCACACAGAGCATTACTTTTCTTATCCAATTCAGTGACAAATTCTTAAGTAATGGGAACTGAGCTGCACTTTTGGAAGTCTACATGCCACTTAGGCAGAGCGTATGCTCTAGACCAACGTGCCATAAGATAAAGCTGCTTACATTAATACTTAAGTATTAGGAGTAATGACTGATAAAGTGCAGTGTCCTTTATTAATGATATTGCATTCCCTTTAGACACATCTAACATGCTTTTGCAGAAGTCAGTTACTTGCAAAATTGGCACTTATTTCATAGAGAATCAGTGCTCTCAGTTTAACGTGCAACGGACTCACCTCATGAGCGTGTTTAGAGAAAGAATCAGCACTGTAAAGCATAGCTGCAGTTTTTTCTTCCAGTTCTCCTAGTTTCTGTCCTCTTTCATCTAGTGCCAACCGGGCTCGTGCTAGTTCACCAACGACACCAGATGCTGCTCCTTTGACACCTTCAATACCCCCAGGCCCTGGAATATGCTGGGCAAGACTTCTTGATGCCTTCCCTGATGCTGATTCTCCAACTGGGGACATTTGCAAAGCAACAAAAACAGAATAGTAAGGTTTTCTATCATTATTACATAAATACCAATGTAACTAGTTTACAAAGAGGTGTCATGTCTTCGCATGGACACTGAACACCTAGTCACAGGTATGACTACGAGCAATACTCACTACTCAATGCTACTAGATGTTACTGTTTAATAAAATTGAGATTTTTTTCAAACATATTTCAGAGTTTCCAGGCAGGTTATAAAATTACAACCTTTTCACAGCTCCAGTGTGAAATTAAAACTCTCTCAACAGTGCTGGCATCACAGTCATCAACAGAATTATACTGGTGAAGTGGTTTTTAACAATATGGCTTGCTTCACAGGGAAGGTGTTGGGAGTTCAGCAGACAAAGCAGGAGAATTTTGAACACACAGCTGTGGTCAGTTCTGGAAGTGCTTTGCTGGTGTAGGCAGCAAATATGACTCCACCAGCAGAAGTTTCCTTTGATGGAAGTTCAGTTTTAGATGCAGACACCTGAAGATTAGGTGTCTATGCTCTCATTATTGTAAAAATCTTGTAAAAAAAAAGTAATATAAATAATGAGAAGGCAGTACAGCTGTAAGAACAAATCATCTCTTCCTAAAGTAAACACCCAGGAATGGTCAGTGGAACAGCTCTCTAGACTCCAGTGACCGCACTGACTACATCTCCTTTGCTCATAATGGGACATCAGCCACCTAGTTCAGTCTAGACACTTAATGGACATGTCAATCTCATGCTGAATTGTATAGTCTACGAAAATTGAGTGAAGGCCAAAACATTTTTGCATGCTGAAGTCAAAGCAAATAATCTTTAACTTTTTTTAAACGATTAAATTATGGTTTAAATATTTTTTCCACCTCTAGGAAAAGTATTATTAACATAATTAACAAGTTTTGTTGCAGTATTTCAAGATTTTCTGATTTGATTTTATGCTTCTAGGAAGAACGATTTAGATTTCAACTAACACTATAAACATTTTTAGTCGTGGGAATTTACAGAAAGAAGAGAAAAAATTTCACTTATTACAGACTCTGCTGTGACCCTCATGTTAAATATGACAATTCAAAAGACATCTGAAAATGTCTTTAAAATCGTCATTGAACTCACTTTCAGGCTACAATTCATGAGGCTTTTCACCCCCATTCAATACTATTTTCCTCTTGAAGATCTGAGCCAAAACAGGTCTTATTAAAAGCCACAAACAAAGCCTGAGACCGAGTTATAAAAAAATTTGTAATCTCCTTAAAAATAGGTCAGAAGAGTCAGGGCAAAATGGTGGAAACTTGAAGTGAAGTAAACAGATAGCTTCTAAAGTTACAAGAGTGCTTTTCTGTTGCTATGAAGAGGTAGTTTTTCCCTGTCACAGTCATACTAATTAAACATGTAACTTGTGCACACAAATTTCTCTAATAAAATACTTGACCGACCTTTCAATGTATTACACGTATATAAATACAAATGGAATATTTTACGCAGAAAGTGACCTCAAATATTTGATATTTGTTCAAAATGTACAGGCACAAGTAGTAAAGACTAATTTAATTTTTACTGGATAGATCAAAAGAACCAATAAAAAAGAAAGGATTGCCAGGAAGCCTTGTCTGTTTCAACAGCTACGTTTCATGTTAAAAAAGGAAACTACTTCTTGCACATAAACTTGCATAATATGGTGTTTCATCTAGCAAATATCTGAATAAGTGGAAGTTATTTTCCTTAAATAGATTAAAATGTTGCATGCAACCACAGTAAAAAATAAAGCTGTGATCAAAAAGCAATGAGAAAATGATAAAGCAATAAAAACTGCCAAATCTGAATTTTACTATCCTATGAACAGAGGGCTGAATTGAACCATCATACAGTTCTGTTCTTGCTCTCATTCCTAAGGCATCTCTGCACAAGTCAAATGAGGAAAAAGAATCTAGCAAGTGAACTGAAGTAGAATGGAGTTTTAATTTTCTCACTGTCCAAAATAGCGTTCTTTAGAACCAGCCCCTTTCAGTTTAACGTCATTAAGAAAATCATGGTCAGTACTATACACTTCCTAAAGACAAATAAAAATAAGATCAGTTGTCGTATTTCTTGTTTTATAATCTACTCCTGAATAAATGAGGTGAAGAAGCCTGTGAGAAAATAGTACCAAGCTTTTCTGATCTTGTTGGTAAGGTGTACAACACAAAAGCTATGAAAAAGTAGTTGTCATTCCCTTTTTTACTTTCCTCTTTGCAAATGTAACGTTCTGTTAACACAGGTAATACATTTCTCA
The DNA here is from genome assembly GCF_000699105.1 of Pygoscelis adeliae. Classification (NCBI taxonomy): domain Eukaryota; kingdom Metazoa; phylum Chordata; class Aves; order Sphenisciformes; family Spheniscidae; genus Pygoscelis; species Pygoscelis adeliae. Next base: position 533,685 of record NW_008824004.1, read on the forward strand.
AGGATCACAGGCTTCCTTGGGTAGAAATACCAGAAAAATAACAACTACTTAAAACTTACAAAGTTCTTCTCTGTCAAGTGACTGTGCCCCACCTCCGAACAGGCCTTTAAAGAACCCCCTGTTCGGTGCTTCTGGTGTTTCTACAGGAGTGAAGAGCTCACCCAACATTTCCTTTGCAATGAAGAAGAGACAACAAGCCATACATTATTTCACACACAAATTAAGGGAATATTCTTTCACTTTAAGGATTTATTTTGTGGATTTGAATTTCAAAATGAATATGCTTTAATAGGCATCTGCCTTTGCAAGGTGACTTGGGAAATAAAAAGTAAAAACATATTAGGAAATCTGTCCAAACCATCTGTTCTGATAGTTGGAAGCTTATGGCTCATGAAATTCAATAGCAAAGAAATGGGTTCGAGTAAAGCTGTATTTGCCCCTCAACAACTCGGGCAACTCCCCTGATTTTGTTCTGTAAAAACTATATCTACAAATACTCATATCTGTGCATGGTATGAAAGTAAAGCTTACAGCCTGCATCTCTGCTATTTCAGTATTCTATACAGCTTCCAAGCTGAAGCATGGCTGAGAATCTTCTCAAGCTGTTAATACCCCTGAAACATAATGGCTTCCTTCAAGTATCCTGAGTTAGCATTCCCCGCTTGTGTCAGCATGCACCTCCGCCAGCATCAATTGAACAAGGGAGTTTTGTTAACTGCACATGTTAAACAAGGAAATTTCCTACTGATCAAAAGGGAAATTACATGAGAAACTGTTTCAAATACAAGAGGATGGATAAAATGGTAAAATTTAAGAGTAGGGGAAGCGATTCATCCTGAATCAGACTCTAGAGTGATAAAAATCAAAGCACAAAAGCTGAACTGTTCGGCTTTATGAGAAACTTAATTACTGTAAGCATCGTGAATCTAGAACCGTAAACCTCAGAGTATATCTATGTCAGAAAACAGTCTTTTTTTTAATTCATTACCTGAAGGTTTTCACATGTTTCTTGACTGTAGGTGAGCCTCTGTATTTCAGTTGGTGAGACAAGATAGAGTGCTTGTCCATTATTGGTGAAGCAGAATGTTCTGGCTATCCGCATATTGGTGAGTGGCAGGTAATACACATCCAACAATGGCCTTAAACTTGGCAAACTTAAGAATTAAAAAAAATTAAATGTAGCAGGATTGTCTATTATTGATCAAATGGCTCATTTTTAAACTGCAGTACACTATTTCTCTCTTGACCATCTGCAGAAGTACCGCATAAACAGGGTATCATTTAATGCAATTACAAAATCTCAAAACATAAATGAGATCTTTCAAGGTAGCACCTCAAAAGTGAAATTTAACATCTGCATCACAGATGCATTTAAAAGCATCATTTAAATGATACTCTGAGCATGTAAATCACAGATTCACTTAAAGCATTATTCAGTAATTACTAACGAAGTATTTTGTTAAGTATCTGCCAAAAGTTTACAATTAAACATCCTGCCTCTTCTCTCAGGTGAAGAATTTCTCCTTGACTAAAAATACAAGTCTAAAAGATCTCTCCTCAAGAACACTTGGAAATACACGGGGTGTGCTTTCAAAGGAAGACAGAATTCAGTAGCCTGAAACAACAATCTTACGAATTATGTCCACCTTTTTTGTCTGAATGCATATTTAAGAGGAAGTCCTCTCAGAGTAGAGTTCACTTACCTTGTGTTTTCTGATTCTGCACATGCAACTGCAGTACTTACTGCATCAAGCTATGAAGAACAGATGCAACACACTCAGGCCGTAACTTGCTACCAAACATTCCTCTCCCTCAAAGTAATAATGCAAGTAAGAAGTGACTGAACACCTGATGTCTTGATAAAGAGAACCCAAAATAAACCACTGTCTCAAAAACATCCCCTGTGAAATTTTTGTAAAAACATAATTTACACAAGATGTTAGCTGCAAATGTACCAACAATACATTAAATGGCTTCTGCTTCAGATACCATCTGCATAGGATTATTATTTCTAGAAACTAAAAAAAGCCGTAAAGGGGTAAAGTGAAGCCAAAAGCAATGAAAAAGAAAGATGTAGTAACCGCAACACTGTTGGGTGGGGTTTTTTTTTATGATACTGAGATTTCTAAATGTTAAGCTTGCATTTTACAGATTGTGGATTTTCTCTTAGCAGAAGACTTCACCTATGACAAATAAGAGGAAGGAGAACAGGTAACATGACTTTGGAGGGAAGTTCTACAGGTAAGAAATAAAATGCAATACTCTCTTGTAAGCACATCACCCAGAAGTGACACTTCTGCCATGCATGTATCTAAAATAAGAACATTCCTAAGAGTGAGTTAGTAACAGGGAAGTGCTTTGCTTTAGACCAATGGAAGCCTAAAACATCCTTACAGCTTCAAGACAAAACACAAAAACATTAGTTCAGATATGACAAGCATGACATCCACGATAGCATTTTCAGAGTATCAAACAAATCTGTAACAGAAGCCTAAGTCCTATCTAAACTTATACTGGCAGATAAGTATTGGGCATCTTGGGTACGATACAATGCTCTGACAACTTTACACAAACAGCACGTTAAGTCCACTTCCCAGCAGCAATTCATGCTTATGAAATTGAGATAATACTTGGGAGTTCAACTTCCCTACGCAACGTAACAATTCCCTATTTATAATTTAGCACCTACCTCTATGCACAGTTCTTTAGAAAACAAAATGAATCCTGAGGAAAATAGAATTTGTTTGAATATATAGTACCTGAGCATTATTAATTGGGAGAGGGGAAGAGTGCTTGCCCTGCAAGGTGAGCAGCATTTTCTAGAGATGTTTAGAATATATGTTGGGATATAGATCAATGGAGTTAACAGACTTAACAATCAAAACTTATTTCTTAATTGTAGTATGCATCGGATCAGCTTTTGTTTTATTCCTAACAACTTCCTGAAGAAGTATCTTTAGAGATATCCCAAGCTGAGAGCTTGTTTTTACAACCTTAAAAATAACCTTTTAGGAATTTTACTGGCAGAGTTTTATAATGCCATGTTCCACATTCATCTTAGCATTAGCCAGGACTAAAGTGTAGGTGCAAGGTTATAGATACATACACACTACTGTTCAGACTAAAATAGCATTTGGGAATATTCAAGAAAAATGACATGTTAAAATTACATAGGTGACATGTAAGTACATTCAAACATAACTTTTACACATGTTTAAACTCATCACTTAAACCCCTTTAGATGACTTATTTCTATACTACAACTGCTAGCAATTAATCTTGCCTTTACAGCCTAAGTTTAAGGCCTTTAACATGAGCAAGCTACACAACAAAAAAGGTAAGCTTGAGGCATGAGTGATGCAAACAGCTGCACAAAAATATGCAGAGTTGTGGTCAGGTACTAGCTGAAGGTCTGACTCAAGGCAGCTTTCTCCATCAGGGAGTAAATTCACATTTGAGAATCTTCATCAACTCAAGGACCTAACATCACATGTTAGAACTATTTGTTGAATCAGGGTAGGTTGAGCTAAACTGGTAAACTTTTTCACGTGTTAAAGGCATAACTAATAGGAATGCATAATCAAAATTATCCAGGCCCAAGTGTTAGAAGTTCATCAACATTGAGTGAATGTAGATTTTTTTAAATTCATATTCTTATGGAAAAGGAAACTTTATCTAGAAGACGACTATTTGGTCTTTTTATATCTAAATTACTTTCAAATAGCTCTTACCTAAACGTCATAATATGTCCATTGGCACAGAAACATGCAAGGCAGATACTGTTACTCAATGACACTATATCTCCACGAAGAACAAAAGAAGTCTCTGTTATGTTTTGCTTATAAATACAGTTCTGTGATGGCAGTGAGATAACTTTTGCTTGCTTTTCCGAACATATGACTGCATATTGGTTTTCACTGATTTCCTGAGAGGAAGAGGGGGACACTGAGACAGGTCGTCGCTTTTTCGATTTATCTTTTTCATCTTTATCTTCAGGAACATTGTGTTCTCTCCAAGGTTCATGTGCTGGTGGCACTAAAGACCCTGTGGTATCCAGAAAAGCCATTCTCAAGATTGCCCCTTTTAGCCTCAGGATGGTTCCTAGGAAAAAGAGGTTGAGCGCATTTCTAAAACAGTTCTCCTAAACTGTCTTTCAAGCTACAAAATATTCCTTTAAGAAGCTAGCAAAATGAAAAGAGAACAAGAACGTAGGCTTGCCTCTGTAGCAAAGCAGACATACCAGAACCTTTGGATGCTTAGCTAAAAACCAGTGAAGCGTATGAAAGAGCACATATGTATTCAAGAAAACGTTAAACCAGTTTTCAAGGGTTAAGTGTGTGCATACTCTTCCATTAACTTAAACAGAAATTCAGAGAGCCAAGCTGGAATGCACATTCGTATTCAAGTTCAGTGTCACAAATGCAACTAATTTCATTCTCTCCTGAGGAGCACACAGCGTGCTTAATATTAACAATAAATGTTATTAGCTAAAGGTGAGTACCTCCTTTTTCTTCAATACAGAAGAAACAAGCAACATGAGTTTTTTCCTGCTGCAGTTCATGCCTGAATCCACTTCTCTCTAGCATAAACTGAAAGAGGTAAAGTTTTCCCTCCCCGCTGTTTAAATCATTATCTCTGTAGGCCAGATCTTAAGCCAATACATTTCTTATTTTACTTATATTTATTCACATGCAAGTAAAAACGTGAACATTTGCTAAGTACACAAAAAATCATACACATGGCAGTATCTTTTAAGGTTCATGCTGCAGATCCAGTGATTAAACATACTGTCCAGTCTGCGGCCTTGCCTTTACAATCAAGTGTTACCAAATCTGAGTACTGCTGCCAATACCATACTTGATAAGCACAAATCAAATATGGTCTAGAGGTCACACTATTCCTAATCACTATTTCAATCAAATAGCATTGCAATTTGCATGTCCTGATACCATCTGTGTGAGCAAAGGGGAGCAGAGCAGCATGTTCTGCATGAGACAGATTTAGCTTTCCCGCTACTGCTATGCCTAACAGCACATTCAGCAAACCATTAATACATAATTACAACAAAATCAGTTGCTGTGTATCCGAAAAACAAGATACATGACCTCTCACAGCAATCCAAAGGAATATTTTATCACTAATATTTAAAGCTAGTTGTTCAATATACAACCCTTAATTTGTATTCCCTTTTCATGATGCAGGAAAACTGAAAGTTTCCTACCTCGTGACAAAAAAAAAAATACAAATTGAGCATTTGAAATACTCATCTCTTCTGCTATTTTTTTAACAATTGTCATGTACTACATTAAGGTTAGAAAACATGCATTTCTCAGAAAGTATACATCAAAGTGGTATTTTTATATTATATAAGATCATATTTTCAACTTTGCAACTTTAAAACTCCAGTAATGAAGTAACCAATCTAGACTGTCAACCTTAGTAGCTAAATCAATGAAGTATATATTAAGTTTCAATTAATCCATAATTGAGAAAAACCATTTTCTTTAAAAAAATATGAAGAACAACAACAACACTTTATCAAAGTATACTTTAGCCCATCTGCTTTGTACGTACCACTAGGAGAAACAATTACTGGCTGAAGAAGTCTTTGCTCTCCTCCCGGGGGTAAGTTCAGTACAATGACAAGCACTGTACCCAGTGTGGTCCCAACCCACAGGCATGGGGAAGGTGATGTATCAGCCTTTCTTGTGAAAGTCTCACAGAAATGAAGAGCTGAAATTGCCTCGCGTGACTCTTTATCAATGCTAGTTACACTAGAACTCCGGGATCGACTGAAAGAGTTGTCTTTGACATCTGAAAAGAAATCAGAATTAATTAAAAAGAATGACAAAATGCAAGCATTAAGAGAATTCAGACTTTCATTTTTGTTCTTTAGCATGAGGTATATACTAACTACCATTCTATTGATTATTACTCCTGTATTCTTCCTTAGTCATATTTCCTTTTGGTCCAGTTTTTAACACCGTATCCTGAACGAAGTGCCTAATCTTTTTTTGCAGAGGTTGCCATTAGGTAGTTGTCATGAACAGCAGTTATGCATATTTCTGTCTTCTTGGGACAGAGAATAAGTCAAACAGGACTCCTCCTTTAAAAAAATTGAATTACTAACCTCTCTGTCAATTAGTTCATTGATCAGATTAAAAAATATTGGCTTCCATGGAACACGGTTTAATAATCTTATGAAGCTGCAAGTATGTTAGTTTAAGAACTGCAGTGACATCCGGACAGCATGATAACATGTAACCTGTAACGACTCACAATAATATTGTCCCGCTTTAGGAGACTGTATGGAGGAGGTCTAACAGGCTATTTACACACACCCAAACTTTTAGTAAGAGAAACATCAAATGCTACCAAATGCAACCTGGCACTGGTAGGCAAAGCTGAGGATTTCTGTTTTGAGTACTGTGCAAAATGGCACCAATAAACTTTTCAGGACATCTTGCTCACTGCTTAGCAAATAAGGTTCTTGTAACAGAGCGTGAATTCTAATATTAACAAAAGCCTCAAACCAGTAAGTGTGCTGCTCCATTCTAGCTGTGCACTGTCTGTACATGTGGTGATACTTAACACATCAGCCTGTCTGAATTTATCTGTGCATTCACAAATTAATGCTTTACTTTAACTCATCATTCCAAAATTTTAGCACAAGACAACCCTTACTAGTAAAAGCTTGATGCAATTTATATCATGACTTTTAAAAAATAAAGTTACTGTTTCGGATCTTTGGGTAGGGTATAGATGCAACAGGCATCCTTTAAAGCAGGATTAAGAGCTAAACATTTAACCACATACCTTCCAGAATTATCACTATGCTAATTTCATTAAATTACTGCAAAACTTTCTAGAAAGAGCATCTAACATGCATTTGAAAAGCATACAGACTAGATTTCAACCGACTAAATACAGATATCTACTCAACACAAACAGTGAATCTTCTTGGGAGATACTTGTCTTATTCCAACAAGGATAGAAAAATTATTG